>NC_133512.1:28890454-29192272 GCF_049354715.1 Callithrix jacchus
GACACAGAGCCAGTGTAGACTTAGGCCACATGACTCCTCACCCACTGATCTTACACACCTTGGCCCATCATAACCATGCAAAACAGGAATCTACTCCAAAAGCCTCTGCCTGTTCCCTTTTCCTTGGGAATAACCTGAAATTATTTCTCCAATTAGGCACCAATACTTTTATTCCACTGTACTTGACAATTTGGAGGAATCTCTGTTTTAAAAACAGAGCTGCTAATGATCACTATTTCTCATAAATCAAAGCCTTAAAAATTCCCTCCCATAGCAACCGGCGGTGGGTTGACTCATCTACTATGATTCTCCACCTTTCCAATAATATAGTTCCAACTTACATCAGGCCCAGGGTTGTTAAAGCCTGTCAAGAATCTAAACCTCAACCCTCACTGTCCTTCTCATTAGAGCTAAAGACCCTAACCAGTTTTGAATTAATGGACTTATCTATTTTCATAGCCATAAAACAAAGTGCTTCAAACCATAAGGCAATAACAAGTGAAAACAACACACGAGTTGTCTGTCAGTCATGTTAATGTAGTGGGGTAGCAGAACATTTTTCAGGGAGTGATATTTTTACAAAATGAATAGTTAGACTAATTGCTTGTTTTTCAGCTAAGACTACCATAAGCTTTTTGACCATGAGAGGCCATGTATTTTGGAATTCTCAGTGTTTTGTTGGTGGCCTTAGAGGGCTGAGGACATTCATGACATAATTACGGCAGATGCTCTTGTTTCCTTCTTCCCCCTTAACAGAACCCTGTTCTGTTCAGGCCTCTTCACTCCTTCAGGAAAGGCTGGTCCATCTGTGCTCCAGGAAGGGGGTCACAACTGGACTAAGTGCATCAGGGGAATCCTATTCCCTTGCCAGTGATTGGTTCACATGTAAGCATGTGATAAAACTGCAGCCAATGAGGCAAAGGGAACTTTGCTGATGGGTGGGGGGGCAGCTGTGTCTGAGAAAGTCTTTCTTCTCTTTCACAAGGCCAGGAGGAAGAGATTTCCCCATCTCTGTTTCTAGATCCTATGCCAGGGGACCGCTGTTGTCATCTTGACACTGTAAAGACAATGAGGCTGAGGGAAAGGCCCCCCAACCAAGAGTGCAGAGTTGAGAGAAGCAGACAGAGTTAGATACTGCGGTGTCTACAACCGCTACAACGGTAGCTCAGCACTTCTTCTCAGAGTTTTCTGTATTAGCGGCTGAAACGTCCTAACCCTTACAATAATTGCATCCTGGAATGGTCTGGTCAGGATGTGAGGAGGTGTGAGTGTGTGATACGTGTTGGTGTTAGCATGAGAAACGTTTGTGTGAACAGCAGGTCCCAGGAACAGTGAGTCTTTTGTTAGAGACGGCTTAGCCTGTGACATTAGAAAGCAGGAGGAACAAAGTCTAAAATGTGAGCTGTCAGGGGGGGCTGCAGAGGCCAGCGTGAGGCACAATACCACCCCTACGTGTGCTGCTGTCCTAGGGGGCCCAGGGCAGCCAGATTTCACCTGAGGGAGGACCCAGAACAACAGAGCCACTGTGGCCTGTGCCCAGTTCCTCTAGGGCTGGCCAGGAAAACACTCTGAATGAGACCTTCAGGAAGAAGTTCCAGTACTTGCTTTGTCTTCACACTCCTATGAATGGGCACTTATTTGTATTTGGTGGGGGTGGCTGTGTCAGTTCCCTATGGAAAAAAGGAGCAAAGGCCATGACCAACTTGAAGGGGAGCCAGCCATCCTATAAATACACGCAGGCCATTGGATAGTGAAGCCTGCCGAAGAAGGCAGCTACCCAGGGACTCAGTTTCCCAAAGACGTCTGTCTTTACCTCCATTAGCCCCAGGCTAGGGCCAATCTTCCTCCAACTAACAAAGTATATCTACCTAGAGGAGTCTCTGTACTTCGGAGGAGAAAGAGGACTTTCGCAACAACCTGGCACTCAAAATCAGCAAGTATTAAAAAATGCTCATGGGCTAGGTCCATTATAGTGAACAATATATGGTTCTGGAAATTTTCCTAGTTATAATCACTCATATTTTTGATGTGATCTGATCAAACACATTTTTTTCTTTACTTGTTTGAGGTAAAAGTAAATATTATGAGAACCTCTGTGACAGCTACAAGCATGTAATATGTTAGTCTTTCCAGCAAAGTCTTTCTAGTACAATACGGTGATCTGCTGTGATCAAAGGGTGTCGGCTCTTTGATTAGAAACAACAAAAGAGCCAGCAGATGATATCCTTGGAAACGTCTGTACAAGCATCCATCTAGCGGGGCATATGGAGGCAGCCACAGACGCATCAATGCACGAATAATATTCGGGAGCATCAGGCACACAGTAGGGAAACTTGGTTCCTGGATGATTCACACTGTACTTCGAGGTCATAGAGTTGTGCCCAGGGTTTAAAAAGCTGGATAAAAATCTAATTAACTAGTCATGAGAAATGCACTAATTGCTTTGCCCAGCAGTAGCAGAGAAGACCTGCTGCTCTCCCTCATTCTTCAGTGAGAAGGAGGGTGCCATGGCCTTTCAGGGATATGAGCGAAGGGAGGTATTTCTCTAGTGGAGGCTGAGCTAACCAGCCCCTGAGAGTAATTCTCTATGGAACTATCTGAGAAGGTCAGGGGCTGGCTGCAGAAAAAGATGAATGTGGAAATGAAAGTGGAAAGAAGGGGCACCCCCATCTGTTGACCAAGTTTTCGGTGGATATGGATTGAAATGTCTCCCATCTGATTACAAGCATCCTGTCAGGGAAGGACTTGACCTATGGGTTTTCTTCTGTCTGCTCACCTTATGACTATCTCACCTTCTCTTTCATCTATCAATTTCTTTGCCTTCTTAAAATAATGGCTTTATTGAGATGTAAATCACACACCCTACAATTTACCTGTTTAAAAGCAAACAATTCAATGACTTTTAGTTCATTCACAGATAGTGTACCTATTAACTATTACCACAATCAAATTTAGAACAATTTCATTACAGCAAAAAGAAAACTCATACCTATTAGCAGTCACTCCCTATTTTACTCTAAATCTGTCAGCTGCAGGGGACAACTCACCTACTTTCTGTCTCTAGGATTTGCCCATCTTGAGTGTTTCACATGCGTGGAATCATACAGTCAGTCTCTCACTTCTTCACTTAACATACTGTTTTCCAGGCTCATCCCTGCACACAGGATCCATGTACACAGGATCGCTTTTTAAAACTTTCCCTGGCCGGGTGTGGTGGCTTTTGCCTTGTAATCCCAGCACTTTGGGAGGCCAAGGCGGGCAGATCACAAGGTGGAAAGATCCAAACCATCCTGGCCAACATGGTGAAACTCCTCCACTAAAAAATACAAAAATTAGCTGGGTGTGGTGGCGCGCGCCTGTAGTCCTAGCTACTCAGGAGGCTGAGGCGGGAGAATTGCTTGAACCCAGGAGGTGGAGGTTGCAGTGAGCTGAGATTGCACCATTGCACTGCAGCCTGGTGCCTGGTGACAGAGCAAGACTTTGTCTCAAACAAACAAAAAAACACCTTTTCCTGTAGCTCTCCATGTTGAACTCTAGCTTTGTCACTTGTTTCTTCAGTATTCACTCACTCCTGCAATGTGCTTGTGAACCACAAATCAAGGTAAAAAGTCCTAATTCAGACAAATTCATATGCTTCTGCTCAGAGTCTCCTGTTGCAAGTAAGTTAAAAATAATAAAATAAGTTAAAAATAAAATTTCTAGGCTGGGTGCAGTGGCTCACACCTGTAATCCCAGCACTTTGGGAGGCCAAGGTGGGTGGATCATGAGGTCAGGAGTTCGAGACCAGCCTAGCCAAAATGGTGAAACCCCATCTCCACTAAAACACAAATATTGGGTGTGGTGGCATACACCTATAATCACAGCTACTTGGGAGGCTGAGGAGGAGAATTCCTTGAACCCAGGAGGTGGACGTTGCTGTGAGCCGAGATCATGCCACTACACTCCAGCCTGGGGGACAGAGTGAGACTCACTCACCATCTGGGGGAGAAAAAAAATTCTAAAAGCTATTGAAGGCATGTGGCTAATGTAAACTGGTGACAGGGTCCTTGCAGAACTGATTTACATACAAAAGATAAAGAAGGAGCTACATTTGCACTCTTATGACTGTTACTGAGTGCCTGGACATGCCAGACACTGCTAGGCACCCAAAATCCAGCAGTAAACCAAACAAAAATAGCTGCCCCTGTGAAGCAGGTATTTTAGTGATCCATGATAAAATCA
The DNA here is from genome assembly GCF_049354715.1 of Callithrix jacchus. NCBI lineage: Eukaryota > Metazoa > Chordata > Mammalia > Primates > Cebidae > Callithrix > Callithrix jacchus. The sequence goes on from NC_133512.1 coordinate 28,894,676, forward strand.
TTTTAAAAAGAAAAGCAAGGGAATAAGCTGAAAAGTCAGAGGAGTGGTTACCTTTGGAAAGAGGGAATGAAATAAGATGGGGAAGGAAAGAGAGGAAGACGCAAGGCTAGGCAAAGTTCCTAATAATTATGTGGCTGTGCTTCATAACTTGAAGCCTATTACTGATATTCTTTTGTATATATTATATCTTACCTAAAATGTGTATAAATTTTTTTACCTAAGAAAGAACCATTCTCTGGATGGGAACGTGTAACAGTGGTGTTCTTTGGATTGACTGAGCTAATTTAAAATGTTGGGACTGCAGGAGCCTTACGCAGAGTATAGAAATCCTACACTGGCACGATTATATGGCAAGGATTTGAAAGGCTTATAACAAAGAGCAAGGTAAGGTATTTAGGAGAAACTTTTCCAGTTGTCTTAGGAGATCATGAGCTCTGAGTGATCACTTATCACTCAGGAAAGGAACCTCGGTGTATCTTATTAGAACACGAGCTTCATGAGATCAGGGATTTTTATGTTTGGTTCACAGATTTTCAAGTTTTTGTCACAGATATTCGCACATTTGATTCTAACGTCGAGTGTTATTAGCCCATTTTATGGATTAAAAAATAGAAACTCTGAGACTAGTTGATGCTGGTGTTTGGACCAGATCCTCAACTTCCCAATGCTTGTAACACAATGCCACCCTTGGGGTCTGTCGTTCAAGTGAACCCACATTAATTCACAAAGCCCAAACATAGATGCTAAAAATACGTTTCAGAGAGTTAAATTTAAAGCAATAGGAAGAAACCTCATCTGTTCTATAGGTAGAAAACCACTGAAACTCATTACTATAAGAAGGAGCACAAGCTAAAACTACAGATGGATTCAGACGAGTTTACATTAACTCCTGAATGACAGCTTTACACTCAGCTATTTATGAAAAGTCAGACGTCTGCAGGGCATCTCCTCCCTGAAAGGCTGTTGTACATTTTTACAAAATCCCCTTCATGCTATTACTTAAGAATACAGAACCAAATAAGTACTGCGGCAATTACTATGTTCTTAAGCCAAATGACATGTCTAACTCAAAATCATGTCTTACACGTGTAATTGCCTAAGATTTTCTGTGATTCTATTCCTAATCTTAATCTCATATTAATTATTTCAGGAGCGTTTACAAAGCTTCTGTCAATTGCTTTTTCCTCTGAAGAATTCATATTCTGAAAAAAGGCATGTGGATTTGTTTGGTTGCTTCAAGCAAGCATAGGACCCGGGCTCTCCTGAGACCAAAGTTCAACCCTAGGGTGTATTGACATCACATGGAACAAAAACTTCTGAGCCCTGGTCATCGGGTGTACCTTCAACCCTTGACACTGATCATGAGGGCGATCCAGAGAGGATAGTTGGCTAGAGCTAACCAGGCCCCCAACCAGAAATTAACAACTCCAAGGGTATATACTGAAAGAGAATAGTGCTCTCTGTGCATATGAAAATCAGCAAAATGTATTATTTACCAAACAAGCATTTGGTAATTTGGTAATTAATACGATTTACTGGATCTCACTGTCTCTGAGGACAAGCACTGTAAAACAAAATGGCTAATTTTTTTGTAATAAAGAGAATTGGAATGAGCAAGTTAAATCAATATTAGGCAGCCAAATTATGTGTATTAATATCTACATATCATTAGTATAATCCCAAGTGAATTATTTCATTACTAAAAGTAATGCTAGGCCTGCCTTTCCATTTCCCTTGATATTAACTTACATGTGATATAAATGTGGTGAGAAATAACTTGTGTTTGGAACCTAATCCACTTCCATTTCTGTGTAAACATAAACACACATAGATACACGTGTGTGCATGTGTGTGTAAACACGCATTCTTATCTGTGGTACAAAGGCTCTCAGACAAGAGTTTTCTACACACACAGAGAAAAACGTGTGCTTTGTTTCCTCAGCTTCTCTTTCCACCTTCATGGCATTGCAGGTTTTCTTTGGAAAGAGGGGTGTACATAAATCTAACAAAAATGTATGAAGCCTAGAATACACTGAAGCCCAAACTAAACAAAACATCTGTTTAAACAAGAATCTGACAAATGTCCCAACTTGTTCTTCTTTATAGAACTTCCATGGAAAATCACTGTAAAGATTCACAAAAATTAAGAACATCTCTCAATGTCTGGGACTAAAACCAAACAGGGACCCGAGAATCAGGGCTGAGCCGTGTTGGTAAGTTTCTGCCTTGGGGAATGGAGGGTAAGCAGACAGGGCTACAGCCACCGAGCAGGGTAGCAGCAGGTTTTCTATGGCAGATTCTGCCGTCAAGGCTAGAACATTCTCACTGGAGTCATCCAGACCAGAGCTGCCCAATACAAATATAACATAAGCCATGTATGTAATTTCAAATATTCTAGTAGCTACCTTAAACACATTTTTAAAATAACAATAAAAACAATTTTTAAAATATATATTTAGCTTAATAGAGATTTTTTTTTTTTTTTTGGGACAGAGTTTCGCTCTTATTGCCCAGGCTGGAGTGCAATGGCAGGATCTTGGCTCACTGCAACCTCCGCCTCCTGGATTCAAGCAATTCTTGTGCCTCAGCCTCCCAAATAGCTGGGATTACAGGCATGCACCACCACACCTGGCTAAGTTTTGTATTTTTAGTAGAAACGGAGTTTCACCGTGATAGTCAGGCTGATCTTGAACTCCTGACCTCAGGAAATCCACCCACCTTGGCCTCCCAAAGTGCTGGGATTATAGGCATGAGCCACCAAGCCTGGCATAGATAAAAAATATTATCACCTAAACACATATTCAATATTTTAAAAATTATGAATCAGATCTATTTTTTGGCTTTGTACGAAGTGTTTGAATGCTGGTGCATATTTTATACTTGTAGCACATCTCAATTCAGACTAGCCATGTTTCAAGGGCTCAGAAAACCACGTGTGGCTGTCACATGGACAGCACAGGTCCAGGTCTTGAGAAGCAAGTCCTTAGAGGTCTAAGGCAGCCCCGCCCTCTGACAGATACTACAGGAGGTCTACTGCGACAGCCACACTCCCTGCTTCCCATTTCTTTGCCATCCCAACAGTCTCTTGTGCTTATTCCTTGGAAGCAACATCATATAAGAAAGCACATGTGGCATTCCATAAAGTAGTAAGGAAGTGCTAGGTTTCACTTCCTTGAAAAAAACAATACCCAGCCCCTACTGAGGTTGCAAAGGGCAATGATAGGACCCAATAAAATCCAGCAACTGGACCTCTGATGTGAAAAGAATTGTGTGAGGTTATCACTCAAGTGCTGCTGGGATTCATAGTGCCCTAAATCTATGATCTGAGTTATGTCAGTAAATAGCCACACGTCAGTTGTTTGCTTACTATAGTTTCTGAGTCCAATAGCCTCAACGTTCACCTCTTTCTTTACAGTTACTTGACTCCTTAAAGATACTTCCACCTTCCCATTTTCTTGCACTTGAGGATGGTAACAGAAGTTCAAGAACTGCTTCCTTTTCTTAGAAACTGTCACGTTCCTGCATCTTATTTGCATGAATTTCTCCCCAATTAAATGTACTCAAAATTCCAAAAGATAACTTTATTTTCTAAAAACCAATGCATTTGCTTTCCCCTGATGTGGGCCTTTTGTAGAAGCAAAAATCCATCTAGCTAGCTGCTGATGGCCAGGTTGGCAGCAAATCTCTTTTAAATAACATGGCTTGTATACACCACTAGCAACCTCAGTTCACACAGTCAGTTTTCTTTATGATGTTTTTAAAAGAGATACAATGATAAGATCCAACTTTTTTTGGACACTTTTTTCCTCTTTGAGGGTGAAATTAGAACTCACTGTGGTTTATTTGAAAAAGAAATTGAGTTGCCATTAGGGAAAGAACAAACCACTTTTTAAATAAAGCTTGAATCAAACCTCAGGACCAGAGGAGTTTACCAACACTTTTAATGACCATCCCCAACATCATCCTCCAGCTGTCACTCCACAGTTTTCCTCAAGGTTAGCAAGAAACTACTTTTTTAAAAAGTCAGTTTGCAAAATTAGTGAAAGATAACCTGAACAGCACAAGGAGCAAACACAGCAACGAGAGTGCACCGGATCCAATTCTCTCTTTTTAGCTTGTTGATTTGACATTAGTTATGTCTCTGTCTTAGAAATACTCATCTAGTGTACCAATGCTGTCCATGAGAATTTCCTGTAAAAAATGATAAAAATGTTTTGTATCTGTGTGGTCCAGTACAGTAGCCACTAGTCATGTGTGCTGCTGAGCACTGGAAACGTGCCTAGGGTAACTGAGGAACTGAGTATTTTTACATTTAAATTTAAATAGCCACATGTGGCTAGTGGTTACCACACTGGACAACACAGTCATACACAGTTAGGGCAGACCTAGGCCACTTAAATCTTTGTGTCTTAAGGGCCGGGCGCGGTGGCTCAAGCCTGTAATCCCAGCACTTTGGGAGGCCGAGGCGGGTGGATCACAAGGTCGAGAGATCGAGACCAACCTGGTCAACATGGTGAAACCCCGTCTCTACTAAAATACAAAAAATTAGCTGGGCATGGTGGCGCGTGCCTGTAATCCCAGCTACTCAGGAGGCTGAGGCAGGAGAATTGCCTGAACCCAGGAGGCGGAGGTTGCGGTGAGCCGAGATCGCGCCATTGCACTCCAGCCTGGGTAACAAGAGCGAAACTCCGTCTCAAAAAAAAAAAAAAAAAATCTTTGTGTCTTTATAGGCACAACAGCCTGGCGATCTGAGGCCCATTGAAAATATAAAGCACTTTGTGACTTCTTTCTTGAAAGTATTAAATAATTAAATAGAACAGCCTCTACGAGGCCAGACAGAAAAAAAAAAAAGTAATCTACAAGAAATTCTCTAAGGATGATGCTACTCTTTAGGATGAGCAGAAAGTGGGTGTGGGGAACATTAATATCACAGGAGCTTGGGTCCTAGATGACAGTTCCAGCTCTAGCTCTGCTGTCAGCGAAGTGAGCAGCATTAGGCAGTTTCTGAGTTCCTCGGGCTCTGACTTTCTTATACAATGTTGGAATCTGTTAAACAACTTCCAAGCTCCCTCCTCACTCTCAGTCTAGTCAGTCCAGCTCTTATTTCTTAGGAGACTTAAATATTGGTTTATTTGAAATAATTCCTTACACTGCATTACAGATAGGCTGAGGTTGAGTGACGCTGACAGGCCAAACTGTTGAAGCAAGGCCATGTTACAGTTAGACCATGCTATATAGACTATATAAAAGACTGGCCCCACAAAGGTGTACGATTAATTATCAATGAGGAGAAAAGCAGGTTATTTGCATAAGCAGCTAGTAGCTGGCCCTCCCAGAATGCACAGCTGAAAGGTTTGTGGCCACTTGATGACACACTCATCCCAGTTCTTTGGCTTCAGATCCCAGAGGACAGCCACCTAAGTCCCTCTGCAGAGCATGCTACCTGGCCCTACCTAACTGCCATTTCCTCTAGCCATGGAGACTTTAAATAAACCCCTGCATTTGTTAGTAGCTTGGAGACACATCAGTGTGTTCTGTCACACCAACCAGGCTGTGCCAGAGACACAGGTACCCATCTTGACCCCTAATCTGAATCCATGTGAGAGACAGAATACCAGCTTCCTTTCCCATGGGCCAAAGGGAAGGAGAAACCGGAGGGTGCCTAGAGGATTTGCAAACTATGAACACTGAAGAAAACCAAATGTGGGATTCATGAAAACATCTCTAAATAGGAATCTGACCAAAACATATGAGAGAAGAGAAAGAGACAAAAGCGGGGGGGAGAGAGAGAGAGAGCGCTCGCGCGCACACAAGAGAGCGAGGGAGGGAGGGAGGGAAGGAAGAGATGGGGGAGGGAGGGAGGAAGGGAGGAAGGGAAGAAGGAGAAAAAGGTGGGTAGAGGGAGGGGAGAGGAGGGAGCGGAGGGAGGGGAGAAGAGGGAGGGGAGGGAGGGAAGAAGTAGGAGAGGAAAGGGGGAAGGAAGAAAGAAAAAAAGGAGGGAGGGAGGGAGGGAGGGAGGGGGAAAACCATTTTGTTTTGAAAATTAAATGGCATATTTCAGAAGCCATGAAATGAGAATACATACATTCATAAAAGATAAATGATTGGTGGGTGATAGGGGATAATATTAATCATGTGTCTTTTTCTCCGTATCTGCCTTGACAGGAATCTTGATCTTCTGGCAGAAAACTCTTCTAAAACCTTCCAACATGACACCGCTTGTGTATAGGTGTTCCAAACCGAATGTCCAGTTATTTCCACCATTGTGCAAAAATGGGAGACCCTGCTGAGCAGCAGATGGCCCTCAGCGAGGCTGACACTCAGGCCAGGCCCCAGGTGGCAGCTCTCAGAACACACTGTCCAGTTAAACCCTGCATAGACTAGCCACAGAAGATACCTGGTGTTCACATCCCCCAAAAGTTGGCCAAATGACAGGGTCATGAAGTACACTTCATGGGTTAGTAGGGAGAACCAGCATTTCAGAAGTATGCAAATCACTGGGTCCCCGCTGTCAAACACTGCAAATATGTAGCATGCTAAGAAAAGAATCTCCTTACCTCTCAGATTCTGTATTGCTCACTTCATCTGAGTTGCTACAATGGACAATAAAATCTAATAAGTTAAAATAAGGTGTGGAATGCTCAGGAGAAAAACAAAGACTAGTGCTCCTCATCTGAGTGAATAATTTCTCTCACAGAGTTTATTTTAGCTTTGCAAGTTTTTTATTTGTGATATTTTAAATTGGAATTTGTGCATGTGTGATTTAAAATAAAAAAGGCAATCAAGTCTTTCTGCCAATCTAGGTGATGTGAAATTTAATTATGGAGCAGTTATTATTAAAACAAAGGCAAAGCAATTTTTTACACATAGTTCAATATTCCAGAAGAGAATTTCTGAAAAATTCAAAGGTCCAAAAGACAACTTCTCAGTGAGAATGACTGTTTCAATGAGATATCCTATTTTGTAGTATTGGAGCCCCAGAATTTCTAGTTAGACATTAATAAGTCTCGCCAGAATTGCTATAGCTCAGTTTTGCCGTCTGCATCTAGAAATATGGAAGACAGCTATGTTACTGGTTATGACTCCACAGTAATGAGTAATGAAAATTTCTACATCAACACCAGTGTGACTCAGCCTGATTTACCTGGAAAACATTACTGTTATACAGAATCCAAAGAAATAAATACCTCAATCCATTCAGGAATGTTCTTTTCCCAATTAAGGTTTTGATGACTGCACCTAATACTGACTTTTTATCTTTTTCTGTTTGCATTTTAATTAAGCCTGTGTCAACTTTAGTTTTATAATATGGTGTGTTTATGTTTCCATATCTTAACTTCTTATCCCAGGGGTTCCTTTAATATTTAATGTTTTACCGTTTTCAGTTACTGGGAACATCTTGAAGCTTCTTTATTGATTTGCTTGGGTTAATTTTTTTCTGGACTGTGAAATTATCCATTTGGCAATCATATTGCTAATATGCAGAAAGTTCTTATTTCAATTATAAGAGCAAATATAACCCATGATCATTAAGAAAACTGTTTTGCAGATTGGCCGTTGTTTATTTCAGAATATAACAAAGTACCACAGGCTGAATTAAATGCTTAAGGATAAGAGCTTTTTTGTGTGTGTGATTTAAAATAAAGGTAATCAAAGCTTCCTGCCAATCTAGGTGATTGTGAAATTTAATTACTAGTAGTTATTAAAACAAAGGTAAAGCAATCTTTTACACATAATTGAATATTCCAGAAGAAAATTTGTGAAGCGTTCTCAGAAAATGTATTTTTAAATGAATTGTAACCTCAGGTTATTTCATTTGTTATGTCTCAGTTGGTACCATAGAATAAACAACATACTTGGGTAACGGAGTTCAACAGCAGCTAGTGAGAGCAAATTCTCAGGAAAATTCGCTAACTTTAAACTTAATGCTCAGCAAATTATTAGATCTTTACTCTGCAAACACAACCATACCCAAATCTCCCACAGCTGTTCCTTTACGAGAAGTATAACCCATGTTGACTTCACCTCTCTCTATGCTCAATGCTACAGGATCAACTGTTCCTTTTTCACTGCTCAATTGCCCACATGTCCTATGGCTTCCAGAGCTGTTCGTTCCATCAAACCCACTGCTACCTGAACAGAAAGAAAACTTCCTACAACAGCAACAGCAATGACTGAGCTGGCAGCTCTGTGCATGATATTGCTTATGGGCCTGTAAGCCTAACTTTCTAGACCTTTCTGGAAAAAGGATCAAGGGCTCCAAGAAAGAAAGTCAAAATAAGGCCATGAACTTATCCATCTCCAGGCCTTTTCCTAAGCTCTTCTCTTTCCTGAATGTCTTTCCCTCCATCTGCTTTCCAGAAAAATTCTACTCATCCTTCAAGGCCTAACTCATATGACATTTCCACTGACCCCGCTAATCTGAGTAAGGCAATTGCTCTCCTCTGCACTCTCCTCCACAGAATTCGTTTTATCAAACTGGAGTAGAGGTTGCTGTTGGTGTGTTTGTCTCTGCTGCTGAATGATAAAGGAAAAGAATCTTGACTCATCTTTCCATGCCAAACACTCAGGAATATGCCTGAAACCTGGAAGACACTCCCATGCTTATTTAATGGAGCCCAAAATTCAAGATCAAATTTAACGTGATGAAAGTAGTAGATTGTATATTTGTTGGATTCATGTCTGCACCTAAATTCTGAGCCCATGAATGCCTTCTTTTTCATTCCTCAAAGGAGTAAAATATATTCCCATTAAGCATTTATTAAATTCTAGGCCCTGTGCTAAATACTCTACACATATTATCTCATTTAATACCCAAGACACTCTATGACGTAGGCCTTATTATCAGTATCAGCCTCATCTACAAATGAGCAAATTGAGGCTTGGAGAAGTTAAGCAACTCACTCCAAGATACCCAGCTGGTCGGTGGTGAAGCCAGAATTAAAAGACAATACTCCCAGAACTTCACAGCTAGTGGGAACGCTACAATTATCTTCCTCCCTTAACCTTCTTAAACCTGAGGTTTATAACTTACTGCCTGGCACACAGTAGGCCCTTGTAAGTAGTGATTAGTAGATTGATGGAGTGCCCTAATTTCTCAGATTCAGGCCTTCGCCTGAAAGAGCCCAGCTGCCACCACAAATAGGCTCTATTCTTTCTGCCCAGCACCTCTCACAGGTGTGAATTGCTTGTGTCCTCTGAATTATTCATGAGCCACACAATGGTAAGTGTGCTTAAAAAGAGAACTACAAAGCTGTATTTTTCAAGACAAAGTGCCTGATTAATTGGGGAATTAGGCAGTATAAACTCACCGGCTAGTTTGATTCATGCCAAACAATACGTCCGTGCTCACTTTTTGAATTTCAGTTTTCACATAAGTTCCCAGTTTCCCTTAGGATTAAACATCGGGGTAAATAAAGCGGGAAAAAGAACCATCATGGGCATCTGTATCCTATCTGCAAAGCAATTACCGTCATCTAAATCTCATACTGGGTTGCTTCAGACCAAAGTATTCTTCCGAAGGCTGAGTTAGGATTTTCAATCAGGTTTCTTAAGCTATATCAAGATCTGAAAATTCAGATGCCACAGCAGCTGTAATTCATGTGACACCACCAGCTCCTTGTCCTTTCTCCTTTCCTCTTTCCCTTTGCCCTACCAGTTCATTTTGTAGTGGGCAATTTTCTGAGGGATAACCATATGCTAATAGAAAGCCAACGCCACTGTATTTTAAATTCAGTGTTAGTCAACCAAAATGAATTGAAAAACAGCAGCGTGGTTTGAGGGCACTAAAAATAAGCTGTAGCATTTGCTGAGTTCTCAGAATTAAAACCACCAGCGGTCAACTTGTTGCTGCTCTTAATAAGCTGTGACTTCTGCCCCACTGGCTGCTACAACCAGAAGCTTGAACTATATCACACACCTAACAACACCGTGTTTTAGATAGTTGGCAGTGATCAAGAAAGGAAGTGTTATTTCCCTGGAACTGAACCTGCCAAGAAAGGTAACAGATGGCTTTCAAGAGATCACCTTGTGCCACGTCACAATTGCATGCATCTTAGTTAAATTCACTTTCCATTTATGATTTAATGAGTTACACATCTAAAGCTGTGGTTGCCTTTATGCCCAGCTTGCTATCCAGTGCCTCCAAAAAGGTGTTTCTTCCTTTAATTTTTTGTTAATAATAAAAACAGCCCAATGGGACTTAATGTAATGTTAATATATCGAGCACTTCCATTAGGACTTCATGACCTTCTTGACCCTTAAATACCGTATACTCCCCTAAATGTTTTAGCAGCCATCCCTTTGGGTTTGTCATTAAAGTTTTCAATGACCAGAGAGGTAGAGGAATTCTACCTAATGCATCATTCTGATTAGAAACCTGTCATACTCAGAAACCAGTGGGTCTGCTTCTATTGACTCCTACTCCCTCGGATTCAATAGCATTTTCCCCCCTCTTCAATTAGACCCAAGAGCAACCACAGAAAAGCTGAAAGAAGCCTTTCCTTTTTGCTCAACCATACTTAAAAGGAAAAAAAAAAAGTATGCTTTGCTAGTGAAATTACAGACAGTAGTATCAGATAATGTCTAAGGAGTCTCTCTCACTCTCTCTCTCTCTCTTTCTCTCTCTCTCTCTCTCTCTCTCACACACACACACACACACACACACCCCACTTGTAAATATGCCAAGAGTCAGAGGCTGGGCTCGACCTCCCTTCCCCTAACCCACTTCAATCAGAATCAGAAAGACACCTCCCTTCATTGCTGCTGTCTCAAACCCATGCCCAAACGAGTGTGTCTCCACGGAGCTAATTTCTGAAACAAAGAAAATCAAGTCTGCGAGGAGAGAGGGTTTACTCCCCTCTGCTCTGGATTTGGGTGCCCAGGGTCGCCGGCGCGGCACGGCAAACAGATCGGGGCGCTCAGCTTCGCCCCAACCTTCCCCGCCCCGCCAGTCCCAGCTCCCGCTGCGCCAGAAAGTGCGAGCCTGCCCGCTCCTTTCGTTTTTCGCCTACTGCGACCCAAGCCCCAGAACACCCGCGTCCGCACACTGAGGGCTCGCCGCTCTCCCACCTCTGCGCTGTCAGATATCAGGGGCGGGGGTGCTCTGGGCACCGAGGTGCTGGCGAACTAAACAAGTGTCACCCGGACGCCTGCCCCGACTCGGAGAGAGCGGGCGGGACGGCCACAGGTAGGCTCTGTCCATTCCAGGGTGCGGGGAGAGGGCTAGGGGGGCGAGACCCGGCGCGGCAACCGCGCCCGACGGGCTGAAACTCACCGGAGGACACCGAGGAGCCGGACAGGCTGGAGTTACTGGACGCTGCCATCTCCGCGAGCCCCTAGCGTCGTGCTCGCTCAGCCCCGGTGCGGGCGCCGCCGCCGCTGCCCTCGCCCGGCCGCTCGCAGCCTCCGCGGCCCCCAGCCCATGGCAAAGTCCTGGGGACGCGCAGAAAGCACCAGCCTCCGGACTCTGCCTGCACTTCCTGCTCCACCAGATGACGCGCTGCCGCCGCCGCTATTTATTTGTGGTTTCCGTCCCGCTCCGCGCCTTTGCACGCTTTTCTCCGGGTGTCAGGGGGTAGGTGGGAGCAGAGGGAGGCCGAGGGGTGGCCGGGACGTGCGGATCTCGGCTCCTGCCGAGCCCCTCTGCCGTCCGCGCTCCCCCGTGCGCGGCTGGGACCAGGGCGTCCCGGCGGCCCCGAGCGCCCCGCCAGCTCCCGCACCCTTTCCTAGGCTCCCGCCTCTCCCGCCTCACTTCGAGTAGCCGGGGCAGAGGCAGCGGGAGACAGACCGACAGAGCGACCTCCCCCTTCTCCCTCCGCCCCAACTCCGCTCGCGCGCACACAAAGGAAGGAGCGGAGACGCGGGAGCTCAGAGGCTGGTTCGGCTGCAGCGGGCTTGACAGCTCCCGCCACTGGGGCTGGAGAGGGAGACTGCAGACTGCAGGACTGCGGGAGGCGGGACGGGGGAGTGGGTCTCCGGGGTGCTGGGGAGGCCGGGGGGTGGGGGGCGCGGGGCGAGCTCGGCTGCTTGCGCAGCGCTGCTCCCAGGATTTGAAGGGGATGGAGAGGGAGGGTGTGGGGGAAGGTAGTGGGGCTCGCCGCGCCCCGCTGGGCTATCTAGCGGCGAGACAGTGGGGGTGGGGGATCCAGAGGGCAAAAGCGGGATCACTAGGGCCACGGTGCTAGGCAGAAGGGACCCTGGGATGCCACAGCCACTGTGGAACGCTCTTTCCACTCCCCTCCAAATTGTCCTTTGTTGCTCTGGAACTGACAGACCCTGCCCTGCAAGAAGGTGCGTTTCCTAAAACACCCGAGAAGTCAACTCAGCTACACTAAAGTACGCTAGCCACGGACAGTGCCCGACGCGTCCGTGGGCCTCTGGTGTTGGCCTTCAAAAAAATAGAGCCGTCCAAACGTGTCATCAGGCCCACACAAAGCCGGGTGTCAAAGAGAAAGAGGTTCTCCGAGACTGTGCCTTGCAAAAGGTCCTCACAGAAGACTTAAGACTTGGCAGCAGGTCCGACTGTGCCCTTTTAGGATAGGAGCTGCTCAGGTGTGTGAGAGAAAGAGATTTGATCACGAGGTGCGTCCCTTCCCCCGTATTTAAACCTAAATTAATTTCACTGGGACGAAATATCATGCAGATTTTTTTAAGTCTGTTTCATGCTCCCAGCGGGCTAATCGGTTATTTCAATCCTAAAGCAACAGAAAACTGTGAAATTTGAAGAGAAATGGTTAGATCAAAGGAAAAAGCAAACATTAAAGGAATGAAAGTACTCTCATTATATAGCAAAATGGAAAGTGTTCACATTGGGGTAGTTCAACTTTTTAAAGTATGGTTAAAAGGACATAGTCAATTTAAAAATTAACAGGAGTGGCACGAAACAGCGGCTAGGCCCTGGGGATCCGCATCAACCAAGCACCTAACCTACAGTGAATCATGAATCTTAAATAATCACAATGTGCACTACGTCACATTTTCTAGTTGATTAGAACTTTAAAAAAAAATTCCCTCCAGGATGCTATCCCAGTGTGTCTTCCCATTAAGGTCCATTTTTTAAAAATGCAAATTGCTAAATTGTTAGAGGAATGTGAGCAATCTCCAGTCATGTGGGATTGTGTCTTCCTGTTCCTCATCTGCACGGACCTTGAAACAGCTCTAGCTGGTCTAAAGAGACCCAAGAGCCACCACTTTCCCAGCCCCCCTACCACTATCCTTCTTCATTTTGTGGACTGTACGAACTGATGCAGTGCCTAATCTGGACATGTGACCCATCACACACTTGACTTGTCCATCAAAAGGCACTTACTGTCTCCCCAGAGTCCTTCTGATTGGTAGAAAGCAGCACTTACCTGTTTGACTAGTAATCTATGTATCCCCCCAGATCTTTAGATAGTAGACTATCTGACTTGGCTATGTCACCCAGTAGAATTGTTACCATCTGGGCTTCCAAGACAACTGGATTCAAACTCTGGTTCTGTCACTTAGCTGTGACTTTGAGCAAATTACTTATACCTACTGAGCCTCAGTTTCTCCATCTGCTGCAAAAATCTGATCACACAGGATGTTGTGAAGACTAAGACGCTCTGTGGGCCGGGTGCAGTGACTCAGGCCTGGATACCAGCACTTTGGAAGGCCAAGGTAGACACTCCAGATCCTGAGGTCAGGAGTTCAAGATCAGTCTGGCCAACATGGAGAAACCGCTTCTTTTCTAAAAATACAAAATTAGCTGGGCGTGGTGCTGTATGCCTGTAATCCCAGCTACTCAGGAGGCTGAGGCAGGAGAATTGCTAGAACCTGGGATGCAGAGGTTGTGGTGAGCTGAGATCGCGCCATTGTACTCCAGCCTGGGCAACAAAAGCAAAACTCCATCTAAAAATAAAAATGAAAAAAAAAAAAGATGTGGAAAGCTTCAGTGTACCTGCCGTAAAGTTTGTGTTACAAAGTGATTGTAAGTTGCTTACTTTAAGGAAGCAATGCATAGTTTGAACAACTTTTGCTTTCTTCATTGCTTCTGGAGATAACTAATCAACTGTGACCTGTTCTTCTAGGGAGAAATGTCTTATCTTCAACCTATGGTTTATATTTCTTGTCTCAAATTGTGCAGTGGGGTAACAGGTTTCATTATTCATCTCTGAAATTTCACAAAAGGATAACAGATTCTGTTTCTGCGGTTTGTATACTCATATTTGCCTTCATAGAGTTTTTAATGGCCCTGTGAGGCAGATTATTTTGATGTCCTAAATTGACAGGCGAAGGGACGGAGGGGTGCTTGCTGTGAAGGTACTACTGAAGGCCACCCTGTGCTGTACAGAAGAAGAAAAAAGCTGAGACTCTTGTTTTCCTGGGTCCCGGGGCCAGAAGAGGGATACAAGGCCAACAAACATCTTTCTGAATAGAGATGTCCTGATGGACAGGCCCAGTCTTTTGGTAGATGAGCCGAAACTTTGACACCCATTGTTTTGAATAGCAAACAGAAAGCTCCAGGTTCAGAACTAAAATCTGAAAGTTGATTCATCACCTGGATTGATGAGGTCGTAGCCAATGGAGAAAACTCAGCACGAATAATTGTTCATTTTCATCCATCGTAGATTCAGGAGCCTAAAGGCTGGCTGCTCCTTGCAAAAATGTTTAATATCAGTAAATTATCTATCAGCACATGCTGGAAATAAAATGCTGACACCCCTCTTTGGTAGGCTCAGGGGCCTGTTTGTGGACCTTCTAAAGTATTTCTCCAAATGAAACAATGAAAAAGTTATCTATGTTATTCATGTCTTGCCTTTATTCTAGGTAATACCTATTTGCTGGTAGAAAGGGTAATATTGGTGTTACAGAAATCTTAAGTGTTTGGAAAGTAGAATTTTTAAAGACATTTCTACGTTTGTTCCTCAAATATTAAAAGACTTAGGGGATAAAAGGAGTCTTGTGGCTAATGTGGTCTTAAGAATAAAAATTATTTTAACTTAGCTTTCACATGGCATTCAAAGCCTTCCAAACTTATCTTTCCAATCTAATCTCTGTTCCCCCCTTTCACAGATGCAACCCTCTTTCACTGTGGCCTATGCTCTTGGGCCTGGCAGTACTGGATTCTGCCATTCCTTCCTGCTTCCCATCCTACATACTATAAAGGTTCAACTAGAATGAACCTTTTCTGGAACGTCTTCCCTGATTGCCAAGCCAGAAAATAGCTCTTCTGCTGAATGTCTCTAGTCCATCTACTATACCTCTCGATGGGCAAATCTTGTGCTCTGTCTTGTTTTAACGGTACTTTTCGTATATATTTCATGTCCCTAGTCCATTAATAGTGGGCCTGACACAGTGGCTCATGCCTGTAATCCCAGTGGCTCAATAAGTTGAGGTGGGAGGATCCCTTGAGGCCAGGAGTTTAAGACCATCCTGATCAACATGGTGAGACCTCATCTCTAAAATCATAAAAAAAAAAAAAAAAATTTGCCAGGTGTGGTTGTAAACCTGTAGTCCTAGCTACTTGGGAGGCTGACGGGGGAGAACTGCTTGAGTCCAGGAGTTCAAGGATGCCGTGAGCTGTAATGGGGGCAGGATCCTCATTTGCCCAGCCCCTGTACTGTCACCATACTTTGCATACAATAGTTGCTCAGTGGATGTTGTTCAGTCGTTCACTCACTGAATAAATGAGCAAGTTAAGGACATCTATACATCTCTCCTATGCCGGTTACTTTACACCTCAGTAGCTGTCACCACTGAGCTATAAGACAATGAGTAACACATCTGCAGCACAAAAAGAACTTGATACTCATGTAAGGATACTCCCTTTGCTCTGAACAAAAAAGACTGAAATGGTGAAACATAGGAATAAAATTTTGATGGAGTAAATATTTGCAATCCCCACCCCACCCTCCATCGCCAGCTGTTACAACTCACATGATTTATTGTTTGCAGGGTAGCTCTTATGGTGGTGTCATTTGTTTATTTTGTTTCACCATTCTTTTGAAGTTTAAAAGCAGACAAGAAAACACTGCAGGGTGAATGTGGCTGTCGCGGTAGGAGCTGTGCTCCCTCACTGCAGGCACTCTGAGGTGTTTCTTAGTGAAGGTCATCATTCCCTTTCCCCGTGCTAAACACAGAATGAAATACTGTATTTCTTACTTTCAAGATTAATCCAGTGGTCCGCATTCACAGGAGAATAGTGCGGCTATTTGTCAACTAGCTTTAAATATTTTATGGCAAATACTCTACCGTACCCTGAAAGTGGTCCTTTGGCCATCATTTTCTCAACATCAGTATGCTCTTTTGCTGTAGTGAAAAATATTTTGCTCTGTAGTTTCAGCCCTATTTCAAATACAAAGACACCTAGTCCCGAGAAAGAGAACGCATTGGCTCCTCTGAGGCAGGCATCCCTAGGGGCAGGAGCCGAGAAACCCGCTGTTTCCTCCGCAGGTGCTCAGACAGTCCAGGATGGGCTGCTGAGCGGGCAGCTCAGACGCCGCAGGTAGCGGCCCTGCCTTTGAACAAAGAGGAGTCCACACCTGGGGTGCAGACAAAGGGAGGCTGCCTCTGCTACCCAATTCCCATTTCACAACGCCTGCTGCTGGGGACCCCTAGTGGCGGCACACGATGCAGGCACAGGTATTTCTGCATCGTCGTTCTCACTGAGCTGCAGGGGGGCCCAGGGGTATTGCCTTCGGTATCCACTTTGGCCACTTAGCTTGGGCGGATCAGACCGGCACATGCAGACACTTAAGCCATGCCATCAGCTACAGCCTCTTTGACTAGAAGACAGAGAGGGAGGAGAGAGAGAGAGATTTTCTTTCTGTTTGAAGAGAAAAACTGGATAGCATTCAGAAACTCATTGAATATGTTTTCTTCTGCATGTTGCACCTTCTGGCTTTGTTCCCTGACATTTTAGATTACAAACATCTTTTCTGTCCTCCATGTCCTAAGAGAAATCTAGGATAAACTAAAGTGAAGCCAGCTGCAAGCCTGCTCTGGGCAAAAGCATGGAGTGAGTTTGTTTTTCATGCCTTCTGGGTGGGGGATTTTCTATGGCTTTATGCTCTTTTTCTATGAAAATTTGCTTTCATAAAGGTATCCAGTATATTTATTCTCTGGTACCTGTTCATTTACTCAAGCATTCGTTAATTCATTCATTCATGTTGATTAAGCACTCATTATGTGCCAGGGAGTATAGGAGACCTTGGGAATAAAGGTATAAAGAAAACTGGCGGGTGCTATCACTGGCACCTGTAATCCCAGGACTTTGGGAGGCCAAGGCAGGCGGATCATTTAAGGTCAGGAGTTCGAGACCAGCCTGACCAAAGTGGTGAAACCCTGTCTCTACTACAAATATAAAAATTAGCCAGGCATGATGGTGGGTGCTTGTAATATCAGCTACTCAGGAGGTTGAGACAGGAGAATCGCTTGAACCTGGAGGCAGAGGTTGCAGTGAGCCAAGATTGTGCCACTGCACTCCAGCCTGGGCAACAGAGCGAGACTCTCTCAAAAAAAAAAAAAAAAAAAGAAGAAGAAGAAAACTATATTCTTTCTATGGGGGATCCTACAAAACCTCCACGCCTTCCTGTGACATTTACATTTCAACTGGGCCAAAGTTTTTAAAATAGCTGCAGAAATGATCTCCATTTGGGAATTACGGGTATTATCCATGCTGGTGACAACTCTTTCTCCAGCAGGTTTTTTTTTGGTGTTGTTGTTAACGAAACGTCCAAAATCAAGCCTCAAAGCCTATTTCTAGACAGCTGGCATTTTCTCATCCACAGTTTTAACTGGTCAGCCCAGAAAACCTAGCAGACACTGTACTCTGAATGTTCTCTGCCTTCACTCCCCAAGAAAATCTGAATCAATATTTTCATTTCTTTCCCTGTAGCAGCTATATGTTCAATAACAAAACAGAAATCCTCTTTTTTTTTTTTTTTTTAAGAAGGGGGAGTAAATGGGCATTGAAGGAAAGCTAACAGACACAATATCTGAGCCAGTCTTCCGATACAGAATACAGATTTTGGCCTTTCACAAATATTCCAGGTGGTTTGTAAGACAAAGCATGAAAAAATGATTCCAGGGAAGTTTAATGTGTATCTATCGAGTCAAACAGACCGGAGCTTTAATTTTAGCTCGTCATTTATTAGCTGTGTGACATTGAGCAAATTATTTATTCTTATATTCTTGATCTTTAAAATGGGTGATGATCATATGAAGTGAGATATATACTATAGTGTCTAAAGCATAGAAGTCCACTTCGAAGTTCTAGGCGACCACTGTTCCTTAGAGCAAAGCATAGGGTGCTCACATCTGCTTTCCTAGAGTAATCTGCAAGAATTATGGTCTGATACAAAAGTAATTTTCCTTTCTCCCTACATCACCTCTATGCGAGTATATTAAAACATATGAGCCAAGCCTGGACTTTAAAGATAAATCTGAGTTGAAATCCTGATTTAGCTACAGACAGTTTGGTGACCTTGGACAAATAACTTTTCACATTCTCAGTCTCCTCAGTAGGTAAAAATGGAGATAATAATATACATTGTATTTATGTAAATGAATGTATGCCCAACAATAATGTTATTAGCACTCAATTATATTCTGCACAGCAGGTAGTTTTTAACTGTGTTAATTCCTGGGGAGAGAGTGGATGTTGACAACACATCAGGACCTTTTTATTTTTATTTTTTGAGAGGGAGTCTAGCACTTGTCCAGGCTGGAGTGCAATGGTGCAATCTCGGCTCATTGCAACCTCCACCTCCTGGGTTCAAGCGATTCCATGCTTCCCGAGTAGCTAGGTGCCCGCCACCATGCCTGGCTAATTTTTGTATTTTTAGTAGAGATGGTATTTCGCCATGTTGGCCAGGCTAGTCTCGAACTCCTGACCTCAGGTGATCTGCCGATCTTGGCCTCCCAAAGTGCTGGGATTACAGGTGTGAGCCACTGTGCCTGGCCATACATCAGAATCTTTAGGAAGTAGCATGTATAATATAAAAGTACACTCAAGTTCTCTCTCTCTCTCTCTCTCTCACACACACACACACACACACACACACACACACACTCAATTACTAAATGATAATGTCTTACATCTGGACATGTCCCCACCCAGTCTCCTTGGTTGGGGAACCTGGTGAAATTTCAAAGTAGATTTCAGTGAAAGTATAGACAAATTACTTCAGCTGTCTGCCAAATTTGGCCCTTATAAGATGAAGGACTGGAAACCAACGTTTGATGACTACTACTGCTGCTGCTGCGTCTATTATGACCACTCTCACCACGTTTTCTGCCATTAGTGATATAGAAAATCACTCTCCATAAGTAATCATTTTCTATGTGCCGCGACCATGCTGAGCACTTTGTATACATTATCATATGCCCATAACAGTCCTGAAGTGAGAATTGTTATATTCATTTTCCATTTGGGAAAACTGAGGCTAGAAAACAATATACTATCTTAATTAAAATGCTTAACAACTCTAGGTGTAGGTATTATCATCCCTGCTTTTTTTGTTTAAGAAAACAAAAAATTAGAGAGGGTAAGTAAGTTGTTAAGGTTACAGGCATTGATATGAACCCACCTTTGACTGATTCATTCCAATACACACTAAAAAAAAAAACCAACAACTTACCCTTTAGTTTTTATTTTAAATTTTGGTCTGCTGTTACTGTAAGTATTTTCCTGTTTCAGACTTTATTCAGGTGAGAAATCTTTAAAATACATGTTCTTTGCACTCAATTATATTCAAAAAAATACTCGTTTTTATTTTTCTCCTTCCTTCCTTCCTTCCTTCCTTCCTTCCTTCCTTCCTTCCTTCCTTCCTTCCTTCCTCTCTCCCTCCCTCCCTCCCTCCCTCCCTTTCTTCCTTTTTTCTTTTGCTTTCATCTCTGTTGCCCTGGCTGGAATACAGTGATACAATCACAGCTCACTGCTGCAGCCTTGACCTCCTGAGCTTATTTGATCCTCCCTCCTCAGCCCTACAAGCAGCTGGGACTACAGGCACATGGATACTTTTTAAAATTTTAAGTGGAACCAGGGTTTTGCAATGTTGTCCAGGCTGGTCTCAGACTCCTGGGCCTAAGTAATCTATCCAACTTGGCCTCCCAAAGTGCTGGTACAGGCGTGAACCACTGTGCATGACCTACTTACATTTTTCAATTTGAACCTAGGATGATGCTGTCATTTTTCTTTGCATAAAACGTAAACTTTGGTGCAGGGCAGGCTCTGGGGAACTCATAGGACTGGCACTCCTGACCCCAAGAGCCCTGGCAGGGACAGGCATAGCATAGGGAGACTAAGAAGCCATTTGCCTGAGTAGAAGGATTTCAAGCCATCAACATTATTCTCTAATCAAAAACTCCATCCTGTTCAACTTCCAGTTGCTCCAAGTTTCATAGTTACACCTTTTACTTCTTAAACTTACTCAAATACAGCGAACATCTGCTATAGTTTGGTCATCTCTGGGGAGCTGAAGGATTTAAATAAAATAAGAATTTTCACATGGGTGAGTTTCCCTATCTCCAAAAGCTGAATTTAATTTCAAGGGGGAGCCAACACATAGTACAGGGATATGCAACCTTTAATATAGCCACATACTGGTCTTGCTAAAACGCAGATTCACATTCAGCAGTTCTGGGGCAGCCCCTGCATTTCTAACAAGGTTGAAGATGATCCGAATAATTTTGAGTAATAAGGGTCCTAGGGTGATGGTTTGCAACTCGGGGTATACATGAGAATCACTTTTAGAAATCTCAGCACCCAGATCACACCCCAGAATGAGCAAATCAGAATCTGAAGGTGGTGGAAGGTAGAACCCAAACAGCAGCCTTTTTTTTTTTTTTTTTTTTTTTAATTCCCAGGTGATTTTGATATGCTGCTAAGGTTTGGAGGCTTGGTAAGAGAGATGGGATTCAGAGAACAGATTATACTGTCAAAGAGGTTGGCTGGAAATGGTAAGAGCTAATGTCGCTCCGTGATTTTGTCAGGACTGTCTCTGGTCATGAAGGAAAAAGAGGGAATCAAATTCTTACCAAGATCGTGTAACCACAGACATCATGATATGAGAAAATAGATTAGAATCTAACATTAGCATGAAAATGTCTCAATCAATGTGGGGCAATTCTTCAAATTTTTGTTCATGTTATGATCTTTAAAATATACTTCTCAACGAATAAACAGAAACAATAGGCACGTACTTTAGGGCCACTCCCACATGAACAGCCAGCTGTCAGTGAGGCAGATGTTTTCCAGCAAATCCGCTCTATCATTTCTCAATCATAAAGAAGATTAGAAATGGGATTTTCAGCTAAGATGGGGTCGAAAGGTGATGTTTATGCCTGAGAAATAGTTCCCACCACAGCCAGAAAAATTGCTTTGGAGAAAAAAATCTCACAACTTCTTATGTGTTCTGAATATATGAAAATAAAACCCTCAGCTTGGACAGAAAGAGGTGGTATCGCACTTACCAGCCACTCTCAATGGTGGCAGCAGCAGAGAGGCAAAAGTATTTTAGCTGACTCTTTATACCCCAAAATTTTTGTCCTCATCCACACAAACTCCTATTCCTCAGGGCTGACATTGAAGTGGTGAAAAATTAAGTAAACCACAATGATTAATTCAGGCGTGATGGTTAATTTTATGCATCAACTTGATTGGGCTACAGGGTGCCCAGGTATGAGGTCAAACATTATTTCTGGGTGTCTCTGAGTTTTTGGATGAAGTTAACATTTAAATCAGCACACTGAGTAAAGCAAATTGTCCCCCATTATGTAGATGGGCCCCATCAATTCAGTTGAAGGCCTGAAGGAAACAAAAAGGCTGACCCTCACTTGGGAGTAAGAGAAAACTCTTCCTTTGGGCTAGATCATCAGCTTTTTTCCTGCCTGTGATTCAAACTGACACACTGGCTCTTCCTGGGGTTCTAGCCTGCTGTCTTGACAGGAACTATACCATCAGCTCTCCTGGGTCTCTCACATGCCAACTCATCTTGCAGATCTGGGACTCACTCCATAATCTGAGCCAATTGCATATACGAAATCTCTCTTATCTGTTTATCTCATGCAGTCATATATTTTTTTCATGTAAATATATATCTATGCGATATATAGATGAATGAGATATGAGATTTACCATATGTAATATTCCTAAATATATCTATTATGCATATCCACTATATATCGTATATGTAGATTGTATATATATCTCCTATATATATTTCTTCTATAAATATCTCCTATATTCATCTCAATTTATCACCTATATACATTTCTTCTATAAATATCTCTTCTATCCATCTATCTATCATCTATCTGTATCTCCTATGCAGTTAGTTGTCTTTTGGTATCCATGGGAGATCAGATATCAAAATCTGCACATGCTCAAGTGTCTTATATAAAGTAGTGTAGTATTTGCATATAACCTATGCATAGCCTCCTGTATACTTGGAATCATCTCTGGATTACTTATAATGCCTATACTACGTAAATGCTGTGTAATTCATTGTTATGCTTCATTTTTTTTATTTGTATTATTTTTAACTGTTGTATTATAATTTTTATTGTTTTTTCAAATATTTTTGGTTGGTTGAATGCATGCATGTAGAACCTACAAATATAGAGAGCTGACTGTATATGTATCTCATATTATATCTATATCTAATCTACATATATCATATATCCTATACATATATCTTCTATATATCTCTCTCCATTGGTTCTCTTTCTCTCGATAATGCCACCAATTTAACATTTAAAAAATTCCAGGCCAGCAGGTCACAGTGGCTCAGACACCTGTAATTCGAGCACTTTGGGAGGCTGGCGTGGGTAGATCACAAGGTCAGGAGTTCAAGACCAGCCTGACCAAGATGGTGAAACTCTATCTCTACTAAAAATACAAGTTAGCTAGGCATGGTGGCAGGTGCCTATAATTCCAGCTACTCTGGAGGCCGAGGCAGAGAATTACTTGCACCCAGCAGACAGAGGTTGCAGTGAGCCAAGATCACACTGCTGCACTCCAGCCTGGGTGACAGAGTGATACTCCATCTCAAAAAAAAAAAAAAAAAAAAAAAAAAAAATCTGGCCCAGGAGAGGAGTGGTGGCTCATGCTTTTAATCCCAGTAATTTGGGAGGCCGAGACAGGCAGACCACTTGAGGCCAGAAGTTTGAGACCAGCCTGGCCAATATGGAAAAACTCTGTCTCTACTAAAAATACAAAAGTTAGCCAGGTGTGGTGGCACACACTTGTAAACCCAGCTACTCAGGAGGCTGAGGCATGAGAATTGTTTGAACCCAAGAGACAGAAGTTACAGTGAGCTGAAATCACATCACAGCACTCCAATCTGGGTAACAGAGCAAGACCTGTCCCCCTTCCCCCCCCACAAGAAAGAGAGAAAAGTGCTATGTTTTCCAGTTTTCTTTCTACCTGTCTCTCTCATACAATGGGAAGATTCTGGAGGGCAGTGATGGTGCTTTGATGTTTTCATATATTCCTTCTCTAACCCAAGAATCTTTCCTATAATAGAATTTCAAAAATGTAGAATCCAGCCCAGCATTTATCTTTGTTCTGGATTCTCAAGCCATTTAAAGGCAGCAGGCTGTCCTGATTTTCCACATGAAAGGGCAGAAACGGGATTAACACAATAGGATGCTGTTTCTCTTCTCTTCTACTGTGTCCAAGGAATTTAATTTCCTCTAAGCTTACCTCCAATTCTCTTTGGGACAGTCGTGTTCAAGAACCTTAATGCTTCAGACCCTCTTGTGACATTAAAGCTTTTTCTGCTGAATGCTAATAATCTTGAGGAACATGGGGTTTACTCAATTTGTGGTCTTAGGCATGAGTGTATGAAATTGTGCAGACAAAATATTTGAATGCTGAACTGATATTTTAAAGTTTTGATCCAAATGTGTGATATTGGATAAAAATACTGTAGGAGGTTTAACATGGGTAATACAGACTAAACTTGTCAAGTAGTTAAATAGGATGATCTGGCTGGGCTTCTGAAAATGTCTGAAGAACATTACAACTTTCTACGTTTTCATTTTTTTTTTTTTTTCCTTTTTGGCTTATGCATGCACTTTTATTTTATTTATTTATTTTTTAAATTTTTTATTGGATTTTAGGTTTTGGGGTACATGAGCAGAGCATGCAAGACAGTTGAGTAGGTACACACATGGCAGTGTGCTTTGCTTTTCTTCTCCCCTTCACCCACATTTGGCACTTCTCCCCAGGCTATCCCTCCCCACCTCCCCCTCCCACTGGCCCTCCCCTTTTCCCCCCAATAGACCCCAGTGTTTAGTACTCCCCTTTCTGTGTCCATGTGTTCTCATTTTTCTACGTTTTCATTTTCATCTGGGTCTCCATATACCTATTCTGCTATACTCTGTGTGTCATGCCACAATGACAAGCTTTTGTTTTTTAATGCTGCTTATCATCTTATTTCCTTACTGGTAGGTGGAACACTATCAGATTAATACAACTCTTCTGAGGCATTGAATAGAAAGACTCCACCACTGCTAAGCTTCCTCTGCGCTCCTATTTTTCAAACTCTGTCATTACCTTCTCTTCTGTCACCAGGAGTGCAGCTCATCTGCATATATATGTATTTGCAGGTTTTCATTAAGAGGAAGAGGCACAATGATTAATGAGTGTTCGTTCTCATTTTGCAAAAAGAATATTGTCTTCTTAAAAAATATTCCATCTTTCAGAGCACTGAAAGAAATAGTCATAATTTAAGTAAGAAAACATTATTTACAGCATTTATGTTATTTAAGATGTTTTTCTTATAAAGTAATTCATGCTTACTGTAGACATGTTAGAGGCAAGAAAGAGAAAAGTACAACAAAAAAAGAAATCGTCTGTCTTCCCTCCACCACGAATAACTACCTTGCTACTTCCCCCCGCCTTGGGAATTAGCAGTTTAGAAGCCTAATTTTTGCACTTGACATTACATGGCAATATGAACATTCATGTGGACAAACTTTGTTAGGACCTGTCTAAAAAATGTCTACTTTGGAATGTTAAGATTATTAGTGTCTACTTTATTTAGTTTTTCTAGATTGTGTAATTTTTAAAATGAGTACATTTTACTTTTCTAGTTGGAGGCAATAATAAAGCTATTTTCCTTTCAGAATGAACTTGTATGATTATTTCCTGTGTCATAGATTCCTAATGTGACTTTAAATGGCAATGTAAAATTCCTTTCTATTACTCTACAATAATTTATGTTGTTATTCCTCCATTAATTGAACTTTAGGTTGTTTCTCAGTTTTTGCCTTTTTGTGGGTTACTTTTGGGCAAACATCTTTGCACATAAATCCATATGTGCCCTTCTGTTTATTTTCTTAGGCTTGCTTGCTGTAAGTTGAACATGTCAATGGCAGGGCCACTAGCTGTACAGCCCTAGGAGCAGCAAACACAGTGTATTCTATATACATGTTGCTGCCAGGAG
The DNA here is from genome assembly GCF_049354715.1 of Callithrix jacchus. NCBI lineage: Eukaryota > Metazoa > Chordata > Mammalia > Primates > Cebidae > Callithrix > Callithrix jacchus. Next base: position 28,920,094 of record NC_133512.1, read on the forward strand.
TCCCAATTCAAACTGCAATGTGTAATGCCCGCTGGAGTAGACCAATGGCTGAAGCCTTGGTCAAAGGCTGTAAAAAGGTTCAAAGCACTGGCTAAAGATGACCAAGCTGCCTTTTGAAAAAACTGTCTGAATTTATATTCATTCCAGAACTCACTACATACATCAAAATAGAGAGTTAGAATATATTTTTAAATGCAAATTCTCTAAGCAAAAATGGCCTCCCATTGCTGTATTCATTTGTATCTAACTGATCCTTAGGGAGATTAACTCTCTGCTTATGTCTACTAGTCATTTGTATTCTTTTGCGAACTGCCTATTCATATCTTTTGGCAAAATAACAGTAAGTACTGAGTCCCAGTAATTGCACCAAAAGTTTTTCATGTATGATCTTAGTTACTCTTTTCAATTACACTGCAAGTAGTCATGTTTATTATATCTGTATTACAAATTAGAATTCTAAGAGGTGTATTGATGATACAGATCTAGTCCAACATCACACAGAATGTGACAGAGCCTGGATTTAAACCCTGCTCTAACTCCAGAGCCTCAGCTCTTAAACATTGGACTATATAGTGCCCCTTAATTAGTGTGTTAGTGTTCTTCTTATTAGTTTGTAATAACTCTTTGCATAGTAATTATAAACCTTTGGTCAAATTTGTGGCACAGGTATTTTTATTGGCTTATTATTTGCCTTAATTTGATTTATACAGATTTAAGTCATTTTTATATCAATTTAAATGGCTTCTTTGTACATTAATGCTGTTGGTACTTTATCATATTTTTAAAATATTTCAAATTGGATTCACAATATTATTAAAATGTTTGATGTGAAATATTTTCCTTTCTAATAAAAAAACTATTGGGGAACAGATTGACTTTGGAATATTAAGAATGAAACACATGTAAGCATAATATGTGAATATTTAGAAATGAAATAATCTACATCACCGATGAAAGGACATCCTATTTCTCATCGGTATTGCCACTGTCTGCAGGGAAATATAATCATTTGAAAATACAAAGCAAATAACAAAAGATCAATTGAATGCTTAGCAATGTAAGTTATCTTAATGCTTTCAAAAGAAGACAGTGATTAGATTGTAACACTTAAGTTGATTTGCTTGCAATAATAAATAAATCGTCACATGCACTAACTCAGTTTTGCAAAGTGTAAGAAAAAAAATAAACCTAATGGATGCTATACAGCCCCTCCACAAATGTCCAGTTCTTACCTGTGCTTTGCATTGATATGAAATAGAATAGGTATTAAGTATTTTGCAATTTGAGAAATAAAAAGCCTGGTAATTATTGATGGTCCCTCTACTTAGAAAAGGAGAGTATTTATTTACATTTATCAGAGTAATTCTATTTGGCAAAGGATATATATCAAAATAGTCATTGTGTTACTAACGTCTGCCTTGTCCTTGCTTATGAGACTTAGGACAAGTGTAAGAATCTTTCCTTCTCACTCCATAAAGAATTTGTGTTGAGTTTGGGTTCCTGGCTTTTCTAGCACCTGAGAGTGGTCAAAACATTCTCGGACTGCAAAACTTCAGGCTGAGTTTCTGCTCAGAGCATGCAGGAGAGTTTTCTCCAACAAGGCTGACTGAGGAAGGCCGACACTGCGTGGGAGGGAATGCAGAACTGATCTAGCAGGGAGTGAAGGAAGCACACTTCCTCATGTCCCACTCCGGGTGGGGTGGTTCTTAAGGATGGCATCCCATGCCCACTCTCATGCAGTGCAGTGTGAGGGGATGGAGTCTTCTGAAGTGTTCTCAAATAAGCCTTACACCAATAAGCCTTACACCAAAGCTTGGCAAAAAGAAAATGGAAGGGCTGTTTTCAAAGGTTCTGTGAGGACTGTAAGTATGTCAGCACAATATTGGAGGATCACCTCCTGTTTCATGACCCCAGGAGAGATTCTGGGTCCCCTATAATACTAAGGAGGCAGGAGACCTCAAAACCATGACTGAGGAGGTACAAATGCTTGTTAGCTCTGATAGGTGAGGTCCTGCCTGGACTATAATGCACCCTTAACTAGTGTGTTAGTATTCTTTTTATTTGTTTGTAGTAACTCTTTACATAGTAATTAACCTTTGATTGGTCAAATTTGTGGTAAAGGTATTTTTATTGGTTGATTATTTGCCTTAATTTGATATATCATAGGGATTTAAGTCATTGTTCAAATCAATGTAGATTGCTAATTCCACTCCAAGTTGTGAAATTAATTAATGCCCAACAGTTATTCAACAAATAAGAACTGAGCCCCCACTGTGATCCAGGCCTAAGTATAGACCCTGAGAATATAACAATAAACAAAGTCCCTGCCCTCAAGAGGCATAGACAATGAGCTATTTCTTTTAAAGGATAACTTCAAATGCTAAAAAATAAATGTTCAGATGAACATAAAACAGCATGCTCAGGCAACGTCTCTCTGAGGATGTGACATTTCAGCAGAGACCAGATCTTGCAGGTCTGGAGGAGGGAGCAGCAGATCCAAAGGCCTGAGTCAGACACAAGCTGGGCATGCTGGAGGAACAGGAAGGCGGCCAGTGGAGCTGGAGCCAAAGTAATGTAACGCGCAGAGGAAGACCAGGTCAGAGGCTGAGTAGATGTCAGATCCCAGCAGCTACGTGGGGCATAGTAGAGACTTTCTGTTTATTTCTAGACACAATGGGAAGCCACAGGAGCTTTTAGGAATGGGATGACATGCTTTGATTCACACTGAAAATATCACTCTGGCGGCTGTAGGAAAGGATAGTAAGAAGAGCAAGGTGCACGACGGCTACATGACTATTCTAGTGTTTTCGAAGAAAGGCTGATGGTGTGGACAGAGGATAGTAGCAGTGGAGATGGCAAGACACTATCAGACTCAGGGTAGAATCTGACAACACTTGCTGAGGATGGAATGTGAGTCATGAGACAAAGCATCATCAAGGTGACTCCTAGGATTATGGCTGAGCAGGTAAACAATTGGTGGTGCCACTGCTGTGATGGTGAAGGCTTGGGTAGGGGGGTACTTTGTGTGGGGATGAAACCAAGGTTTGTGTTTGGGACATGTGAAGTTTGAGGCACCTATGAAATGTCTAAGGAGATGTCAAGTAGCAGGGCTTGGAGAGAGGCCTGGGTTGGAAAAAAGGATTCTGGTTATAAAATGAATGAATGAAGGAATAGGTAGGTGTTTAGAAGAAAAGAGCTTTGGTGGTATAGAAGGAGAAGTGGATGGATGATTGCACAGATGGATGAATGGATGGATGCATAGAGAAATAAATAGGTGATATTAATAGAAGGGCAGATAGATAAACAGATGGAAGAAGGCAAAGAAAGAGAAAAAATGAGGGGACAGAGAAAAAACAGTAAATTAAAAAAAGAAAAAGGGTCAGGCACAGTGGCTCATGCCTGTAATCCCAGCACTTTGGAAGGCCAAGACAGGCAGATGACTTGAGGTCAGGAGTTTGAGATCATCAGCCTAGCCAATATGATTAAACCCCATCTCTACTAAAAATACAAAAATTAGCCCAGCATAGTGGTGTGCACCTATAATCCCAGCTACTCCGGAAATTGAGGCAGGGAAATCGCTTGAACCCAGGAGGCAGAGATTGCAGTGAGCAGAGATAGCACCATGGCACTCCAGCCTGGACTATAGAGTGAAACTGTCTAAAAAAAAAAAAAGAGAGAAAGAAAAAAATGAAAAAGAAGAAAAAGATCTGCTATATGAGTATAAATTATTTTAAACAACCTGAAGATTAGAAAGAAATAAGTTTCCCAGTGAATACATTTTGTTAGTGTCTCTGTGCTAGAAGACAATGTTGATTAAACTAAAAATATTCAGTCTTAAGGAGATAATTATTTTACATTCTACATATTCTCCCCCTCTTGGTTTTTTTTGCATTAAATGATTTTTTTTTCATTTTCTCTGTATTTACTTAGAAGTTATAAACACTGTTTCTATTCATTTAGAAGTTACCCTAGGCATTTTAACATATAAGCTGACGAAGCCTAATGTTTATTTATATCCTGACCATTCTGACCAACAATCAAAGAGCAGTGAGGCTGCTTTACCTTTCATTCCTGGCTTCCTATTTATATGCTCTTCTTCCTAGTATTTTAACTTAATCTCACTTTTTAAACACCAGAAATTAGCCATTATTACTGTGGCTTTATCCTGTCAATGTTAATTTAGGTTTAAACAGAAGTTTCCTATTTTCTTAGCTCAAAATTCTTTCTTGTATGTTAGATCTTTCTTCTGTCTTCTTTTTTCTTCCTAAAAAATAATCTTTTAAAGCTTCTTTATAAGGGTGTCTTAGTAGTAATCCCTTTTTGTCTGTAGTAATCAACTTTTGTCCAAAAATGTCTTACTTAGTCTTTCCTTTGGAATCAAAGTTACATTTGCATAGGATTCAAGCTACAGTTAATTTCCTTCAGCAATTTGAAGAGATTATTCCATTGTGTTCTGACATGTTTTCTTGCCAATAAGAAGTCCACTATTAATCTAGTTATTGTTTCTTTTTGGCATTTTTTTTTCTTTTTCCTCTCTGTTTGGGGGAATCTGAAGCTTTTTTACAGTGTATCTAAATGTGACTTTATTTCTATTTATCTTGCTCAGGACCTATTGGCCTTCTTGAATCTAAGAGTTAACAGCTTGTCTTCTGGGATTTTGTAGTCAGAGTAAATAAATAGTCATGGTCTTTTTTTTTCAATTATGGGAAATAGCCATGATCTTTTTGAATATTGCTTAATCTGTCCCAAAATGTGAGTGAACGAGACATATGTTAGACTTTCTCACTCAATACTTCCTAACCCTTCTTTCATATTTTTCACTGTTTTTTTTTTTCCCCCTACTCTGCTTGGGTAACTTATCTTCTACTACACTTCTTCCTGCTGGCCATCTATCAGTTTATCTGCATTAGTCTGTTCTCATGCTGCTGATGAAGACATACTCAAGACTGGGTAATTTATAAAGGACAGAGGAAAAATTGACTTGCAGTTCCATAAGGCTGGGGAGGCCTCACAATCATGGCGGAAGAGCAAGGAATGTCTTACATGGCAGCAGGCAAGAGAGAACATGAGAGCCACGTGAAAGGGGAAATGCCTTATAAAATCATCCGACCTCAACTGGGCATGGTGGCTCATGCCTGTAATCTCAGCACTTTGGGAGGCCAAGGCAGGCAGATCACCTGAGGTCAGGAGTTTGAGCCAGCCTGGCCAATATGATGAAACCCCTTTTCTACTGAAAATACAAAAAATTAGCCAGGTGTGGTGGCACGCGCCTGTAATCTCAGCTACTGGGGAGGCTGAGGCAGGAGAATCACTTGAACTTGGGAGCAGAGGTTGTAGTGAGCCAAGATCGCACGACTGCACTCCAGCCTGGGTGACAGAGAGAGCTCCATCTCTGAATAAATAAATAAAAAACAAACAAAAAAATCACCAGATCTCGTGAGACTTACTCGTTGCCATGAGAATAGTATGCCGGAACCACTGCAAAGATTCAATTATCTCCTACTGCGTCCCTCCCACAATGTGTGGGAATTTTGGAAGCTACAATTCAAGATGAGATCTGAGTGGGGACACAGCCAAACCATATCACTATTTCATCGGCTGCTTATTAACTGAAATGAATACAATATTTATATTTTTCATTTATAGAATTTTGTTTGGTTATTTTGTGTCTCTCTTCTAGCTTCTCGTTCCTCTATCTCTCTATCTCTCTCAAAATTCTTTAATCATTGTGCTGGGTGTTTTCTTTCTGCCCCTTCCAAATACACTCTCTACCGTGTTCCATCTTGGTCTATGCCCCCCTGGCTAATCAGCTGAGCAACCTGTCCATTGTCTGGACATGTTCCTGCCCCTCTGGGAGGAGAAGCAGACCTTGGCTGTGTCCACTGGTATAGCCTCCAGGCCTCAAAGAGCTTTACTGTCTCTCCTCAGGGGCAGATGGCTTTTGCTTCTATCCTTTCCCCAGAAGCAAATCTCTGCCTGAATACCAAGGTATGGAAAGACAGGATTGCTGGTCGCCCTGCAGAGGCAGAGGACTTTGCTTTTCAAGGGCTTGTTGGTTCTTCCTGACAGCTTAATTAAGGCTTTAGCTCCCATGAGAGGAGCATGGAGGTGTCGGGGCCACCACTTCTTCCCGCATCCTGTGCCACCAAACCGGGGCTCTCTCCAGCCTTTTGCCCTGCCTCAGTCTTCCTCAAGAGCACCCCCTCTTCCCCATGGAGACTGTGGAGAGAAGCTTGGGAGTGTGTGTGAACTATGTTTATGTCTGGGCCTCCCAGTTATTCTAAATTAATATGAGATATGAGTGCATACTCAGTCTTTAGAAATTCTTTCTTTTTGAGACAGAGTCTCCCTGTGTCGCCCAGGTTGGAGTGCAGTGGTGTGATCTCAGCTCACTGCAGCCTCCACCTCCTGGGTCCAAGTGATTCTAGTGCCTCAGCCCCTCAAGTAGCTGGGATTGCAGGCACGAAGCACCGCACACAACTACTTTTTTTGGCGGGGGGTAGAGACAGAGTTTCACCATGTTGGCCAGGCCGGTCACCTGACCTCAAGTGATCTGCCCGCCTCAGCCTCCCAAAGTAAGGAATTCATTAACTTGTCAAAAATATTTCTTATTACTCACTCCATGGCCTCCCCCTCTCCCTCCCATACTCTGCCAAAGGTGCAACAATCCGTATCCTGACTCATTTAGAGATGCTTTTTATTCTTTGAAGTTCACTTTCCTGGTTGCCTGTGACCTCAAGTCTCTGAAGTGTTTAAGGAAATAAAGTTATAATATTGTACACTCTTTGGCATTTTCTTGTTGTTAGGATGGGAATGACATTCTCTCATAGCTTTCTACATCCCAAGAAGGAGCAGGAATGCTCATGTATTATTAATAGCACTGCCTTTGACTTCACAAGCACTCTAGGTTGGAGGGTAAATTCTATGGCTGCAGAAGGTTAGGCCCCCACTGGAGGCTACCAGCTCCTGGCGGATGTATTCAGGGCAATGCCAAATGCAAAGCTCTTTTTCTCTGGGTTCCTTCTTAGTTCTCTGGCCTTAGAAGATTTCCTTGACTTTCCTGTAAGCTTAGGTACACATTTTTAAAACTGTTTTTTTAAAAGATATCTTATCCAGAATTTTTTTTTTTTTTGGATACAGTCTCACTCTGTCACCCAGACTGGAGTGCAGTGGTGTGATCTCAGCTCACTGCAACCTCTGCCTCCCGGGTTCAAGTGATTCACCTGCTTCCTCCTCCTCCTAAGTAGCTGGGATTACAGGCACCTGCAACCACGCCCAGCTAATTTTTGTATTTTTGGTAGAGATGGGGTTTCACCATGTTGGCCAGGCTGATCTCAAACTCCTGACCTCGGGTGATCTACCTGCCTTGGCCTCCCAAAGTGTGGGGATTACAGGTGTGAGCCACCGCACCTGGCCTTATCCAACATTTTTAAGTGGCAGAAAAGCTTCTCCAAATATTTAGTGAGTCATATAGCTAGAAACAAAAGTTGAAAAAAATGTTTTATAATATTAAAATGTTAAGGTTTTACTTCTTTCCTTACTAACATTAATGAGTCTCGAAATAATTTGTCAGATGACTGTCAAAAAGCAATGGTTAATATAAAATTAATATTTAAAAAATACAATGTATTAATGTCAAAGATGGTCTTTACTAAGCTTTTCTTAAACACTCTAAAAATTCAATGTATCTGGAGGATGTTAACATGAATAATTTAAAATTCATTTCCCAACTGCAAGGGAAATCAAATTGATTCTAACGGTTTTCCTGAGTCCAAAGGCTTGGTTATTTTTAATAATTTTTTTGGGTAATAAATGGGTGGCAACATGATGATAGATGAGACAGATTATTGTTACAGACTATTAAGGAAACTTTAGACACTGATGTTATCATAACCAAGGTGAGCCTAGCTGTAGAAGTTGCAGCGTTCCTAGAGCAGAAAGATGATCAACTGGATGTGACTAATCAACTAACAGAAATCAGCTCTGATGCCCGCAGCAAGCATGCTGCTGAGAACCCAGCAGGCTGGATGCTGGAGAGGAGTTGGTGCTGTTTTAATCATTTACAGGAAGGCCCCATAAAAGGACATAATCAATGCAGGATGGAAACCTAGATACCTGGGTTCCCTCTAGGTGGCAATGTATTCCAAGCACATAAACGTGATCCCACTGACCCAACATCTGATTTGGCCCATCTGGCTGACTAGTGGGCTGTCTCCACCATTCCATGAGTTTCTTCCCCTGTGTACCACCCACTGCACCTCATGTTGAGCACTCTGCTGAGGAGGACAATTATTTGAGATACGGCTAGATTGTTCTTTGAAGCCAAGCATATGGGAATTGGGGGCTTCCTCCAAATCAGTTTTTTTTTTGTTTTTTGAGATGGAGTTTCACTCTTGTTGCCCAGGCTAGAGTGCAATGGCACGATCTTGGCTCACTGCCACATCTGCCTCCCAGTTTCAAGCGATTCTCCTGCCTGCTGAGTGAATGACAGGCTTTTAACACTCTGCCCTGCTAATTTTGTATTTTTAGCAAAGACAGGGAGTCTCCATGTTGGTGAGGCTAGTCTTGAACTCCTGACCTCAGGTGATTCGCCCGTGTTGGCCTGCCAAAGTGCTGGGATTACAGGCATGAGCCACCACACCCAGCCAACCCAAATCAGCTCTTAAGTCCATTCGTAGGAACTATATGTGAGGGCATGCTTGAAAGCTTCAGCCACAACAGTTTCATTCCTTAAAAGGGATGGATTTGATCATGTTAGATGGATTTTATAGGCATGTGTTATATTATGGAAAAATGAAAATGCATTCTCTGGAGACACACTGGTAGATTTCTAAATTATGTCATATGCTTGGATTCAGCCCACAGCAACTGTTACACTCTGAATTGTTCATCTCGGGACAAGTATTTAGTTTGTGGAATTTAATAGTGCCCCTTAAGTTTCTAGAGTTTGTCTTTCTGGTCCATAAGTGAAAGAAAGGTTAAAACTCTCTAACCTTAAACTCAGTACACAGAAGGCCCTTGATAAAAAGCTCAGGGCTGATTTGAAGAGGATTCTGGGTAGATTCCTCTCCCTCTGGGATCCCCACCCTATTATTTTACTTGAAAGTGTGGTGGTTCTTCTAACAAGCTCAGCTATAGGGCTCTGAACTGGCTAATGCTGTAGTTTATTCCATTATGTATTATGTTGGTTTATATCCCCACAGAATCACCAAGCGCAATTTACAGGTTGTTCTTTTTTATAGACCTGTGAAATCCCCTGGGTGCTCCAAAGAGCTTTGAAGTTTCTGGGTACGTAAGCAATGATAGGGAGGCAATGCTCTGACTCTGCAGGCAAGAGTCAGAATGGGGGGGAAACTGGCAGTTCATTATGCCCAGCACCTTCCGTCTCTATTGACACATCTCAGAAACAGTCTTTCTGAAATGAATCAGCTGAGTCATAGAGCAGTACAAGTGATATGGTTTGGCTGTGTCCTCACACAAATCTCATCTTGAATTTCCATGTGTTGTGGGAGGGACCCCGTGGGAGGTAACTGAATCATGAGGGCAGGTCTTTTCCATGCTGTTCTCATGATAGTAAGTCTTACAAAATCTGATGGTTACTATAAGGGAAAGTTTTCCTGCACAAGCTCTCTTTACCTGCTGCCATCCACAGAAGGTGTGACTTGCTCCTCCTTGCCTTCCGCCATGATTGTGAGCCCCCCTCCCCCAGCCATATGGAACTGTAAGTCCAATTAAACCTCTTTGTACATTGTCCAGTCTGGGATATGTCTTTATCAGCAGTGTAAAAACAGAGTAATACAGCAAGTCATTTTTGCCTAAGATGCAATATTATAGAAAGTCACACAGAAGTGTTCCATGAAGTTTAGAAATAAAAATTCTAGAAGATATGCATTTGTCATGTAATGGTTGGTTTTTCTTCAAAATATTCACTAAATATACAAAACCCATGTTAAAGTAAGGACATGTACAAATTACTTAAATTAGTCCCCAGATGAACAACTGGAGAAAATATGAATAATGGGGGAAAATCTAACATATGCAGTATGCAAAATTAATTAAAGAAAGAGCAAATCTTTGGCATCAAATGGAACAAATGTTTTTTTAGAGGTATAGATAAAAGGAACACTGACATGAAGGAAAGCATATTAAAATCTCGTGTTTGAAGATTCACTGTTCCCTAGAGTTGTTCTGGTAATTAAGATTAAGAAATTTGTCAGATATTAAAACAAAAGAAAAGTTTCATCAGTATCACTAGCAATCTATTGTTAAACATAAAGTAGCCAAGGAAGCACCTTAGGACCAAGTTTAAGAGCTCAGAGAATCCTCTTCCACCCCATAGGATTCCCGGCAGTTTACCTCTGGAGAATGGGCTTCTGCTAGAAGTCTGGGAGCACTGGATTTGTCAGGAAGGCCAAATACAAGGATCAAAAGGATGCACAGGCATGGTGCTCACACCTGGAACTCCAAAGCTTTAGGAGGCAGAGGCAGGAGGATTGTTTGAGCCCAGGAGTTCAAGGCTACAATGAGCTATGATGGCACCACTGCACCCCAGCCTGAGCAATGGAGCAGTAACCTGTATACACACACTCACACACAACACATATATGCATATATATGTATATATAACCTGCACACACACACACACACACACACACACACACACACACACACACACACAGCTGTATGTGTTTCTTATCCCTGCCATTTAGCCCTGGAATAAAGGTGCGAGGATCTATAGGCCACCAGCTCTGATTGAGCAAACAGTGGTCAGAAAGGAGGAAGCAGCTTTTCTGGATCATGTGTGTCAAGCAGGCCCTGAGAAGAAGTGACAGAGCTGCACATGATGGCAGCCATACATAGGACATGAAAGGTCAGAAGCCGAAGGAGCATAGGTGGGAAAAGCCAGTGGTCTTGTTTTGGTCTTTTCAGCTGCTGTAGAAAGTAAAAAGTTCCTCTTCAAAGTTTCCCTTCTTGTTAAAGAATAATAATAATAAATGTTAGAAATAATAGTTTCTTTTAAAGACTTTCTTCAAAGCCTTCTTCCCTTTTGCTTGTAACCCTCTGTTAAGCCCTAGCCTATGTAGCTGTTAGATATAAGGGAATAAATGCATTCTATATCCTTGTACTTTAACCAAGATATTTGTGGTGGACGTGCTCACAGACACATAGTACATTCTATGTCTTTATGCTTTTTTATCAAGTTTAATTATGGTTCAGAAAAGATTGAGTGAACAACCTTCTCTGAAAAAATATATTGATTCTGTATAGACTGCAGTTATTGGGGGGAGGGGCTATTTTCTATTCTGAAAATGATATTAATAGAAAGTCCTGTTTCCAGTGTTAGCATAAAGATACATGTGCCAAAAATGTCTGAGAATAAATACAGCAGGAAATGCAAAAGCTGTAAAGCTAAGGGCATGCAAGAGAAAAATCTCAGAGATACCCTAAGTGGCAATAAGGAACATTTGGCTGGAATTTGAAGTTCTTTCTGTCATCTTTGTCTTTTGCTCCATGTTTCAGGATGCATGTGAACTCCATGTAATTGAAATTCTCCTTTCGTTCAACAGGTGCTTCTCTGTACAGTTCATCCACTGTACAATCCTCATTCATAAACCAAGTTGTCAGCAGCTCTCTCAGGTAATCTTCCTGAATAGTGCAAGTTGCTTCTTCATCAAAGCAAGCAAAAACATTTCTGATGACATCTTCAGGATCTGTGCCATTTAACTTCTCACCAAACGTGGTGAGGAATATGGCGAAATTGATGGGGGCTGGAGCCTCATTCATCATGGAATCCAGATACTCATGAGTTGGCTTCTTCCCCCCTGAGGCAAGCATATCATGCAAATCTTCCTTGTTAATGAAACCATCTCTGTTCTGATGAATCATGTTGAAGGCCTCTTTGAATTCCTGAATCCATGACTGGTCAAACATAGCAAATACACTGGATGTTGTGTGCTGGGGGAGCTTCTTGGTGGTCTTGGTCTTTGCTCTTTTGCTTGACATAGGAGTAGTTAAATCCTGGCACAGCTACAAGAATCTGAACACTCCAGTGAGCCCCTCACTGCCACTATCACCACCCTGCTGCCCAGAGCTATGTCCTTGTACTTTAGCCAAGATGTTTATGTTATTACTTTTCTAAGTCCTTTCACAAGCGACTTCTTCTCCCTACCTTATTTGGACTTCCTCTTTTCCTTTTGTTCTCCATTGCCTTTACCTATTCAGAAAAGTTTTAAATTGTCAGCCAGTTGGGTTTAGTTTTAGATTGTGAGGTCTGGCTCCAACCAATGGAAATCAGACACAGCATTAAGGACCCAATATGTAGGGAATAAATATTCCTGCCTTTCCTTTGTTCATTGTACTCTCATGGCAAGATGGCTGACGAGCAGTACCCTTTCCATAGAAAGTAAAATTGCCTTGCTGAAAAACTTTTTGTCTGAATGCTAATTTTGCCTTGCAGTACTAGGAACAAGCATTCTGTCTCTAAAAGCTACTCTTCAGTACACTGCCAGCTACTTAATCTTTCTTTTCCCTTGTTTAAGTGAAAGCTAATATAACAATAACAAAATAGTTGTATTTATTTTTAATTAACATAACAATATTGTATATAGGTATTTATGTAAAAACAAGATAGTATAGAAATCACTAGTGGTATGTTTTTAAAACTAACAATTAAAATGGTGTGTTTAGAGAGGTATGAAAATGGAATTGTTACACTCTAAAAGACAGAGCACACTGTATATGAATGCCTTAGAAGAAGCAACTCAATAAAATGATATATTTTAAGGGACTGAATAACTGAATGTTCTTCCCAGAATCTTCTACAATAGCAATATCAGTGCATTTATTTGTAGTACAACCATGTATTTTGAGTTACATGCCTTTCGAAAACGTTACTGAACATACAATGCATAGACTACCTAGAATAAGTATGAAAGAAAGAAAACTGAAATGAATAAAACAGGGAAAATTCCACATTTTATTCCATGTGAGATAAATTTCTTATATAGCCATTAGAATTGCCTATGAAAATCAAGCCACAATTTGAGTTCATTTTCCTTATGATGTCCTAATAATCACCAGGACTTTCACTTTCATCATATAAAGTTTATTACACATTTACTTCTGAATTACTTTGGGCTGGGTATTACTTAAACCATGGTGAATAGAAATAGTTCATACCTTTTAGAAGTTTACAGATTAAATGGATAGTGGTAAACACACACATGTAAAAATTATGCACGTATAATACATACTTAGTAGTACATGTCCAAGCAACATGAGTGCATGTAAAACTATTTCTAGTGTTTTTAGCATAATATGATGGAAAAATAGTTTTTAAGTGTGTTTAGTCATCTGATTAGCTGAGATACAAACTCTCCCTGGAAGCCTACAGCTGAGGTTTGAGGGGGAAGAGGGAAAGCCTTCAGCCTATACAGGTTGGGGATTGGAACACAGACCCTTACATAATACTGGGCCTCCAAATCGTAAAGAGTTCTTATCTTTAGAGATACGTAGATGAAACTATATAATATCTGGCATTTTCTTCAAAATATTCTGAGGATGGAAGGAATAGGTAGAGATTACAGATGCAAAAAGATTGACTGTGAGTCCATAATTATAGAAGTTGGGTATGGCTACATGGAGGCTTATTATATTCTCTCTACTTTTGTACGCTCAAAATTTTCTAAGATAAAAAGTTTTGTTTAATAACTATTAAAAGAAAAACCATAAACTGTGTAATGGAATTGAAACAACACTGACAAAAGATGAGAATCCAAAATGTCTAAAGAACTTCTATAAATCAGTAAGAGAAAGACAAACCCATTGAAAGATAGCTTAAATAAATAAATAAACTGGCATTTTATGAAATAAAAAATGGCCAGACAAAACATAAAAAAGATGTGCAGTCTCATTAGTAAGCAGGAAAAAGCAAGTTAAAACCACAATGAGATACTCTGTATGTCATCATATGCTAGGTAATACTGTTGCCACTAACACTCAAGAATCATCCCAACAAAATTTTACTTCTCACTCACATTAAGGGTCCATTTAAGGTCATTGGAGAACTGAGGTCAGTCATCTGTTTAGTATGGTTCACTCATGTTCCCAGGGTTACACAGCAGTCACCTCCTTGCCAGAGGGAAGGAAACTATGGAGGTGTCTGTATCAGCAATTAATTGCTCCAGCTAGGGACTGGCACACATTCCTTCACAATTCAGTACAAGTCACAACAAACGCACTCACCACATGGATTTAGGAAGTGCAATTCCTTCCACTATGTGCTTGGAAGCAGGGATAACTGGAAATATTTGGGGAAAACAAATGACTTTCATGGTTGCCAGTTTTTCTGTCAGACTGGCAAATCTATATAGTTTGACAAAACCAAATATCGGTGAAGATGTAGAGCAACAGAAACACTTAAACACTTTTGACCGAAGAGTAAATTGGTGCAAGTACTTCAGAAAACAATTTAGTGTTATTTAGTAAAGTTGAAAATTCATACAGTTTTCAACTCAGCAATACTGCTTTAAGATATGTATCTTAGAAAGACTTTTGCATATGTGCACCAAAGATATATTCAAATATGCTCACAGAAATACTATTTGTACTAGTGAAATCAACAAGCAAACAGAAAAACTGGAAATAGCTCTCATGTCCGCAAATAGTAGATATTTTTTGAATATTCATTTAATGAAGTACCATTTAAAATTGAATATGGATGAACAGATACATGTTTATCTGGTTGAATTTTAGAAACATATTGAGTGAAACAAGTAAGCCTAAAATTGTTTTATTTGACAAAGGTCTAAAGATGTTAAAATTAATATATTATTTTAGGATTGCATACCTAAGCAAAAATAAATAAATAAAAGTTAGTTTAATACAACATTCAAGATAGTAGTTACCTTTGAGGGGATGGAGGCAGGGATGTGATCAGGGACAGCTTTAAGGTATTGATAATATTCTTTTTGTTAAGTTGTTTAGAGTTGTAAACATTGTTCATTTTGCTATTATTCTTTAACTTGTGCATATATAATGTATGTACTCTATACCTGCAAAAAAGCATAGAAATATATCTTATATTGTGGAGAAAAATCAATCAATGAAAACAGAACAAAAATAGTACAGATAATAAAACCAGTCAAGGACATTAAAAGAGCTATTGTAAATATATTTCAAATGTTCAAGAAGGTAGAGTAAATAGAAAAACAAAAAATGGAGAATATCATTGAAATAAAAAACTGCTTTTTTGAGATCAATGAGTGATAAACTTTTAGCTGGATTCATCAAGAAAAAATAGAAATGATATGAATTATTAATTATAGAAATGAGAGAGGGGATACCAATACAGAAGTTGTAGGTATTAAAAGTACAAGAGAATATTACAACCAACTATTTTGTCAAGATATTTGACAACTTAGATAAAACGGACAAATTCGTTGAAAGAAACCATCTTCCAGAGATCACTCAAAAAGACATAGATGACCTGAATAGCTCAATAGTTATTAAAGATATTAAATAATAAATAATAAAGCTATTACAGTTAGAAACCTCCCCACAAAACAAACAAAATCAGAAAACACATCAATCCAAGACAGCTTCTCTGGTTAATTCTACCAGACATTAAAATCAGAAAGAATATCAATTCTACACAAAACTTCAAGAAAAGCAAAGAGGATAAAACACTTTGCTCTCCATGTTGGGCGCAGTGGCTCATGCTTGTAATCCTAGCATTTTGAGAGGCTGAGCTGGGAGAATTGAGGCCAGGAGTTTGAACCTGGTCAACATCGTGAGATGCTGTCCCTACAAAAACTTTAAAACAAAAATGGTTGTGGTGACACACACCTGTGATCCCAGCTACCAGGAGGGTGAGGCAAGAGGATCACTTGAACCCAGGAAATCAAGGCTGCAGTGAGCTGATACTGCACCACTGCACTCCAGTCTGGGAAACAGAGTGAGACTCTGTCTCAAAACAAACAAAAAACCAGGTTGCAACTCAATCTATGAGGCCAGCATTACCTTGATACCAAAACCAAAGATATTACTAGAAAAGAAAATCTACATATCATGACCCCTGTCAACATAGTGACAAGCACTGTTTATAAATTTGACCAAATAAAAGGTTTATCTCAAGAATGCAAGGTTGGTTTAATGTCTGAAAATCAACCCATGTAATTCACCATATTAATATACTTAAAAAGAAACCCCATATGGTCACTTCAATATATGCAGAAAAGCATATGACAAAAATTCAACATCTATTCATCAGGAAAAAATTTAAGAAAGGAAGAAATTTCAACCACATAAAGGGCAGCTATAAAAAGCCTACAGTTAACACCCCACCTAATGATGAAAGACTGAATGCTTTTCATTTAAGAGCAGTGCAAGTATTTCCATTCTATCACTTCTATTCATCATTATAACATAGTTATAATGCTCCAGCCCTACAGGGTCCTATGAGCCTCTCTCTACTGGTGCAGAGATGAGAAACTGTGGAAATAAAGACACAAGACACTGAGATCAAGGGAAAGAGGGTTTGGGCTCAGGGGTCCACTGCCAACCAAAGTGTGGAGTCCAGTAGTGGCCCTGAGTGCCTGGTCACTCTGACTTTTATTGCATACAAAGCAGGGAACAAGGTAGGTAGGGCAAGTCACTGATGGTCAGTGATAGGGTCAGGTAAATCACATGTCTTGGAGACAGGGGCCCAGGACTTTCAAGTAGCCAAGGTGAAGGAAGGAGCATAGTGCGTCAGCACTTTTTCCGTTCTTGTCAAAAAGAAAAAAGACATTAAGATTTATGTTACTATTACTGATTCTATCTTCTAAGAAAAAGAGGAACCAAGTGCAGAAGTGGAACATGAAAGTACACATGGAACCTGACCACTGAAGCACAGCATCACATAGAGGCAATTAAGCTCCCAAAGTTTGCAGGCCTCCCTGACAGCCATAAAGCCTAGCACAAGAGCTTGGGGGAGAAGAGTCTCCTAATTCCTCCAGGGAAGGAGACATCTCAGACGTCTCCTTCCATAGCTGGCTAAACAGTGGGTGTTTTCCCAGCACTGGCGCTGCCGCACAGCCAAGGCGCCCTCCAGCAGCCCTTATGCAGGCATGACAGAGAGCTTGGAGTGTCTTGCCTTAGCGTCACTTCTTTCACAATGTCACCTTAGGTTCTCACCTCACAACCCAAGAAGCATTAGCAAAATTAAAAGGTTATATATATATATGTATGTATATGTATATATACATATACATATTTATATATACATATATAGAGATATCTATATCCATGATTACTTATGAGTAATTATGTAATTATATTTCTAATTCTTCAATGTGTTAATGAAAGAAAAAGAAATAACAAAGGCATACAGGTTAAAAAGAAAGGCATAGGCTGGGTGCAGTATGTCATGCCTGTAATCCCAGCACTTTGGGAGGCTGAGGTGGGCGGATCACCTGAGGTTGGGAGTTCGAGACCAGCCTGACCAACATGGAGAAACCCTGTCTTTACTAAAAATACAAAATTAGTTGGGCATGGTGGAGATGCCTGTAATCCCAGCTACTCGGGAAGCTGAGGCAGGAGAATTCAAGTTTAAATCATGGTGAGTTGACACCCAGTATGATGGCGATCATCAAAAAGACAGAAAATAAGTGTTGGAAAGGATATGGAGTAACTGGAGCGCTCATGCATTGCTGGTGGGAATGAAAATGGCACAACACTTTTGAAAACAGTTTCATAACTTGAAAAGTTAAGCATTCACTACTATATATGTCAATCTAGGTATTTACCCAAAGGACATAAAAGCATATGTCCCATAAGGACTTGTGCACCAATGTTAACAGCAACTCCAGATGTCCTTGAACAAGTAAATGGACAAGCATATTTCAGTCCAACACAGTATAATTCAGCAATGGAAAGGAGTGAGCTATTGATATGCACAACATAGATGAATCTCAAGGTAATTTCACAGAGTGAAAGATGTAGCTTATTGCATGCCAGTTATACTTTAATAAGATTGTAAAAAAACACATGGATACTGTCTCTTAGGTAATAATTGCTCATATGCATATGCCCATTAACATAGGTATCCATTTTCAGAGTACCACATAAGAACCTTTGCTTAGAGTAGGAGATCAATAAAAATATAATATGAATCACATAGTAATTTTAAATTATCCTAAAACACACATTTAAATAAGTTTTTTAAGGGTAAAATTAATTTTAATAATATATTTTACTTAATTCAATATATTTTAAAGTGTCATTTTAATCAATATAAAAATTATAAGCAAAGTATTTTATGTTTTTCATACTGTCTTCAAAATTCAGTATATACTTTATATTTATAGCACATTTTAGATTTAATAAAATGTACACTGGAAAAATAGATTCATATATCAAACATGCTTAACATTTTTCCCACAATAGAATCAAGTATCTTTCTTCAATTTTTCATTTTGAAATAATTACAGACTCATAAGGAGTAAAAGTAGTATAAAAAGATCCCACAAACCCACCACCCCATGGTAACATTTTACATAACCATGGTTCATTATCAAAACAAGGATACTGATGGGTACAGTACAATTAACTACACCTCATGCATATTTCACTTTTATTCATATGCATTCAAATGTTTCATCCGTCTCTGTGTATACTTTATAACGTTTTATCAAATGTACAGAATCGTTTAAGCACAATCACAACCACCACACAGGACCGTTCCATCACCCAAATGATCTCCTAGTGCTGCTCTGTTATAATTAGGCTCTCCCTCCCTTCCCTAACTTTTGGCAGCCATTTAATTTCTCTGTTTTCTCTGTAACTTTGTCATTTTAAGAATTTTATGTAAATGAGATCATATAATGTGTAATCCTCAAGACTGGCTTTTGTCACTCGTCATAATGTTCTTTTTTTTTTTTTTGAGACCGAGTTTTGCTCTTGTTGCCCAAGCTAGAGTGCAATGGCATGATCTCGGCTCACTACAACCTCCACCTCCTGGGTTGAAGCAATTCTCCTCCCTCAGCCTCCAGAGCAGCTGGGACTACAGGCACCCACCACCACACCTGGCTAATTTTTTGTATTTTTAGTAGAAACAGGGTTTCACCATGTTAGGCAGGCTGGTCTCCAACTCCTGACCTCAGGTGATCCAACCACCTGGGCCTCTCAAAGTGCTGGTATTACAGGTGTGAGGCACTGCGCCCAGCTGTCATAATGTTCTTAAGATCTACCTTAGCTGTTTCATGTATCAATAGTTTGTTCCTTTTTATTGCTGAATAGTATTCTACTATGTGGTTGTGTGGTCAGCTATTCACTGTTTAAAGAGCTTTGGGTCACTTCCAGTTTTTGGCTATTACACATACATTTGTGAACAGTTTTGTATGAATATACGTTTTTACCTGCCAAGGATACATGCTCAGAGGTACTGTTGCTTAGTTGTATAGCAAATGTGAGTTTAACTATTTAAGAAACTGCCAGAGTGCCTGAACTGTTTAACACTGCCATCGGTGTCTGAGAGATCCAGCTTCCCTGCATCCATGCCAGTGTTTGGTATTATTAGTAATTTTTATTTTAGCTATTCTAATAAGGCTATAAGTGATCTCTCTTGGTGATTCTAACTTGCATTTCCCTGATGGCTAGTGAGGCTGAGTATCTTTCAGGTGCTTATTTCCCAACTCTCTGCCTTCTTTGATGAAATGTCTGTTAAACTCTTTTGACCATTTTAAAACCAGATGGTTTTCTCATTGCTGACTTTAGAGAATGCTTTATATATTCTATAGATGAATCCTGTCCATGTGATTTCCAAATATTTTCTCCCAGTTGGTGGCTTGTCTTTTTCATCTTCTTAACAGGGTCTTTAACAAAGCAAAAGTTTATAATTTTCAAGTAGCTGTTTTTAAATTCCAATGGAATTAAATTAAAAATCCAGTGAAAAGGCCAGTCTACCCTTCGTGGTTACCTACTGAATAGCAGAGGCTTAGAGGGTAAATGGAGTTTGGTTACTGTCCATTCCAGGTCCGGGACCACTATGACCAGGACCAGGAGCATGAATGGGTATGAAAAAATAAAGGTGAATAGACAGACCCAACTGGGCAAAATGTGGGGTTCGAGATAAGTAGAGGGACTCCGGCAGCACAGGGAGGTTGGGTGTAGATTGTGAAAGTTGCTGAATACTAAGAGAACCATTGAAATCTCGTCTGGCAGGCTCAGTGAAATCCTTAGGATTTTCTAGCCAGGAAAAAGATGTGCTATAGGCAGTTGAAGGAAGATTCACTTGGTAATGAGGTTCAAAGTGGAAAGAAAAAACCAAAACATGCTCTCCTTCCTTCCATTTCCCTTTCCTTGCTTCACTTTCCCTACACAGACCCTCATGTGCTAAGCCATGAGCCCAGTCAAGGCTAATTTTGAAAACATTTCAGTTTCTCACCTAACTTTTAGCACCTTCCTCTATCTTGGTCATCATAGATAAGATAGAAAGAAGGGGTTTAAAACAATATCTGGTAAGAAGTCAGGTAGCTTCTAGGTTTTATGCAGAAAGTAAGTTTATACAGTTGAAAAGAAGGGTGAGAAATTAAAGCTTAAAAAAGTAGGAAAAACTTGGCCGGGTGCGGGGGCTCACACCTGCAACCCCAGCACTTTGGGAGGCCAAGGCCGGTAGATCATGAGGTCAGGAAATTGAGACCATCCTTGTTAACATGGTGAAACCCCATCTCTACTAAAAATACAAAAAATTAGCTGGGTGTGATGGTACACACCTGTAGTCTCACCTACTCGGGAGACTGAGGCAGGAGGATTGCTTGAACCCAGGAGGCAGAGGTTGCAGTGAGCTGAGATTGCGCCACTGTACTCCAGCCTGGGCGACAGACCAACTCTGTCTCAAAAAAAAAAAAAAAAAAAAAAGTAGGAAAAATTAAATCATACAGAAAAGATTCAAGGAAATGAAGCTACTTCTTAATATTATTATCTCAGGGCTGATAGATATTTATAAAAATTAGTCTGTATCTTTTCACATTAATCAAAAATGGAAAAGACTATCAACTTAGTGTCAATGATTACTAGATAATATCATTTGAACGTGATAAGTAAGTCAAGAGGTAGACTGGTCTCACGGGTTTGTTAGATTAGTGTCATTCAGAGCCAAGGCTCCTTTAGTTTTTCCCCTTTGCCTCAGTGCATATGTGCTGTGTTTCCTCTTGGTCACAAGATGGCTAGCATAGCAGCAGCCATCATCACATTTTCACATGACACCATCCAAATTAGGAATCAAGGTGCTGGAGTAAGGACTGAAGATTGTGGTACTTCCCCTACCTTCTGATAGGGAGAAAAATCTTTCCCAAGCCCTCCATTAGAATTCTCATTATATTTCACTGACCAGGGCTGGATTATACACTCACTTGTAGACCAATCACTGGCAAAGGGAGAAGGGGTTGCCGTGACTGACTAAGGTCAAACATGACTGAATTCCTGAGTACATTATTGCCCAAACTAAATGGAGATAGCAAACAGGAGGGGAAATGACCTGGATAAGCCGGTAACATTGTATGCCACACAGAGGAACAGGAAAATTGATGGGAGAAAGTCAGGGAATCAGAGAAGTTTTATGAGACGGATAAAACTAATAGGTCTAATAGGTTTCAGAATGTACTGCTCATGTCTGTCACCATGAACGTCTGGCACCAACTTCACACACTGTGTGTGGCCAGTACACATTTTAGATCAAGTGAGTCTAGAAAGTAGCAAACTGAGTAAGATTTAAACATGTAGAAATATTTATGAGGGCCAGGAAATCATGCCGATCTTAGGAAAGTGAGGTTTCTTTAACAGAGGGCCAAAAGGACACAATGTTTACCTTTTAGTGAGGCAAGGTCATAACGAAGCTTGGCTCTCCACAACACTGTGTGCTGATGGACAGGGCACATCGAGTCGGAAGATGACCACCAACCAGAAACTGATGTGCACCCATGGGCACACAGGAATGCCATTTGGAACAATTCATTAATTCCTTCCACAAATACTTAAGAAATATTTTATGCCAGGCACTGTCCTAGGTGCTTGCATTACATTATTTAACAAAAAGCATCAGAATGAGTGAATTACGTAGTAAGTCAGCAGGTGATAGGTGCTTTGAATAAGAGATAGAACAGGGTAAAAGGGATCAGTAATGCCAGGATGTGTGCTGTGATGTAGGTTAAATAGAGGATTTGGGGACTGGGTGCAGTGGCTCATGCCTGTGATCCCAGCGCTTCGAAAGGCCAAGGTGGGCTGATCACCTGAGGACTGGAGTTTGAGACCAGCCTGACCAACATGGAGAGACCCTGTCTCTACTAAAAATACAAAAAATTAGCTGGGTGTGGTGGCGCATGCCTGTAATCCCAGCTACTCGGGAGACTGAGGCAGGAGAATCGCTTGAACCTGGGAGGCAGAGATTGCAGTGAACTGAGATCACTATGATTGCACTCCAGCCTGGGGGACAAGAGTGAAATTCCATATCAAAAAATAGAAAAATAGGGGAGTCAGGGTAGATCTCACTGAGAAGGTGACATTTGAGCAAAACGTCCTCTGTGCGAAAGGGGGAAGGAGAGAGCTGTAAGACTTGTGGAAAAAGGGTTTCTAGAATTAGTCGCCCCATTTCATTACTCTATATAGGAGAGCTAGAATGATAACACATATGTGTCACATAATATACACAATTTTTCTTTTTGAGACAGAGTGTTGCTCTTGTCACCCAGGCTGGAGTGCAGTGGCACGATCTCAGCTCACTGCAACCTCTGCCTCCTAGGTTCAAGCGGATCTCCTGCCTCAGCCTCCAAGTAGCTGGGATTACAGGCACCTGCCACCAGGCTAATTTTTGTATTTTTAGTACAGATGAGGTTTCACTATGTTGGCTAGGCTGGTCTCAAATTCCTGACCTGGCGATCTGCCCATCCTGGCCTCCCAAAGTGCTGGGATTACAGGTATGAGCCATTGTGCCCAGCCATAATAAACACATTTTAAATGCTTTACTTTTTAAAAAGGGTTTTGTTGTTGTTGTTTTTTTTTCCCATCGGAAGCAACTTCTAAGGTAGATAGTTTTCCAAAGACACCATCCAAAAAATTATTCTGGTCTAAAACATATCACCCTCCCTTAGGACCATGAAGGCTCTGTGATACCAGGATGCTGCAGGAATTTGGTTTCAACCCTTATTCTGTCTCTAACCAGCGGCGGATATTAGAAATCCACGTGACCTCTTCTGTGCTCAGTTGTTTTTTTTTTTTTTTTCTGCAAATGGAAGGAGCTGAGTAATTCTCAAGGTCCATCTCAGGTCTAAACTGACTCCCAAATAAAGAAATCTGCTTGCAGCAGTCTGCACAATACTTTCTCACTCGTTCTGGCGGGGTGCTCCTTGTGCTGTGCAGCCCATCAGGAAAACACTGAAGAGCTACCTAATGACTTAATGGGCTTTAAAATGGGTGGCTAGGTTTTAATTTTCTCTGATAGCAGATTCCCTGAGGGAAAGTGTACTTTACAGTAGATAATAACCACATAGGATATTTCGATTGCCTCAGGGTATCTTATTTGGAAATCAGTTTTCAGTCACATTCCTCTAGTAATTTTTACTATCAGAACAAAATAAAAGCCCCCAAAGGAATGTTTATGCAGAGTTGAAATGTGTTGGAAAGTTAAAAGTATCTCTCTAAGAGTTAAGCATCTGTAAATATTTGAAATAGGATGAAATCACAAATACTGCTACTACTAATCTCTTTCACTTTTGATTAGAGGCCAAAAAGAACAAGCAAAATCTCCAGGAACATTTTATATAAAACTGTTAACTACAGCCATGTCTAACGACTCAAATTATAAAAGAAAGTTGGGTGAAATGCATAATTCACCCACTCAAGCACACAGTCAGCTCTACACATGTGAAAACAGGTCCCGAAGAGGATGCTGAAGAGTAGTATTTTCCTGTCTGGTAAACTTAAATAGCAATATTATCACATAAAGACTAGGCTGCACAATAAAATGAAGTCAGCCTCTCTGCCTGAATTTTCTCCCCCACTCTTACCACATAAATCAGAGCTTTACAGGTTTCTCTAGTTTCCTTTGGTTATGGATCTGACATCATGCTCCATGTTTCAGTCACATCATCTTACTTCATCTGCTCTACAACACTGAAAGGTAGCAACTGTTTGCTCTTTTACAGGATGGTGGAAACTGAGGTCCTAAGAAAACACGTGTGTGCTATTTAAACTGCTTTCCCTTCAAATGGCAAAGAACATTGAAGGAAGACAGTTTTTGACTGTAGACATTCATTCAGGAACTCATGCTACTCTTAATGTACTCAGCTCTACAGACACCTCCCTACCAATACAGCCCATTCCCCGCTTCTTAACCAGCTTTCAGTGGAGATGGGAATTTGGAGGAGTGATGAGTTCATTGCGTCCTCTCCTCCTTTATATGATTACCTCCCTGCCATCTTGCCTTTTCTGGGCTAAATGATAACACTTCCTTCTGTTTCTCTTTGGAACCATTTTCAAAAATATCTCTTCAACAGTGGAATCACAAACAAGAAACTCTTCATAAGGAAGAGTAAAACAGAAGGACTGCCAGAGCATTTTTACATTAGCACATGACATTTCTAATAATCTACATTGAAGGATTTTTTTTTTTTTTGCATCCTCCTAAGTGCCTCTTGAAAACCTCTGTGACATATGAGACAGCTACTGACTAATTTGTTCTGGCGGAAAAATGAGTTTAGTATTATTGAAAATATGTTTTCTATCACCAGATCTTGTTCAGGTCATTGAGTGGCTTTTCACTGGTGAAAGGGTGAAGGATTTATTTCCAATGAAACATTATGGAGAGAAGAGAAATAGCATTTGACTTATCCCAACATTAGCAAAATGCAAATCACAGTCAATTTTCCATAGGGTGATATTTTCATACTTTGCATTTCTGTAGTTATGCATCAGTCTGAATATATTTAAGCAAGGTGAATGAAGGATCCATGAAAGACACGGTGCATAAGCAACTGCGCAAGGCTAACTTTAAACAGTTTTTAGCTTAGTGACTGAGATAATGCCATTTCTCTAGAGAAGTTCTAAATATAGGTGAATAATGGATAACAGTTTACTAGAAGCTATGTAGTGCCCTAAACCAGCAGGGGCTGGGCGTTGAGTGGAGGAGGATTGCAATTTTGAGGTTGATTAAAGATGCAGTACTGACAGGTTCCAATGGGTGTCTCAGGGTGGGGGAGGGGTGGTATCTCATTCTTTTTTTTCCTTCCCATTCAGAGGCGTGGGTAGCTTCAATGTAAATTGCTGATGTGGGTGATTAGGATGTTAAGTGGGAGAAAAGACAGCTCTTCATTATTCTTTTGGAAATAAAGAGGGATAAAATTCAGCAATCATCAAGCCTTTTCATTTTCCTACAATTTGTTGGTGCAGTGAGGAGGCTGGCTTCCTTTCCACAGATGAGATTACTTCCTGCTGACATCAAGTGGGGGTAGGGTGGACCAATGTGTGAACAAGAAAATTGAGCTTGAAGGGTAGCTTTTGTTTTGATGTTTGCTGATGTCTTTTCTTGTGTTAAAATTAGATGTATCACCTACTGGCAGCCACAAGATTTTCATGTTGAGAATGCAAGGCGGATTTCTCTAGATAAATCTCCAGGTGCATAAACTGATTGTCAGTTTTGATAAAGAATTATGACTTCTTGGACTTTAGCTATGCAGAAGAGAAAAATCTCATAATTTAGCATAATGCTTGTGTAAGCTGTGCTGGAGAGTAATACATAGTTGCTTTTATACTAACATAAAGCTCCTTGGTCAAAATTACACCAATAATGCATATTTAATTAGACTTTATAGATATCCAAAGAGGAAAAATCCCCACAAAGTTTCCCTCACAGATGACCTTTATCAGGGATGCCTTACCTGAGTTCCTTCTGATGCCTTAGGGCAAAATTTCAGCCCCAATAAAATGAGATGACATATGGCTGGTTATTCCACAAGATCACCATCTTTAGATTGAATTTAACTTTTTTTTTCTTCCGAGCTAGAGCTTTATGGAGTTTTTGGGTTTTGGAGGTAGCTGGACGGTACATGCCTCAGATTTATAATTTCAAATTAAAATCTGTCCTTCGTCTCTTTAGAGAAGTAACAAGCTTAATCTGTGGCGTTTAATCATTGAAATTTGTCTTGACGTTTTTGAAACACAGATCCCAATACTGAGATGTGATTACTTTGCAACAGATTGGCAAGGAAGGTGACAGACCGCAGAAGAACTTCTAAACAAAGGCAAAACCAGACGAGCCCAGGGGGAGGGAAAGGTAGACCTGAATGTCAAAAAACTCAGAAGTAAACACACTGTTTTCCAGCTGCGTCTATCTGAGGGCTTACCTTGCACACATTAATTAAACTCGTCCCTCTCTGATCATGCTTCGCCGCTTTATCCCTCAGCACTCTTTGATTTAAGGAAAGAAAACCAAGATTAAATGTAAAAGTAAGTTTTCTCACTAACAGCCCAAGGGGCACAGCTGCATAGGCTGTGCAGGAGCACGTGGGCATCTCCAGATCGGTCAGCTCAGGGCCTGTTTCCCAGCTCCCAGACCCTGTCAGGATGCTCCAATGTGGTCTGAAGGACAGAGGGTATTTAAAACTGTCCTTGCTATTCCAGGTGTCCTGAGGCCTAGAAAAAAAAAAATTCATCACAGGGATGAGATTTGTCAACAGGACCCCTCCAGCCAGCGTACCCTCCTGGCTCCCAGTGAGGGAGGACTATCCACAGTTGACCTTGCTAAGGGGACGGGATAAAAACAGGGAAGCAGCCCAGGTACCGTGGCTCATGCCCTGATCCCAGCACTTTGGGAGGCCGAGGTGGGTGGATCACCTGAGGTCAAGAGTTCAAGGCCAGCCTGACCAACAAGGAGAAACTGAATTTCTACTAAAAATACAAAATTACCTGGGTGTGGTGGTGCATGCCTGTAATCCCAGCTACTCAGGAGGCTGATGCAGGAGAATTGCTTGAACACAGGAGGTGGAGGTTGTGGTGAGCCGAGATCGCGCCGTTGCAGTGCATCCTGGGCAACAAGAGTGAAACTTTGTCTCAAACAAACAAACAAAAAACAGGGAAGCAGGGCAATGATTGGAAGAATCCCAAGCTTGTATTCCAAGCCTCAGATTGGAGTGGAGGCAGCTAGATAAAGACATGAGAAGAATGGCAGTTTTGGTGTCAGAGACCCATGTTTGAATTCTGGTTTTGACAGTAGCTCTATGATCTTGGACAAATCATTGAACATCTCTATTCTTCTGTTACATTTATTAGAGAATGGAGAATTTAATACCCACCTTTTAGGGTTATGGTGAAGTCTGAATGATATCATGTGTGATACACTTAGCATGGCTTTGGCTGGTAGTGAGGATTCAATGCCTTTTAATTTCTTTCTCTTCTCTGAGCTCTTTCTTCTTAGCATTGGAAAGAGTTCTATTTATTTATTTATTTTTGACAATGGCTTTTTAACTTAGCCTGTTAAAATGCATTTTTTTTTCTGACATTGTACAATTTGAGTTTAGATAGTAGTATTTCTTTATTTTAATTAATTTATTTTTTTGAGATAGAATGATATGGTTTGACTGTGTCTCCACCCAGATCTCATCTTGAATTCCCATATGTTGTGGGAAGAACCCAGTGGGAGGTAATTGAATCATGGGGGCAGGGCTTTCCTGTGCTGTTCTCATGATAGTGAATAAGTCTCATGAGATCTTATGGTTTTAAAAAGGGAAGTCTCCCTGCACAAGCACTCCTCTATTTGCCTGCCGCCATCCATGTAAGATGTGACTTGCTCTTCCTTGGCTTCCACCATGGTTGTGAGGCTTCCCCAGCCATGTGGAACTGTAAGTGCAATTAAGCCTCTTTCTTTTGTAAATTGCCCAGTCTTAAGTATGTCTTTATCAGCAGCATGAAAACAGACTAATACACGGAGTCTCACTTTGTCCCCCAGGCTGGAGTATAGTGGCACCTTCTCAGCTCACTGCAACCTCTGCCTCCTGGTTCTAGAGATTCTCCTGCCTCAGCCTCCTAAGTAGCTGGGACTGCTGATGAGTGCCACCATGCCTGGCTAATTTTTTGTAGAGACGAAGTTTCAACTTGTTGCCCCCGCTGATCTCAAACTCCTGACCTCAAGTCATCTGCCTGCCTCGGCCTCCCAAAGTGCTGGGATTACAAGTGTGAGCCACCATGTCTAGCCTAACAATAATACTTGTTTAAATAGCAATCAAAGTATGAACTGTTTCATGCAATCTAGAGTATAAAAAATGTCATCTCTTTTTATGTTTTCAAAAAATAATCCAGTTTGAGCTTACATCTGCTGAGTTTGGCAGGCACGTCCAAAGTTTATAGGTTTAGGGAGGCAAAGAGGAGGGTTGGGGAAGCCCTTCCCATTTAGATCATACAGATATGCTAGAGGCTGATTCACTGCATACAAATGGGGAGGGGCCTGATCTCCAGCATTTACACCACTATTGCCCTTATTGTTCCTTTGCTGACTCAGAGCTGCTGGCTCCGGGCCCTCCTCTATCTGCTGGCATCCTGTTCCACAGATTCTGCAATGAGAAGCCCGCCACCCTCCTCCCCAGGTGCAACACTCACAATAAACGAGGCTGTGACGCGATGACAAACACATCCTACAGTTGACTCTTGAGAAACACAGAGGTTAGGGATGTCAACCCCCTATAATTTTGACTTCTCCAAAACTTAACTGCTAATAGCCTACTGTTGACCTGAAGTCTTACTGATAACATAACACTATATTTTGTATGTTAAACATATCATATACTATATTATCACAAGAAAGTAAGCTAGAGAAAAGAAAACGTTGTTAAAATCATAAGGGATGCCAGGGGTAGTGGCTCATGCCTGTAATCCCAGCACTTTGAGGGGCCAAGGCAGGTAGATCACTTGAGACCAGGAGTTCAAGACGAGCTGGCCAACACGGCAAAACCCTGTCTCTACTAAAAATACAAAAATTATCTGGCTATGGTGGCTCATGCCTGTAATCCCAGCCACTTGGGAGTCTGAGGCAAAAGAATCACTTGAACCCAGGAGGCGGGGGCTGCTGTGAGCCGAGATCACATCACTGTACTCCAGCCTGGGCGACAAAGTGAGTGAGACTCTGTCTCAAAAGAAAAGAAAACCATAAGGGAGAGAAAATGTATTTACTATTCATTAAGTGGAAATGGCTCAGCATAAAGTTCTTAAAGGAAGAAAAGGGGTTGGTCCTGATGTCTCAGGTATGGCAGAAACAGAAGGAGGTGGGAGAGAAGGGGGAAACACTCAATGTCACTTTTCTAGAAAAAAAATCTGTGTTATGTGGACGTGTGTACTAGAAATGCATCTGTTCAAGGGTAAACAGTAGTTTAAATCAACAGATGTTTCTTTCTTTCCAAGCCAGCTTCTTTCTTGGGAGGCTTGGGGCAAGAGTACACATGGAGGCCCACATACCATATGTCTAGATATGTAACTTGTGAACCAGGGAACAAACTATTAAATGAAATATACCTTTTTACCTTGAAAAATATTCCTTGATAGCAACCTAGAAAATCAATCTGAGTTTCTAATTCTGAGACTCCCTGAAGTTCTGTGCTGAAACATGGTGGTGTAGAACACTACCTCCACACTTGTCCTCTGGGACATGCTCTCCTGAGCATCCCAGCTCTGTAAGGTGGCCCTTGGCCACCCCTCAGGGAGCATCTTCCCTTGGAAGATGACTCCAAGGAAGAGTGGCATGCAGGCTCTGGAAGAAAGCTTGTGGACACTTGGGCAAGGAATTCTGAGCTCCTCGTTACCCAGACCATGGATGAGAATTTGCAAATATGGAATACAGAAATAATAAGCATCGAGTGTGTTTTGTTTTGTTTGCCTGTTTCTTGTCAAAATTTACTGAGAGAAACTAACAATGGGGTGCACCAAAAGGGAAAAAATGGAGTTCACTCTTCCAACTGTCTCAGAGCACAGACAACTCTGTGTCAGGTCACTTTTCTTCTGAGAAGGAGAAGGAATAATTCCTTTTCTCTTTTTGCTGATAGATCTTTGGGTGGGGTAGAGGGGAACAAACTAAGCTCAGTTTACATCACATTAGTGAGTATGGTGTCACATGTGACATGTGACATGGACTGTATCCTTTAGCTAGTGCATTCAGAATCCTTGGCTCAGTAAGGGTGGATAGAGTGGGTAAGTTGTTATGACTTCCATTTTCAGATGAGGAAAGCAAGGAAGATTTAGCCAGGATCTGAGAAGAGAGAGTGAAGAGATCTGGAAACTGGCCTTCTAGTTATTTCTCTCTCTCACTGCTTGGTTCTCCTAGGTGTAGCTGTTTCAGAGTCAAGGGGGAATCCTTTAAATCCATAGCAGTTAACCCCGCAGGAAGTTTTGAGCAGTCTAGCCATGCATAAAAAGCAACATAAGGTTTTATGTAATTGCTTGAGCATTCATACCAAGAAATACCTTTTGCCCATTTTACTTGTATTTATTTGGTGGCATGACCTAGTTCTTGAAGTTTTAGAAAACCCTTCAGAGGCTATAGAATCACTTTTCTAGATAACCCATTTTGGGTCCTGCAACTCATGATAGGCACAGAAGGAGTAAGCAGAGCACCTGCCATAACCCCGATTTCCACGGGAAGAAAATAAAATAGAACCTAAACAAGATAAAAAGAGGAGACTCCAAATGCTGCTTCACCTACAGGAGTTTCTTTCATCTGTGTTTGTCATTTACAAATGTCTTTCCTTCAACCAAGGAATGACCGGCTTGCTATGGGCCAGACATTGTGTTGATGGCTATACACACAATTTCATCAAATCCTCGGATCAGCCCTGGAAGGGTTGGTGGTGTCCTCTTCCCATACATGAGAAGGCTAAGGCTTAGAGGTTAATTAACACAGCAAAGGATACACAGCTAACGAGTGGCTGAGCTGGGATTCAAATCCCCTCCGTCTACTGCTAAGGCCATGCCCTTAATCAGTTACTATTCCGAGCACACTGGCAGGTTCATCATAACGTCAGTATATACCTTGCAGGGCTGATGTGAAAATTGAAAGAGATTATATAGATGAAAGAAAGTGTTGGGCAAAACATAAAATCCTTACAAATATTCGCTGTGATTATTTCTCTTGGTTTTACACAGGGCTCGCTCAGCTGTCCTTAGTGGCCATGTCTTTATTAATCCCATAATTTATCCTTAAACCACCAAAGTCTTATTTGCCTGGCTTTTCCCATAGCCGAAGGGAAACTGAAAATGTGCCTTTTATAAGAAAGTTTTAACACCTGCTGCTCAAGGGCGCTAAACCATCTGGATCGTCAGAGGAGTATAAGCTCACTTACAAAAGACGTAGATTAATTTGGACATTGTTTCCCTACATAAACCAGGCATAAGGAGGCAAGCAACCCAGGGAAGGATAATCATGCTGAGAGTGGAAGCACTTATTAGAAATAATTACCATGTAATTATCCACAACTTCCCTGGAGTCTGTAGCCTGTGGCTAGTCTTAGGAGGTGCCTCTTCCTTACCAAGTGCAGGGAGATGGAAGCACTTCAATAAGTTGATCAGGGCATGTATCTGTGTCTTAGAGTTTGGTTACTGCCACCTGGGCCTACTTCTCACATATGAAGCTTTCAACGCTGATGGCTAAGGTACAGAACAGCTGTAGACCTTCTTCAGCTGGATCCACCACCCACCCCCTCCCTTTTTTAATAGCACAATGTTGTTTTGCAAGAGTGTGGGTGTGACACATCTGACTTCTTTCCTTAAGAAAAGTATTTACTGAGCAATTAAATGTGGTGCATGGGAGCTATGACATTTCTCTTTTCCTTGTGCCTCTGAGCCATGTGTCCAAGCTGCCAGGCAGGCCCCACTGAAGATCAGTAACAGCACTGAAAAGGAACAATGGCTATAAAAGCCTTGACAAGTACAGGGAGAGACCCAGGCACTTCCAAGAGGGGCGTCATTGCCCATAGGGTTAATCAATTCTCCTTGTTTTCATTCCAGCTCCACATTTGTCTTGGTGGCAGCACTGCAAATGTAAAATCAAACCTACAAACTGACGTTTGATACACATTGTCATGACCATCATTGTTACTGTTATAGCTACCATTTATTAAGCCTTTATATATGACAAGCACTTTATATGTACCACTATCTCATTTCTTCCTCTTAATAATGCCGCTAGATAGTTAATAGTATTTTTATCATGTACCGGTGAGAAAATGGAGATGAAGTCACTTGCTTGTGGTTACTAGGTGCAAGTTTCTAGATTCAAACTGAGTCTGACCCATGCTCTGAACCACTAGGGCTTAACAAACCCAAACCTCCCTAGAAAATGCAGGTGCAGAGAACACAAGGGCTTGGGGAAACCCTAAAATCATCTGGAGTGATCGACCTACAGTTCGAAATGTTTGTTTTCAGGAAAGCCAACTTCAGAGAAGAAGGTTTAACCAATCTCTTTGCAAACAGATTCGTTTGTCCACCTGTGATTATTCTCAATACAAGAAAAGGGCTAAAAATATCACTTGCAGCACTGAAGTGGCCTTATTTTGAAAATGAGTTTTCATAGAAGTAATCCCGCTAAACTGAGGTCATTAAGGTGGGCCCTATTCCAATGTCATTGGTGTCCTCATATATAGATGAAATTGGGACACAGAGACGGACACACAGAGGGAAGACACTGTGAAAAGACATGGAGAAAACCCCTGAAGGCTGAAGCAGAGATTGGATTGATGCTGCCACAAGCCAAGGAACAGCTGGGGATACCAGAAGCTAAAAGAGGAGAGGAAGGATCCTTCCCCTCCAGGTTTCAGAGGGAGCCTGGCCCTGCTGGCACTTTAATTTCAGACTTGCAGCCTCCAGAACTATGAGACAATAAATTTCTACTGTTTATAGCCAATCAGTTATAACTCCCCTGGAAAACACATACCCCTGTTCTGTGGTTCTATTCTGTTCTGTACCGTTTTGTTCTATTTTATTCTTTCGTTAATAGATTTCCAGGCTGGGCACGATAGCTTACACCTGTAATCCCAGCACTTTGGGAGGCCAAGGCAGGCAGATAACGAGGTTAGGAAGTCAAGACCAACCTGGCCAATACGATGAAACTCCGTGTCTACTAAAAATACAAAAATTAGCTGGGTGTGGTGGCGGGCACCCATAGTCCAGCCTGGGTGACATAGCAAGACTCTGCCTCAAAAATAAATAAATAAATAAAATAAACAGACTTCCCAATCTGCTAATTTTGAATGACATCAGCCTCTAGAGCTCAGCATTCACACCCTTTCCAAGCTGGCTCCAGTCTAATTTTCTAACCTCAGTATTAGTCAACCCCTGACCCATCCTGAACACGCCTGGTGTTGCACAGTCCATCAATCGGAGAGCACAGCGTCAACCTGAGTGCAGGTGGCCTGCTCAGTGCCTGTGCTGTCACCTTTCCCCTTAGAGGCTATTCATTTTTTAATGCCCAGCTTCAAGTCACCTCCTCCA
This sequence comes from Callithrix jacchus, assembly GCF_049354715.1. Classification (NCBI taxonomy): domain Eukaryota; kingdom Metazoa; phylum Chordata; class Mammalia; order Primates; family Cebidae; genus Callithrix; species Callithrix jacchus. The sequence continues at coordinate 28,953,592 of NC_133512.1, forward strand.
ACAGGATTCCCCTGGCTCCTTGGGCAGAATCACTTGGTCCCTGTCCTCTGTTTCCCCCAATACTTTATCAGCCCCAATTATAGCACTTACATTGTGTGATAGGATCAGTCTGTATGTCCCCTTCATCCCCTCCCCACAACTAAACTTCAAGTTCCCTAAAGAAGACTATTTCTTCCCTAATTTTTTCTTTTTAATCAAGTGTCTAGCACAGAACCTGACACATGATAAACCCAAATACAGGGTACCCCAAAAAGCTTAGTGCAGTTTTAAGTTTTAATAACTTCTTAAGTCTAAATGCTACAGACCTACAAAATTCATTTGAAAGCTTACTTCTTTTGACCGTTTTAATTATTTTAATGAATGTCATTGTAATTTTCTCTTCTGGTTACTGCATGCCATATTTCACTCAGGGGAACTGAAAAAAATGAAAATTAAAATGCGTTATTCAACATTCACAGAGCTAAATAGTGTTAAATTAAACTTTCAAATGGTGTTCTTGTAAGTTGCAGCATTTATAGCCCTGAGGTTAGTAAAACTGCAGGAAGACTTTTGGGACAACCTGTTTTTAAATAAATATCCTACAGTATGGCTCATTCTGTGTTTACCATTATATTCAGTTTAGTTTTATTGATTTTATCGAGACAGAGTCTTGCTCTGTCACCTGACTGGAGTGCAGTGGTGTGATCGTGGCTCACTGCAACTTCCGCCTCTTGGGTTCAAGTGATTCTCCTGCCTCAGCTTCCCAAGTATCTGGGACTACGGGCACATGCCACCACGCCAGCTACTTTTTGTATTTTTTAGTAGAGACAGGGTTTCACCATGTTGGCCAGGATGAATTTGATCTCTTGACCTCGTGATTCACCCGCCTCAGCCTCCCAGAGTGCTGGGATTACAGGCGTGAGCCACTGCCCCTGGCCTCAGTTTAGTTTGCAAGTGGTTCCACATGAGTACAGGTATTCTTTGGCCACTAGTTGTTCTTATACTTAGATGCAAGGAGCCCTTGTCCAGGTTGCACACTGTAGAAGGCAAATTCCAAATTCCCTCGCCAAATGGTACTGAGCCTACTTCAAGGGACTGTACACCAGCAGTGTTGTCTGCTAATGTCTATGCTCCCATGGCCTAATACTGCTGACGCTGGTGTTCATACTCCGGCTCAAGAGGTGGCTGGAGGACAGCTACTTCTGGGAAGCTGGACTGAGCTTCCATCATTGAACTGGAGCCCTGTGGGAAGAGAGGAGGTGGCTGCAGACCAGGAACTAGAAACCAGCTGTCTCTGCACCACCATATTTAAGTGCAGATCATCCAAAGTTTCAATCCAGCATGTCACGTCAATGCCCAAGGTGTATTTATTCATTCAATGTCATGTCAATTCCCAAGGTATATTTATCTAGGTGGGATGGTAGAACACATTGTACTTAATCATTTGTTAACTTTGTTTATAACTTTTAAATATTTAGGTAGGTATCTGGCATACTAACTAATCTCTATTTGTACTCTTGCCCTGGGTCCTACAAATATTAAAGGTGGGTGGATTTTGGCCTTAAAGAAAAATATTTTCCCACACAGATTTTTAGCTGTAAAGAGGTTGGTGGGTAGGAAAACTTCCATATGGAAACTACGATAGCAAAGAATGACTGCAGTCACTGAAGACACATTCTGTGCTGGGTGATTTATACATCGTTTTTCAGTTCATCCTCACAACAACCCAATAAAGTAGGTACTTAGGAGAAAACGGATATTCAGTGACATTGGTTTGTTCCAGCTCACAAAACTAGTGCTTTAGTTAGCCTTAGTGGCATAACGAACTATGGGAGACTGAAAGTTACTTAAAACAATTTTTCCCTCTGACTGTTGGGTTGGCTGGGCTGCTCTACTGTGGGCTTCCCTAGGCTCACTCCTGCAGCTAGCTGTGAGGAGATCTGGGGTGCCGGGCAGTGCAGAAGGTTCCCCATGGCCTCTCCCACTTGTCTGGCAGTTGACGCTGCTGTTGCTGGTAATGACGACCTTCCTTTATTTTGTGTTAGCTACTGGTCATTGCAACCTCCTTGCGTTTTTTAGTTTTTGCTCCCATACTGTCTGGCTCAATGCCCGGCACTTGGTGATGGTTAATAATAGGCATTCAGGTCGCTTACAAGCAATGTGACCCTGGATGGGTTACCTAACCTCACTTAGTTTGTGTTCCCCACTTGCAAAATGGGTATAATGGAACAGAACACATCAGGTGGCTCTGAGACCCCAACGCAGCGATGCAGGAGAGAGAGTGCTTGGCACTTGGTGCACGCTTGTTGCTAGTGCAGCTGGAATGTAGACCACCAATGAACGTGTGTTGCCTTTTTTAACAGTGGGAGTCAAACACCACTAGCTTTCCAAATTGAAATTCCGGGCTTGCAAGTAAGTCCTAGAGTGCAGAAATAATTTCAAAATACAGGGCTGAAATTCTAAGAAAGCAACTCTTAAAAAGTGGGAGAGAAAACCAAAACAAAACAAAGGGACAAAACAACCTGAACTGCACCGCAGCTGATGAGCTTCATTAATTTGTAAGATTCCACCCTGGGAGTCCACCCTGGGCTGCTCGCTTCTTCCAGCACGGGGAGCGCTGACTTGGTGGGGCCAGGTGCGCACCAAGCGCTGACAGGTGCGGCTGACTTGGTGCGCTGACTTCTGGGACCAGGAGGTAGGGAAACCACGTAGCTCTCGCCCTGTAGGTCTGGGTCATGTGATCCTACAGGAGCACTTAAAAGGCTCGAGTTCGGCAGGCTCCTCGTAACTAGGTGGGGCTGTCTCGTGTCTGCCAGACTTGGGAAGAGCTGTCAGGACAACCGGCTGGGGTCCGTGCTCACCGCGGCTCAGGGAGAAGCACCGACTGCGCCGCGTAAGTCAGGCGGGCTCAGCGGGACAGGTCCTTGCCGGGGTCCCTCGGACGTAGGGACCTCAGGGCAGGTGGTCTCAAAAGCTCTCAGCACCAAGAGGGGAGAAAGCGCCGTGGGGTAAGATTGGAATGGGGTAGTCGTGGCCAACTCCAAGTTTTCAAGTTGGAGCATTGGGGATGGACTGCGTGCGCCCAGCCGAGGGAATACTCTTTCAGACCAGAAGGCACCTCCTAATCCAGGAGTCCCTCTAGGGAAGTGCGAAGCGGTGGGATCCTCCGCCGCTCTTAGTGCGGGAGGGTTGGGGGTGCAGGACACTTTCCGTTCCTCAAGGCGTCTTTTGGGGATGTGTTGATTTCATGGGTTCTCAGAAGCAAGAGAAGCAGAAACGTCTTCTATTTGAAGGTGCCCAAAGCAGGAGAAACTTGACTTTAACCTAGCAAGGAAAACACATAAGATTTTTATTCTTGGAATGTAGGATTAGGAGAAACCAAGGACACAGAAGACAGGTGGAAGCAGCTCCCTGCGAAGTGCGGGTCAGCTTTGTAATACAGAAGCAAAAGGACTTTGGAATATTAATGGATTTAAATCCCAGCTCTGGCCTTGGCTAGTTGGTGATCTTGGGTCAATTATTTAACCCTACTAAACCTCAGTCTTTCCATCTGAAAGGCGGAGCTAATAAGTTTTTCTTTTTAAATAACTGTCTTATTAGAAATAGAAATAACATATAGAAAACACCTTCCTAGCCCAGGACTTAGCTAAGTGTCATTTTCCTTATCAGTTGTAATTGATGATGAAGTCTATGGTGCAGACAACAAAATGATGTCTGAAACTCTGGCCATACAATGTCTGCGGCTCTGCATGACCCACGTGGAGTGACCTCTGAGTCCCCCCACCTTCACTGCAACCCCAGTGGGTCCCAAGCAAGGTGCTTGGTTTTTGGAGCAGGACAATTCTGTGTAATTCCTGGTTCTAGTATCCACTACTTGAATGACATCAGGGACATTATTTATCTTTCACAGCCTCAGTTTTGGCATCAGGAAATGAAGAAGGTGCCCCTCAGTACCTGCCTTTCCCTTCCTTGCTTAAACGTACAAATCTTTTTTATTTTTTAATTTGATTTGGGATGAGTAAAAAAGATGTAAGCAGAATAAAAAGCCCACTGAGAATGTATTTCATGAACTTGATAAATAACTTTCTTAAAAGTTGTCCAAAAGGAGAATTGGAGCACTTTGGCAAAGTACACTGCCCTGGCTTTGCTGGCATGTGAGAGTCTGCATGGGCAAGACCCTGTGGTTAACTGGGCATTCTGGATGTGTACCTCATGCTACTCTAAGTACCGGGGAAACCCTTTATAATGTAGTGTCGGTGTTCTTAACAAGAAGCTGTTTTATTAATCTTTTATAGGCATTGACTGGGAGGGGCAATTGGTCCCCAAATTATAAATCCAGTCTATAGGTCAATTTAGAGTGGGATTCTGCCAGCATGATTTTATAGCCTTAGAAATAGATGGGTTTTGACTAACAGGGTGAGTGACTTAGAAGAGTGTTAAGAAAGTCCACTGGGTTTACCAGTTCACTCCCCACAAGAAAAACAAGAAGCAAATTATACAATTTTAAAAAGGAGTTGTTTTTGTTTTGGGAAGCATCTAGTTTGTCGGGGGAAACGCTGAGTGTTGAATACTGCCCTGAGATGCACAGAACTAAGACAATGAGAGGGGAGAAACTCAGTTATTGCCTCAGGTATCATCAGATACCTGTTTGTTAGCATCCAAATACTCAAGGTAAATAGGGAAGGACCCATTCTGTCTTTTTTAAGACAGAGTCTCACTTTGTCACCCAGGCTGGAGTGCAGTGGCACCATCTTGGCTCACTGCAACCTCTGTCTCCTGGGTCCAAGCGATTCTCGTGTCTCAGCCTCCTGAGTAGCTGGAATTACAGGTGCATGCCATCATAACCGGCTAATTTTTGTATCTTTGGTAGACTTGGGGTTTTGCCATGTTGCCCAGGCTGGTCTTGAACTCCTGACCTCAAGTGATTTTCCCATCTCGTCCTTCCAAAGTGCTGGGATTACAGGTATGAGCCATTGTGCCTGGCCAGTGACTCCTTAATAGGAAGTATGACTCACTAAAGAGCAAACATGATTATTTTAGTTTAACATTTTCAATGGCTTTATAATATGGGATTTTTGTTGACTGAACTAAGAACATTTAAAAGATGTAGGCAAACTTCTCATAATTAGAAAGATACCTCTAGAACAATAACTCATTAATGTCTATGTTGACTTGGTAAGCTGGGCAAAAAGCTAAGAACTTTTTCCTGGTGAAAACAGTAACAGAGTTTGAACGTTTATGCTATATTTGCAAGTTCAAAGATGTAAACCTTAATAGACAGATCACCAGACAGCTATCACAGCTTATCTGAACTGGAGCCAGGGTGTTGAGATTTCTGTCCCTTCAGAGATACTGTAGGTATAACCTTGAACATGAAATCACATGCTTTCATTGCTTTAACTCAGACCCTGGGGTGAAGGATGTGGTGGTGAAAAGAGGGGGAAGGACTATGTCTTTAGATCTTGGAGCCTGAAAAAGCAAATTCTTAGCAGCTTATCTTTCCAATACAGCTGGGACTTATCTCTTAACTTTTTCTCTCTAGTCTGATTCTAGTTAGTGGCTATCTTTATATTGCTTAGAGTTGTTTACAGGCCAAAATGTTTACCTAGAACCCTGGGGCTAGCCCTTCTTTTCTCTTTTGGGAGTCTGTATCCCATTACCCTTCTTTCAAAAAGACCCCTTGACATAGGCTTTTGTACCTGTGTGATTCTCGGGAGAGAACGTAACCCAGCTCCCAAGTGATTCATTTTCTTGTTTATTCATTTAAATAATATTTTTCCCAGTGTTTAATTCTGAGAAGATTTGAACATTCAGAAAAGTAAAAAAAGCTTTGCAATCTAGAATCTACCTAGATTCTATTATTGGTTAGAAGCCAGGCTATGGATTTCAATTGATTAATCAACTTGATTAATCAATTAGTTCCTACTGTTTGCCTAGAGCTTGGCTCAGCAAAGCTGTAAAAACATAAAAGGCAGGGTAGGGTTAAGGAACAAAGCATAGGCTTACGGTTTGTGAAGCGATCATGTAACTTTGGTTAGAAAAGTTATGTTGGAGTTGTATGGTGTAGGACATTGAATTTCACTGTAGAAAGTTTATAGGTGATCCTGGTTGCAGGTGGGAGTCATTGAAGGCATGGGAGGAAGGGAGTGCCTTGTGTTTTAGAAAGCTGATTGCATTAGGCTAAATTGAACGGAAAAGGACTTGAAGTCTGAGAGATGTTAGGAAGCTTGTAAATGTCTCAGGGCAAGTAAGGATTGAACTGTGGATAGAATGGAAAAATGGAAGTAGGATGGCACTTGGTGACAGATTTAACTTGAGGATTTCTGGTTTTAGAACTCAGGCCTCTGCAATGATAATGGAGCATTATTAAGCATCTGGAAGTTGCTGGGTGTCATGGCTCACATCTGTAATCCCAGCACTTTGGGAGGCTGAGGTGGGCAGATCACCTGAGATCAGGAGTTCGAGACCAGCCTGGCCAACATGGTGAAACCCCATCTCTACAAAAAATAGAAAATATAGCTGAGCTGGGTGGCACATGCTGTAATCCCAGCTACCCAGGAGGCTGAGGCAGGAGAATCACTGGAACCCAGGAGGCAGGCACTGCAGTGAGCCAAGATCGCATCACTACACTGCAGCCTGGGCAACAGAGCAAGGCTCTGTCTCAAAAATAAATACATCAAATCTGGAAGTCATACAAGGAGGAAGTTTGAGGAGAATGATGATGTCCGGGTATAGTCTGTGGGTTTGAAGGACTGATTGATTATCCATGTGGGAGTGACAGCTGACAGTGCTGATACTGTCCTAAAATGCCCAATAGCAATGTCAGGACTGAGCAAACATTTGGACTAGCAATTAATACTCAAGGGGTGGTTGAGTGAGAATGTATGGAAGGAGAAAAAAGAAGGACAAGGCCTTGAAGAAAATCTGAATATATGGAGTTCTTGGAACGAAAAGTAAATACAGATGTTGGATGACCTGATAGTGTTTTAATGGCTGTTCATCTACAGTGTTACTGTAGCTGCAGTTCTCCTTAATAACTGACAACACTCCCTGACTAAAAGACCGTATCCGCGCTAGTAAAATGAAGTAAGTCTTTCCCGTTTCCATTGTGGGAAGTGCAGGGGGAAGAAAAAGAGAAAGTTAAATAATTTTTTATCGAGGACTTTTAGAGCATACAATGCTTTTTCCAGATTGGAAGCCAACTAATTTAATGAACCTGTCTATGTTTTCACAAGGCATCACCTACTTAATCTGGGAGCTACGACTGATGGTGGCAATATTTTCCAAACCAAACCTCTAGTGTGACACACATTCTGGATCCACGGTCATCAAGCCTTTATACAACCATGTAGCCATCAAGACTCCCTTCTTTCTTTCAACTTAATTTTTAAATTTATTTTTATTTTTCTCTGGTACTTGATTCAGGACCTTTCTACCTCAGTACTTTAGTACCTGCTTTATATGCAGAATAAATATTCAGCTCCGTGAACCCACTTATTATAATGACCACTGGCAAGGCAAAGGAATTTAGTCATTTAGCATCTTCTCTGTTGCTAGGGACTGTTCCAAGGTCTCAAATAGAAAGTGAAGGCAGAGACTGTGTTTCGTCTCTCTGCAGGTCCTGAAGTGTGTATATGTATACATATAATCTCTCGTATCCCTCACTAGAACAGTGAAAAAGAGTGTGATTCTATTCAGAATGCAAGTCATTTGTCTAAGGGTACAGAGTTTTTAAGTGGCAGAAGCCACATTTGAAGCTGTGAGGGCATACTTTTATTTATTTTTTAATTTTTGAAATGGACTCTGTTGCCTAGGCTGGAGTGCAGCAGGGTGATCTTGACTCACTTCAATCTCCACCTCCCGGGTTCAAATGATTCTCTTGCTTCAGCCTCCTGAGTAGCTGGGACTACAGGCATGCACCACCATGCTTGGCTAATTTTTACATTTTTAGTAGAGATAGGATTTCACTATGTTAGGCAGGCTGGTCTCAAACTCCTGACCTTGTGATCTGCCCGCCTCTGCCTCCCAAAGTTCTGGGATTACAGGCATGAGCCACCATACCCGGGCTGAGGGCATACTTGAAATCTTTCATGCTATTCCCACTGGACTGCATTGCCTTCCTAGATACTACTGGCTGTATACCAGGCACTGTATTAGGTGTTGGCACATGTAGGCTCCTTACTGTGGTCCCTGTTTTGGGAAGGTGATCAGCAGGGAAGCTCAAAGCACATTGCACAATTAGTTATTACTGGCAGGGTATCTGCCCTCTGGTCCTGCCTCTTTTTCACCCAACTTCTTGAACTCTATATGAAGGGCCAGCCTCTCTAAGAAATGCCAACCCCTAAAACTGATGAAAAGGTCATGCAACCTTCCTACTTCCCTGAGTTCAACAACCACTTCATTCATTCATTCTTAAGATTATGCCCTCAATCCCTGGCTGATTTAAGGGTGAAGCAAAAAGGCATACTCTTTTGCTTGTATGTTTATTTATCAATATTCTGCCCTCTTTCATTGTCTCATAGTTGTGCCTGTCTAAGGTCACTTTTTGCTTTTTTCTTATCCATTCCCGGTGAGTCTTTGGAGAAAGGGCGTGATAGAATGTGGAGCCTAGAGCAAGATTACCCCCAGTTGACTCTGGAAGCCATAAGAATTATGCTGCTTCCTCAAGGCTTTTTTCCCAGTTAGAAGCAGCACGTTGTGTAGTAAGTAATAGGATCTGCATTGTGAATGGGTCATCCTCCAGTGAGGACTTGGTGCGGTGTTTATTTGTAGTGGGGCACAGAACTGCATTCCTCATGCTTTATGACAGTACTTAGGGTTTATTGGTTTCCATGCATTTCTCTTTGCTAGAATGAGGGCTCCTTGAAGGTAGATGCCGTCCCCTTTTCATCTTTAACTCCTCCACGAGTTTTAGCGAAGTAAATCTCTAAAGAGTTGAGTTCTGTGGGTAGAAGTCTGTATGTTTGTTTGTCTGATTTGAGACAGGGTCTTGCCACATTATATAGGCTGGTCTTAAACTCCTACACTCAAATAACCCTTCCACCTTGGCCTCCTAAAGTGCTGGGATTAAGGCGCAAGCCACTGTGCCCAACCTGCATGTTTGAATGGATCAAGAAATGTGATTGGTTACTGCTGAGGGAGGGTAGGTAAGTTGCAGGGAAAGGCCTGGCTAGGGAAAAGCTCATAAGCTCTTAAGTCAAGCAACAAGAAATGTAGAAAGTGAAATAAAGATGAAGCCATTCTGAGTCACATGCAGACCCTAGGAAATATCTCCTTTACATTTGACACAAGGGGAAATGGCAGCTGTAGCTAATTCTGAAAATGAAAAATGTTCCTGCCTGGGTGACTTGAGGAAGAATATCATTAGCAATCAGCCAGTCAAGTGGAAATAATTTGTTTTGTTTTTTGTTTTCTCCCCTGGTAAGTATTGGCGTGTTGGTAGAATTAACTTGGCTGGCAGGAGAATGAACTGCCTGTGCTGCTGGGACACAGGAGCTTTCTGAGCTGGCAGACTGCACACTCCACGTGAAGCCACGACTCTTTCCACTGTTCATGTGTATACATGTGCCTGAACATTGGTGTCTGCATAATCTGAGCCTTTTGTTTCAGAGAAAAATTTCTGGAAGCCACTGATTTGGAATTTGTTGATAGGATTTTTTAAAAATTCATGCTCAAAAACCATGTAATTTAATAACTGTCATAGCTGCCGCCCCCCTCTCCACACCCCCCCACTGCCAAAAAACAAACAAAAAAAATCCTTATGTTTCCTATCTTATGAACAGTGACAGAAATGTGTAGGTTTGGGGCACCCAGAGCAGAGGTGGACGTCCTTTCATTAAGGGAGCTTGCATGAATCAGCACTGTGACTCAAAGCCTACCGCACTTTTAGCCTGATCCCCTTGGCTGCATTTTTAGAATCTGACATTCCAAGCTGAGAGGGATTTTGGGAATTATATAGACCATCTAATCCCCAGAATTTACCAGTGAAGGAACTGAAGTCCAAGGGGAGAAGTGAATTGGCTTGCCCAAGGATATACCTGTTGCCAAAGTGAAGGCTGGAACTTCCTGCCTTGTGCATTCAGGAATTGGGGCAGAGCCTTTCCTGCTCAAATTTGCATATGATATACTATAGAGAGCTGCAGCCATCCTCTATGGTCTGGCTTTATTGTCTCTTCTCTATTTTTTAGTCTCCCTCCTACCTTTTCTCAGTACAACTTTCAAGTGGGATGGATGTTGAAAGCCACTAGAACATGAGAAATACATGTGTAATGACACAAAATTAGGTTTGTTAGCTTTTATGTGCAGCAAAGGAGGACACATACCCATGGGATGGAAGAAGAGGGAAGAGGCATCTGAAAGATTTGGCCAGTGCTTGAATGAGTCAAAGGAGGGATCAGGGAAGAGGAACCCGTTGGATTAGCTGCTGCCAAGTGCCCGTGGCAGCTTAGGAACTTACACTCCCAGCAGTTTCTGTTCAGGATATAGAAGGGACAAAGTGACAGCAATTGTTTGGGGGAAAAAAAGGACTGTCCATCATAATGCAGCTGCAGAGTAGCCTTGGGTGTATAGAAACACTGTCAGTGTTCTGTTGGGAGCATCTAAGTCACATCTGGGGTCATCCTAGATTCTTTATTCTATTTCAACTCTAATATATAATCACAAGTTTTTTCAATTTTACTTTCTAATTCTTTTTCTTATTGTTTGGAGACAGAGTCTCTTGTTGTTACCCAGACTGGAGTGCAGTGGCATGATCTTGGCTCACTGCAACCTCCACCTATGGGGTTCAAGCAATCCTCCTGCCGCAGCCTCCTGAGTAGCTCCCATCATCTTTGTTCTATATTATCGTGAAGCATATTAATTAACTGGCCTTCCTGCCTTCTGTCTTTCTGGCTTAAGTCCATCCTTACATTTATGTTCATAGTAGTGTTTTCAAACTGTAAAGCCCTTCAGTAGTTCCTAGTCCCTAGAGGATAAAGATTCTTAGCTTATCTAGAAAACTCTCCCTGATCAACTCTCTATTAACTTCTCTAGATTCTATCCTATTTCTCTACTTCCTACTTAAGCTTTTCTCCTGCCTCTGTATTGGTTTTCTATTGCTGCAAACAGATTTTTAAATGCTATAAATTCCATGACCTCTCAAAATAGTGATACAGGTGTTAAGAAGAAATTATTTAGGCAGATAGTGAGGGTACAGGAGTCCTCGGTAAGGTTTTCCTTTTAATGGAAAGCGGCCCCCAGATCATTTTCTTTTCTAACAAAGAGCAGCCTGCCTATAAAATTGAGCTGTACGCATAGACAGGCAAGCTGGAAGCTTGCATGGGTGAATGCTGGCAGTTGTGCCAATAGGAAAAGGCTACCTGGGACTAGGCATGTTCAAAATGGCCACTCCGCCTTCCCTTTTCCTTTCCAACCACGTGTGCAGTAGGGAGCCGACAATGTGGTGCTGGCCAAGTGGAAAACCCATTTGCATAATAAAGTTAGGGTGAGGTGGCCAGCTTCCCTGCGTGCTATGTAAATATCGCACCTGGCCCAGCCAATCTGTGGTCATTCTGTCTATATAAAACAGACACTGACTCCTCAAGCCTGTCTACAAAATCCAGTGCACTCCAGAGGGCCAGATTTCCCATTCAGACAACCCTCTCTGCTGCGAAAGAGAGATCTGTTTTCCTTTCTCTTTCTTTTGCCTGTTAAACCTCTACTCCACTCACTCCTTGTGTGCTTCCATGTCCTTAATCTCGGCCCAAGATCATGAACCCCAGGTATTTACCCCAGATGATGATGCCCCCCTCAATAGGAGAGACAGCAGCAGATGAGGAAAGTATTTGAGGGATTCATTTAATTAGGACTTAAAGTCAAGTTTGGAAACTAGTTTGGAGGTTTGCAGTAGTCCAGGCAAGTGACAATAAGGAACTGGATTAGCCCCTGAGAGTAGGTTCAGAGAGAAGAATGTGGTTTTAAAAAACATCTAGGAGATTCAATTGGTGATTGGCTGGCTGTGGGAATCCAGGGCCAGAGAAAAATGAATAAATCAAGAAGACATTCTGGATTTCTGGCTTTAGTACTTGAGTTTATGGGAGTATTTCCAACCAAGACAAAAAATAGGGAAGTAAAGACAAGTTTAGGGAAGGAGATAACAAGTTTAGTTTTCGAGTTCTGCTGAACTAATTTTGATTTTTGTTAATAAAAGTAATGTTACAATTCTCCTGATAAAAATTTTAGTCATCTTCTCCACCCCTCCCCATCCTTGTCTTATCTCTGGGACCTCCTCTCATACTTTTACCTCTTTGTTCTAGCCTTTAATTCCAAATTTCCAAGTAATCTGCCTAATCTATTTCTTGATTATTGGATTAGAGTCACACTTTTTATTTGAGGTATTTTCTATTGACTTACTTAACAAGATGAGATTTTACCACTTTTACATACATTATCTCCTCACTTTCCTATTCTTCATCATTTCTAAGTGGTGATACAATTTTCTTTTTTGCTAAATCAATATCTAAGATTTACCTTATTATGTAAGTATTGCTCACTGCTGAGCCAAGCAGTGTACTATAATTGCAATCCATGTCTTGTACAGTTTCATTTTCTTCATTGAATTAAAAATTGCCTCTTGGGATTTTTCCCTGTCACTATATGACTATCACTCTATTTTTCCTATCACTATATGACTATCACTCTATTTTTCCTATCACTGTTATAACTTCTGTCCAAACTTGGAAAGAACTGTAATATCCGTAATGATAGGATTTGTTTTACAAAAGCTCATGCAGTAGTCAATTATAGATAAATTTCTTCCTTGAGGACATCTCATGTCTCTGTCTTATTGCTTCAATATGCACTGGCGGCTCTTTAGATCTAGCTGTTACTCTGCGATTTCACTTCCCCTCTTCAATCCTAGTTCCCCTGTTACTAGGCTCCCATGTCTTCCTCTTTCTTCTTGTTTTGGTGGACCACATTTTCCAGCAGCTTTCTGAGAAGTGGTATATGAGGAACATTAAATAAAAATCTGGCTGGTTCCCAAGCTGCATATGAGGCGAAAAAATTAAATAAAAAATCAAAGTCAAAGTAAAACTGGGTGTGGTAGCTCACACCTGTAATGGTGGCATTTGGGGAGGCTAAGGCAGGAGGATCACTTGAGCCCACAAGCTAGAAGCTGAAGTGAGCTGTGATTGCATGATTGCACTGCCACTGCAGCCTGGGTGACAGAGTGAGACCCTATATCTTAAAAAAAAAAAATAAATCATATGTTTCTGAATATTTAATTATGATTGATATTTTGTCTGTGTAAACAATTCTAGTTTGAAAATAATTTTTCTCAGAATTTTGAAAGGAATTTTTCCCAGCATCTTTTAGCTACTGCTAGGTGCTGCTATTGAAAAGTATACCATTTTGATTCTTGATTCTTTTTATGTGATATCATTCTTTTTTATTCTCTGGAAAGTTTGTAATAGTCACTTTATTTCTGAAATATGTTCATTCTTTCACTTTTTCATCTGGGAACTTGATGGTTCCTTTAAATCTGAAAAATCATATCTATACCTCTGCAAATGCTTTTGTACTGTTTCCTTAATAATTTCTTACCCTGAATATTTTTTTTAGACAAAGTCTCTTTCTGTCATCTAGGCTGTAGTGGAGTGGTGCAATCATGGCTCACTGGAGCCTTGACCTCCTGGGACCCAAGTGATCCTCCCACCTCTGCCTCCCAAGTAGCTGGGATCACAGGTGTGTGCCACCATGCCTGGCTAATGTTTTAAACTTTTTTTTATAGAAACAAAATCTCATTATGTTGCCCAGGCTGGACTCGAACTCCTGGGCTCAAGCTATCCTGTTGCCTTGGTCTCCCAAAGTTCTGGGATTACAGGCATGACCCACACAATCTCCCCTGAATTTTATCTGCCATCATTTTCTGGAACTCCCTTTAATCAGATTTTGGTCTTCTGAAATCACAACCTTCTAATTTTCTCATATATTTTTTCTTGTTATTTTTAAAAGTTCTATTATTTTCCAATTATATTTTCTGTCAGATTTCTATGACTTCATTGCACTGTCCTTTTATGAAATCTTATAATTTCTATTTTTAATTTTCAGAAGCATGTTCTTGTTTTTTATTTTGTTGTTTAATGAAAGTAATATCTTCTCTTACCTCCTTAAAGACATTTTGTTTTTTGGAGAGTTATTCTGCTTCATACATTGCTATTTCTTGTGAGTTTTTATTTTCGTGCAGTTTGTTTTGTATTTTCTACCAAGTTGGAGGCTTTCCTCAAATGTCCATTGGCTCCTTAATATCTATTTACATATTAAGTGTGAGAAACTAAATTGCTGGTTGGACACCGCATTGTGTTGAAGGGATTTCTCAGCATTTAACTGGTTCCCTGTAGTTGATTGGTGGATCCAACACACTTCGTTAGAGGATCCTACATGTCAGTATGTGTAGGCTCTTTGTCTAAGAGAATGCAGTTGTTGCAGAGAAGAATTCTTCAGTTTCCTGCAGAGGCTGAAGAATGAAGGCATAGTGTCCTTAGCACCAATGTTCTTACTGCTGAGTGTTCAAGGGGCTGGGGTCTGTCAGTGTGTAGATGAGTTTTCAGTAGGGTATCGCTCACCCAACTTTCACTTTTTCTTATATTCCCAAGTTTAGAGCATCCCTGCTGAAAATGTCCAAATAATGAATTTTATACAGAATAAGTCTCTCACTTCCTCTTTTAGATTGACGGTGGTGGTGGTGGTGGTGGGGGGGGAACTTGAGGCTCTAAATGCTGTTATACACTCACACCAGTTCCTCCATTTTCAGCCCCATATTTCACTTTTGCCTTCTACAGTATCCAGTACTTAGCATTTTGACACTTTCTGTAGTTGTGTGTTGTTGAATTAGCTTATTTTTCAGTTACATTCTGCTTTCATTCTCTGCAAACTGTCTGTTCACTTTCCATCTAAGCATGTTTTTGCTTTCAGAAACTGCTGACAGAGCAATAATAGAGGGTGTTCAGTAGTTTCTGAAGCAGATGAACCAGTCAGTGGACTCTCTGTTGCCTCCACCTTGGATGCTGTACGCAATGGATTTTGAAATAACTAATGAGGGAATGCAGTGACTTCCTTGCCTTTGGATTAGCTGTATGAAGGCATTTTGGCTGGTTTGAGAGATCATTTCTTCTGCTACACTCTTTTTTCAGGGTTGGTATGAGCAAGCCAGACTGTATGGGGTTTTAAATTCTGAATATGACTGATGAAGCTGATACGGTTAACCATGCCTTTCTTCAATTGTATATGTGATTAAATGTTTGCAAGAATATAGAGATAGTGGAGTGTAGGGGTTACACTAGAATAAAACCTAAATTCTGTTTTTGAAGTCTCTGAGGGAAGCAAAAACACAGCACTTAATGAAGAAATTGAGAAATAAGACAGAAGAGCAAGGCAAGGAGACAGCAAAACATCAGCTTGATTAACAAGGGAGGCTGAGCTAGAATGGTGCTTTTCCTTTTGGACAAATGGGCTTCCCATGACTGATGCCCAAGTTGAGCAGACTTGCTCAGCAATCCTCAGGTCCATACAGGGTGGAGAGAGAAAAGCACTGCTCCATGTGGGAATGGGGAGGGAGGTGAGCTCAACATGACCAGTTTACCCAAATGTACTGTTAGAGCAGTTAAGTTCCTTAAATTCCTCTTCAAAGCATTAGCTACCTAGTCATTTTCTGTTGACAAACCCCTTCTGCTGCATTTACTTGTTTACAAAAGTTTACATCTTTGCTAACCACGATCAGTTTAGATTGCATGGTCTAACCCCAGCCAATGAGGGAAAGACACAGAAGTAGAGACTGCATTAGGGATAAAAACCCCTTCACTCCTTTGTTCAGTGTGCTCTCGCAGCAGCTAAAAGTGCAAGTAGCACCCTTCTACAGAAGTAAATTTACCTTGCTGAGAAATGCTTTGTTCAAGTGCTCACCTTCTTTGCAATTCCAAGCTTATGTTTCTGACAGTACCTATCAGGTGAACCTTTCTACCTGAGACTCTACCCCTATGGAGGAAGAAGGGAGCAGCAAGGGGCCAGCAGTGTTACACTGTTGGACTTCCTGGACATTGAGAGAGGTATCCAGAGTGGAGAAAAAGCAAGGCCCTAAAACACAGGTTGGCTTTCAATACCCAGCACCAGCCTATACCTAATCCCCCTTCAAACCACTCTGACCATTGCTCACTGACCCCCAGCCATGCTGGCTTCCATCTGCATTGTCTCCTGTTAATGGCCTTTGTAGTTACTGTTCCGCCAGGAACTGCCTTCTTCCTAGACACTGTCTCATGCCCTTGGATCTGCTCAGATGTCACCTACTGAAGGGGGCATTCCCTGACCACCTATCTCAAAAGTGCCACTGCTTGACCCCTTCCTCTTTATTTCGTTTATCCGGCTTTGATTTTCTTAAAAACTCTTGACTGTCTCTCTTTGTCAGTTTGTGAAGGCAGATGCTGTCTGTTTTATTCATTGTATGAGCTAAGGATATATTCAGTGAATGAGTTGATGGTTCAGTTAACTTGGAGTCTGTTCCAGCTCAGCTGCTGCCTGGAGTGTTATTGCTTGCAAAGTGGCCCAGTCAGCATGGGCCTCTGTTGAAGTGCTACACTAACTCCTTTTAAGAGTGGAGGTAGGCTGAGGCGCAGTGGCTCATGCCTGTAATCCCAGCACTTTGGGAGGTCGAGGAATGCGAATTGCTTGAGCCCAGGAGCTCAAGACCAGCCTGGCCAATATGGTGAAATCCCATCTCTACAACAAGTACAAAAATTAGCTGGGTGTGATGGCATGCACCAGTGGTCCCAGCTACTTTGGAGGATGAAATGGGAGAATCACTTATGCCCAGGAGGCAGAAATTGCAGTGAGCCAAAATTGTGCCACTGCACCCCAACCTGGGAGACAGAGTGAGGCCCTGTCTCAAAAAAAAAAAAAAAAAAAAAAAAAGAGTGGTGGTGAAGCTTGAATGAGACAACATATGGAAGGTTGCTGAGGAACGTACCAGAATAGTGGAAGCAAGTACTATAGAGTGGTTACTGCTACCAATAGTAGTCTCTCTCTTAGAAGCAGGGAGAAGTTTCTTGTCACTTCAGGGAGTGGTGGTTAAACTGATGACATTGCCGAATTTACCAGAATTACCCCCATATAAAATGCTCTCATTCATTGCTCCCAATCTTAGCCTTGTGTTTGCCATGCTGTGTACCCTAATGTTTTTATTGGAACATTTAAATTATAGTAGGCAATCAAATGTAGGCGATTCTAAGAAGAAAAGGGCCACACTGACTTTAGCAAAACTAACAAAAATTTCCTAGTTGAAGACACTTACTTTGCCAAGAGACTTATTGCCCTAAAGAGTAGCGAGCTTCACTTACCCCGCAAAAGTAATTTTCGAAATGGAAAGAAGTAAACTAGAAATTCATTATGATGCAATCTGTGGACCTGTGATTTTTTACTTCTTTATAGATAAATATACATTTAAATCACTTGCAATTTCAGTACATACAACTTCTGCAAATGGTAAGACAAAACAATCCAGTTTATTCAGAATTCTGCTTTTATCTACAATTACATTGAGGCAGATTTTCTTACATTCTGTCATTTATATAGCAGTTAATGGAAAGTACATGGACTTTGGCATTCTCTAGATGAGGCTTCAAATTCCAGCTTTGCTACTTAACAGCTGAGGGGGCATGAGAAAATTATTTAACCTGGAACTGAGTTTACTCATATGAATATGTCTTACATAAAGCTCTGGTTTTAGAGCTTGTCTAAGAATAGAGTCACAGTCAGGTAAACCTAGTGCCACTGACAGACAGCACAGGTTTTCTTGACTGTGACATGATTTAACAAGGGAGCCCATGTAATTGCATTTAGCCCAGACGTTCCCAAATGTTTTTCCTTATAAAATCTGTTAATATGTTACAGAATTGGTATTCCATAAAGAACCCTGTGGGAAATCCTGGCTTGCAATAATGCCAGACATATTTAACGTAAGAAATCAATTTCGCTTCTCTTTTCCAGTTTAGTGTCAGCCGGTCAGAATTTTCACCTAGACACCTACCAGACAACTTAAAGTAGATCTTTTGGGGTTTTGTGCCTTCACACCCTCCATCCCAACTCCTTCCATAGTCTTCCCAATCTCCAGTAATGACCCCACTATTGATGTATTAGTTTCCTAGGGATGCTGTAACAAAATACCACCATTTGGGTGGCTTAAAACAGACATTTATTGTATCAGTTCTGAATGCTAGAGTCCATCATTAATGTGTCATCAGGGCTGTGCTCCTTCTGAACCTTGTAGGCTAGGATCTTCCCTTCCTCTTCAAGCTATTGGTGTTCGGCTGGCACTCCTTGGCTTGTAGATAATGTCACTTAGTGTCTGCCTCTGTTGTCACATGGCATTCTCCTCTATAGTTCCCTCCTCCTATTATAAGGACTTCAGTTATATTGGATGAAAGCCCTGCCCTACTCTAACTCCAGTATAATCTCATTGTAGCTAATTATTAGGTTGGTGCAAAATTACTTTTAATTAAAAGTAATGGCAAAAACTGCAATTACTTTTGCATCAACCTTGCAAAGACCCTATTTTCAAATAAGGTCATATTCTGAGGCGCTTGGAGTTAGGACTTCAAAGTGTCTTCAACTGAGCGCATAATAATCCATGTAGTCACTCTGGGCAGAAAACAGGTGCCATCTTTGCACTTCTTTTCTTTCCCTCAGCCATTTTATCTGGTCTATGAGCAAATACTCTTAGTTCTGCCTTCAAAATGTAGCTAACCCTTTCTCATTACCTCCCCTGCTACTCCTTGACCCCAGCCTTTTTCATCTCTCCTGTATTATAACCTCGGCATCTTATTAGGTATCCTGGTTCCATCCCGATTTTCCTTATGTCTACTTGTTAGATAGCAACCAGAGCAGTCATGTCACAGTAAAACAGTTGCTATTCCTCCCTTACTCAAAACCCTCTGATGGTCTCTCATTATCCTTAGAGTAAAATGCTAACACCGATGAAGGAAGATAAGCTCTCCATGCTCCACCATATCCATTTCCCCAGCCTCACTGTGTACCAACCCCTCTGTGATTGACCTTGCCCACAACCCACAGTAAGCACCTGCCTGTACCTCAGGGCCTTTGCACTATTTCCTTAAGCCTGGCTCCCTCTCATCTCAGATCATCTACCCAGAGAGGAGTTTCGCACTGATTGTTAGCTGAAACACTTGCACCCCATCCGGCAAAGGCCAGAGAACGTTTTTTTGTTTTTAAAATTATTTTTATTACTACCTTTTTTTTTTTTTTTTTTTTTTTTTTGAGACAGTCTCACTCTGTCACCCAGGCTGGAGTGCAGTGGTGCAATCTCAGCTGATACAACATCTGCCTCCTGGGTTCAAGTGATTCTCATGCCTCAACCTCATGAGTAGCTGGGATTACAGGTGTACACCACCACACCTGGCTAATTTTTGTATTTTTAGTAAAGACAGGGTTTCACTATGGTGGCCAGGCTGGTCTTAAACTCTTGACCTCAAGTGATCTGCCTGCATCGGCCTCCCTAAGTGCTGGGATTACAGGCGTGAGCCATCATGCCTGGCCTAGAGAGAGTTTTGTCACCAGTCATGAAGTGAAGCTTTCAGGAAACAAAAGGAGAGAAACAGGAAAGAGATAGCTGCTCCTGGGAGAGAAAGGATCAGTAACTAATGGTCCCCCCAAATCAGATTTACGTACAAGTCACAATTTAAACAAATGATTTTCTTGTGCTAATCTGAATTTGGAAAGGAAATTCCTAACTAGAAGAAGAGATCTGAGAGAGCTGATTTTTGGTAAGAAAACAAAAAAAGCAAAAAAAATCTTAAGCTTTGTTGTTTTTCAGTCAGATGTCCCAGGTTGTCATCTGCAGGTTCTGATACTATTGGGTGTCTCAGCCACTCCATGTTGCCTGCCAGAAACTGTAAGGGGAAAGAATCTTTTTCTCATCCATCACAAGGTTCACAGCTGAGACCCCGTAACAAATAAAAAGAAAAAAAAAAACAGATTAAGTACAGTATAAAAGTTGTATTTAATATAAATTTCCAATGACACAGAATCCTGCAGAATACAAAGCCCCACAGACCCAGGGAAAACTGTGTGTCTTTAGAGACATTGTGCAGAGGTGTGATTGGAGGACAAAGGGTGTGATCTATGGTAATGAAGGGGGGAACTCATCAAGGTCTGTCCATTCAGATTCTTTTCAGCCTCAGCATGATATTCCTTCCCTCTGGGTATAGGGCAGGACCCTTCTGGAATGAGGGTCTTATGACCTTTCAGGGGAAGTAGGTCAGAGAATTCTTTCATGGCCAGCTCTCAGGAGAAAAAGGGGGGAAAAGGTCAGAAAGCAGCCTTCATGCTTCTGCTTTTCTTTCAGTTTCCTGCACTTTAAAATACTATGCCGAGGTGCTGTTATTTTGGGGTATCATGTTCTGAGCCCTGACACCTCAGTTCCTTGCTTTACCACTTGCTAACTGAACATGGACAAGTCACTTAAATTTTCTGAGGATCAGTATCTCATCTATAAAATAAGACAACAAGGTAAGGTTATTTCTAACCGTTACCTACCTGGTTAGAAATAAAACATAAAGAATCAGCACAGTTTCTTTTCCATAGTAAGCGTTCAGTATGTGGTAGCTATTAACTGGTATCATGATCACGATGGTGTCTTTAATCACAGGCATGACCCTTCTATTTCAAGTCTGTTGAAAAACACTTGGGGATAATGTCTACATTTTACTTTCCACCACATGCCCACTTAAATTTCCCTTCTGGTTGGAGTGGGATTTCAAGGTAAGGCTACAGACTATGGTGTCAGAGTGTATTTTCTCCTCTTCCTGATTTCTCATTCTCTCCCTGCCATGTACCTCTAGTTTCCTTTTCCTGCACATCCAAGGCTATGGTGGCAGAGATAAGGATGACTAATTGATTACAGAGATTAGACACCACTGTCTGATACCAGAGAGGGGCCTGTGATAAGGAGACAGGTGTGTCTCAGTGCCACTTCAGCAAAGGGTGCCCTTTATCTTGCATGTCATGAGTGTGTCCTCCTTGGGAAAAGAGTACTTCAAGAGTGTTGTCCAGGATGTCAACATAGTGAGACTCTGTCCCTTAAATAAATAAATAAACTCCTGGTCTCAAGTGATCCTCCCACCTTGGCCTCCCAAAGTGCCGGGATTACAGGCATGAGCCAGTGCTCCTGGCAATATCTTAATTGCAGCTACATGGTTATTACATGAAAGATATGTATCCTTTGATTGGAGTAATTGATAGTGTAAAGTGGGGAAGTGGAAAGGAGTGAAGGGGAGAGCAGAAGTCTGGTTTAAATACCTGCTCTTTATTTCTTTGTCTTCATTCCACAGGTTTTGTTTTTGATTCTTTTTTCATTTGGCAAAACACACACCTCCAGAGGCATTTTCAGGTTTCTTTTCTTGAGGTCTTGCAAATCTGATGATGTTACTGGTAGATCACATAGGGGAGACCCGGCCAGGATTTTCCCTTTTTGTCTCTTCTGCTGGTCAGGTCGATTGGAATTGGAGTGTGAGCTGATGAGAAGTAGCTCATTTTACCAATAATGAAGATGAGACCAATGTGTGCAGATAAATGTTTAGCATTGGGTCTCTGGGGGGAAAAAAGCCCTGATTTGTGGTGTTTGCTGGTTACTGTGGTGTAAACACTCCTACCGTGGTTGATTTCAAGCTACCAACAAGATTACTTAACATGTAGTAGGAAAAATGTCCAGAAGCAAACCATCATATGTATAATCTGTCTACTAGACAGATAAAAAAACATAACTCTAGAACACAGATAATAGTAAAATGTAGAAAAATCATCAGGAAATAAGTTTTGAGAGCTTTGAATGTGTTTTAAAATGTAATTTCTTCAATAAGTTTTAACAGTTTAACAGTGGCTCTATTGCACAACTGACTTAAAGTTCCTGAAAATTCAACCATCAGCTCTCTTGTTCTGGCTCTAGCATATCAAATGGGACCCAGAGAAGTTGCTGTCTTACACAAAGTCCCCTGATGAGTCATGGCAGGACCTGGATTATTACAGAGCTGTTTCTAAAAACCAAACTTCTCCAGACAGATTTACTTATCAGTGTTTCTGTTTATTCATTTGTTTAGTGACTGCATCCTCTAACAATCTATGAAAGGGATTTAGGACTATTGCAGGCTGTTATTATCTACTAAGACATATGAGTCAGAATATTTGAATATATCTAGAACAAAGGAGAATGGGCCAGGCATGGTGGTTCATGCCTGTAATCCCAGCACTTTGGGAGGCCTAGGTGGGAGGATCACCTGAGGTCAGGAGTTTGAGACAAGCCTGGCCAATGTAGTAAAACCCAGTCTCTACTAAAAATACAAAAAATAGCTGGGTATGGTGGTGGGTGCCTCTAATCCCAGCTACTCAGGGGTGGAGGCAAGAGAATCGCTTGAACCCAGGAGGCAGAGGTTGCAATGAGCTCAGATCACACCACTGCACTTCAGCCTGGATGACAGAGTTAGACTCTGTCTCAAAACAAACAAACAAAAAAGGCAAGTGTGGAAAGTCTTTTAGTCTGGCTGACTGTGCTGTGGACACCATGGTAACCTCTCTGAGCTTCACAGACACTCCAGATGAGTTCCTGGAACTGGAAAGCCTTAAGTAACTGAAAGACCATGAAAAGGGGAAGAATGATCAACCCCTGTGGTGCCTAATTAAATTGAGACTTTCTTCTATTGTTACTTATTCCCGGCCTCAACTGATAAGGCAATTGGACTTTGTAACTGACCTTGGTCAACCTAGTGACTCCAGACCCTACAACCCCCTCCCAGCTTGGAAAAACTGTCCTAAACTGTAGCTTCTGTAATTTTCCACTGCCTATCCCAAACCTATAAAACCAACTCCTATCCGACTACCTGCAGTTGACTGTCTTTTCAGATTCGGCTGGCCCATACCTGGGTGAATAAACAGCCATGTTGCTCACACAAAGCCTGTTTGCAGGGGTCTCTTCATTCAGAGCACATGATTTAACAGAAAGCAGATGAGATTTAGAGCCATAAGTAAATTCTGGTTTTGAGTCTTGGCCTTGTAATGTTGATCAAGTCAGTTACTTCCTGGTGAAAGTTTTCTAGTCTGAAGATGAAGGAATTGGACCACACGAACATTTAATATCTTGTAGGTCTAAAATATCATGGTTCATTACTTAGATTCATCAATCCAATAATATTTGCTTAGTACCAACTGCATGCACTCTCATTATCAACTGTACACCAGGAAGAATGGAAGAATGAAATACGAATATATAATATTATTATAGTATCTTACATTTATGCAGAGCCTTCTGATTTACCGAAGAGAAAATTTACTTTGAGTCTCTGGGATTCTGTGGCTTTAGGAGAGCTGGACACATCTTAACAGAATGTTACAGAGAGAAGAAGCTATTCTAGAAGTACGAATAGAACCTTATTCCTAGGAAACAGAAGAGGTCATAACCAGGTAGTAATAAGGAATAAGGAATATGCACTATTTTTTTTGCCATGTCTAGCAGTTGCTTCACTTTGTTTTTTAAAACAAAGCCCTAAATTATTTTTTTCTGAGTATAAGATTTTTTATAGAAAATTTAGAAATTAAGAAGTATTAAATCAGGAAAAAATGACGTATATCCAATCTAATATCCTGGTTTTCTTTCCCTAATAACATTTTATCATATTTTTCAAAACATTCTTAATGGCATTATTTTAATTGCTGTATATATAATAATTTTATCTTTTTGGTATATGGTAACTTATCTGATGTCTTATTGTTGGACATTTTATTTTTTGACTGTTTTAATTATTCTAAAGAGCACTGTGGATAAATAGCTTTGTTCCATGTCAATTTTACGTCGGACACATATCCAACTTTAAGGTTTAGTAAGACAATTTTAGCAAATTACAGACTTTTGACCTTTAGATTCTTTGATTCTGTCAATATTGCTTTTTGTTTACCTAGATGTTATTGTGTTTCTAAACATTAAGAGGAACATTTTATTTGAATTCTTCAATATGATATGTTTGAACTGGAAATAGCACCACTGTTCTGATATTAATTCAGGTAGGTATGACAAAGTGTAAGGTTAACAGTTTTCTTTTTTAACTTTATGTAGGAGATATCCTCTAGTACAAGGTTTGTTGGTTTAGAAATTGCTCAATATATGTTCAATAAACAGAAAGATGCATGCTAATTTAGGATATGCAAAAACATATGAGAGGGTATTAAAAAAAAGAAACCCCACTTCTTCGTTTGTGATACTAGCTTTCATTCTCATAAGGAGAGGTAACAGCTAAGCACAGTTCAGGAATTCTGGCTTTTGAATGAAAACTGTGAAATGAAATATGTTGGTGCTTTAATTCACCTACATGGGAAACCATGACTCAAATAGTTATTTGATTAAATGTTAATGAGATCTAAGTTGGCCCAATTCTTACTTTTATGTATTAGATTTATATTAATTAAAACAAGACCAGTTTTACCTCTTTTAAAAATATTAAAAATACAAGGGAAGTGCTGTAACTACCCTGGTTATTTAAATATTAATGGTGTCCATTAATGGGGTCTAGGGATTGGCAGCAGGAAGATTGAGAAATTGGATGGCATGATTCATATGTTTCTGTCCCCAGGAAAAACCTCTTACTCGAAGAGCTGCTTCCATTATTTTTTTAAATAGTGCATACATATATATACATAAATTTTTTTTCTGAACCAGTTAGAGAGTAAGATTGTTTATTTCAGGCATTCCTTGGAAGTAGCTATGCTGTAAAAGCATCGGTGTAAACAAGTTCACATAATTTTTAAAAATGTTTTAACAGAGCCAGAGAGGTCATTATCCTGGAGCTTCTTGGGAACCTAATTTCAGTTCCTAAATTCATTTTGTTCTTTATGATAGTCAATAACAGGCAAAAGCATTTTTTACGTCCGTACTGGATTTGGTTGGCCTTATTTACATTAAATGTGGGGAATTCTATTAAGTTAACTGAGAGGCGTGACAAGGGTTATATATTCAATCACATTATAATTATAAACCTTTATCTTATTGGGGAAATGTGCCTGAAAAGCTTTAAAAATTTGCTACAACCAGTATTTTTATGTTATGCCAAATTGGGTTGTAATAAGCATGTGGTTAAAAGATTTTTACACATTATGTATTTTTAAGATGTTCTAATGGCTTGGCATTTTAAAGCACTGAACAAAAGCAGGCATTGTGTTTGCATAATTGTGTATCTCTTTTTGCATCCAGAAATGTGAGCGTGTGGAATACTAACTCATTTCATGTATTTTATTTAGAATTTACAGCTAAGAACATGAGTAATTTTTCATGCTTAAATAGCAGGAGTGCAGTCATATAACAGCCCTGGTGTGCTTGTTCTGATTTCCCACTTATCAAGGTCAGGGTTAGGGTGAGACAAGAGAGACACTGCCTCAGGTGTAAAACTTGGTGTCAGAAAAAAACCTCAACATCAATAGTATTTTATTTTAATGTAGTAATTAAAAAACTGTGTCATACTGAGAAAAGTTAATGATATAAAAATGGTCAGCATTCTAGATGAAGCTGAGATATGGCCCGGCATCTGCACCTCCCTCGCTTCTCCCTAGTCCTGGTCTTGAGTGCGGTTAAGTCCTGGTTTCTCTATTTTCATGTCCTTGCATGAAGACACTCTTTTGATTCAAATTTTCCTATCTGAACTTGTTGACAATAATCCTCACTTTCCTAGTATCAAGGAATTTTTCCTTGGCCAAATTTTAGTTAGGCTTGTGAATCTTCTGCTAGGCTCATTTGTGTACTTCCTTGCAATGCTCGGTTTTAGCAAAGGACGCTGCTGAGTAGTTTTATGAAGAACCACCAAGACCAACATCTGACTGCTTCAGTGTCTGACCAGGTTTCTCATCCTGTCTGATCATCCTGGCCTGTCTTCAGCACGAATCCTATTAGGTCAGTTTAGCCAGATCCACCTTACCCCAGTGCTTCCTTTGAGTAATTTTTCATCCACTGACCCCCACAGTGCTCCTTGGCTATAAATTCCCGCTGGCCCATGCTGTGTTTGGAGTTGAGCCCAATCCCTCTTCCTTGTTGCAAGATCCTGTTGACTGCAAGGTCCCTATGCCTGTCTTTATCCTGATAAAGTCTTTGTCTCCATGCTTTTACATAATCATTCAGTCATTTTTTCTTTAACACTGGTGAAATTAGATTTAAATCAGCTACATGGGCAAGCCCACTATAAATATAACTCACATATTGATGTATATGTAAATCTTTATACAATTTTATACTGTCATTATCATGCCAGATGAATCCAGATGAATATTCTAAGCAAACACCAGATTTAAAGATCTTTGGAAGGCTTTGTGCTAATAGCTTGGGGCCTAATGTCCTGAATTTACTTACCAGCTAGCAATGAGGGGAGAGTCCTAAGGAGAGTTGTAGGACCTTCCTTTCTGGTTTTTGTTGTTGTTGTTGTTACTGTCGTTCTTTGATACAAACTGGGGGTTATAGGAGATAGAGGACATAACCAGAAATGAGTTGCTTCTTTGAAGTTGCCTGGCAAAGTGTGCATGCATGCCTGAGGTCTCACCTTTGCGTAAGCTCTTTCCACCCACCTGTGATGCCTTTCCCATTTCTCCCACCTCTCTGAGAAACATTCACCTTTTATTTAAGATTCGCATCTGACTTTGGTAAGGCCTTTCTATGATCTCTTGGCCTGAAATGTGCTGTCAATCCTCTGCTCTTCTGTGGTGGCATAACGGTTTCTACAACCCATTTATGGTCTTTTACAGAGTTCTTGTGGTCCTGAGACTTTATCCAATCCTCCACTGAATTTGCTTTCCATACTGAATCTTTAAAAATGTCAGTGATTCACACCTATACTCCCAGCACTTTGGGAGGCTGAGGTGGGAGGATTGCTTGAGCCCAGGAGGTCAAGGCTGCAGTGAGCCATGATTGTGCTACTGCATTCTAGCTTGGGCAACAAGCAAGATTCTATTAAAAAAAAAAAAAATGGTAGTTTAAAAATTACTGACATGGTAAATCCCTTGAAGACTCTCCCATTAACCTGTGAATGTAAGGGTGAGCAGGGATTGAGTGTGCTTATTTGTGGTGCTATCCAAGGTGTTTGCAAAGATCTTTACACACAATAATTTTTTAAGTGAATAAATGAATTTCTTACATGTAAAAGGGCCAGATAAATATTTACTCTTTTGATTCATTTGTGGAATGCTGTTTTTATCCTAGACCTGGAGAGATGGTTGATATCACGTGGAAGGTGATTGTTTGGCTGGTCTTGCTGACACCTGGCCCCTGTGATGGACTGTTTAGCTCCTTATTCAGAAGTGTTCCCATGCCACCTAAGGGAGACGGAGGACAGCCGTTATTTCTTACCCCTTACATTGAAGCTGGGAGTATCAAGAAAGGTAAGTAAGTTTAATTAAATGAGAAATTACCACTGCTACGAATTCAACAGTTTTTCTTAAAACAGGTAATCCACAGAATGCAAAATATATTTCAGTATTTTTACTGAGTCGTTTTGTTTCAAAATTTTTTTTTTTTTTTTTTTTTTTTTTGAGAAAGAGTTTTGCTCTGTCACCCAGGATGGAGTGCAGTGGCACAATCTTGGATCACTGCAATCTCCGTTTCCCAGGCTCAAGCAATTATCCTGCCTCAGCCTCCCGAGTAGCTAGGATTACAGGGACCCAACACCAGGACTGGCTAATTTTTTTTTTTTTTTTTTTCTTTTTGAGACGGAGTTTCGCTCTTGTTACCCAGGCTGGAGTGCAATGGCGCGATCTCGGCTCACCGCAACCTCCGCCTCCTGGGTTCAGGCAATTCTCCTGCCTCAGCCTCCTGAGTAGCTGGGATTACAGGCACGCGCCACCGTGCCCAGCTAATTTTTTGTATTTTTAGTAAATATGGGGTTTCACCATGTTGGTCAGGCTGGTTTTGAACTCTTGACCTTCAGTGATCCGCCCATCTCGGCCTTCTAAAGTGCTGGGATTATAGGCGTGAACCACTGTGCCTGGCCTATTTCAAATATTACTGACTTGATATCATATGTTATCTGAGTTTTTAGCTCAAATTAGAATTAGCCAGGGCTGAATTACCTGCATGGTTGAGTTGCAGCATTTTATTTTTAAGACTACTAGAGTGCCTGTCCCCCAGTGGGCACTTAATGCTAATACTATCCTTAAAACTTACTATGAGTCAATCACTGGTTCCAAGCTTTCTGCATGAACTTATTTAAACATCTCAACTTCCCAGGGAGGTGCCCATTTTACACATGTGAAACCAAAGCAGAAAGAGATTGAGCTACTAGCCAGAGTTCATGCAGATAACAGCTGGTGTGAAGGCTTTATATTAAGACAGCCTCACTACAGCCTCTCTGCTGGGCCCCCTCAGCCAGCATGTCTAGGCCTTAGTTTTCTCATTAAGATAAGATGGAGATTTAACAACTTACCCAACTTGCAGAGATGTTATGAAAATCCAATGAGATAAGGCACATGAAAATTCTTTGTACCCAATAAATTGTTCTCCAAGTATGAGTGTTTGCAAATGGCTTTATTTAGAGATTGTGGGTTTTTCTACTGCTCCTACTAAAAGGAAAAAAGATACCAGTTAGTGTTATCAGAGACTAAAATTTATGACGTGCATCTGCTCTTTTTTTTTTTTCTTTTTTGACAGTCTTGTTCTGTCACCCAGGCTGGAGTGCACTGGCACAATCTCTGCTCACTACAACCTCTGCCTCCTGGGTTCAAGTGATTCTTCTGCCTCAGCCTCCTGAGTAGCTGGAACTACAGGCGTGCACCACTACGCCAGGCTAATTTTTATATTTTTAGTAGAGATGGTGTTTCGCCTTGCTGGCCAAGCTGGTCTTGAACTCCTGACTTCAAGTCATCTGCCTGCCTCAGCCTCCGAAAGTGCTGGGATTATAGGCATTAGCCACAACACCTGGCCCTGTATCTGTTCTTTGTGGTTCTTTGTGCTAAATTACTGTGCAGGCAAATGACTTCAACTTTCTGGACTTCAGTAGGTTCCTGAGCTATAAAATAGTAGGTAGCTATTCTGAGGGGCTGTTTGCAAAGAGTGGCAGAGAAATGGGTGGTGGTTGAAGGGAGCACTGGGCTCCAGGAAGGGTCTTTAACAGAATAGTAGAAAATGTTTGTTTGCTGACAGAAATGATGAGCAGGGAGTTGGTTTGGTTTGGGGAAACATTGTTGGAGACTGTGTTTAAGGAGGTGAGAGACAGGGATCTGGCACACAGCCCCAAGGTTGTCCCTTGTCACAGGTGGGAAGGCAGAGATGGTGCCGGTGAAGCTGGCAGGTTGGCAGATTTGATGGGAATGAAGAGTAACTCTGGAAATTTTAGTCAAATGATCATTTTAAAGATCAAAAGTAAATGTAAATACTATATAAAGACATTTAAAATAAAGCAGATTTTCTTCATTGGAAGTACTCGTAGCCAATAGGATGTCAGTGTTTTTTGTTTTGCATTGTACAGGAAGACATTCCCATATTTTAAGGGTATGTGTCAATGCTGTTCATATGTCTTTTTTTGAAATACATATTGGCTTCAAATTTCACCATGTCTTTTCTTAGGAAAGATGAAAAACTTTAATAATGTAGTTAGTGTGTTTTAAAAAGGACTGATTTTTACCTCGCATAGAGAAGTCATGGGAAGACGGCTGCCCCAGCGTATCAGCTGATACCACTAAGATGCGTGGGAAGAGGCTAAGTATCGATAAACCCTCCAGATTGGGTCACATGCACGTATTTCAGCTTCTTAACAAGTGGACTCTGATGGCTTCGATTTATGTTCATTAATAGTAAATCAAAGCAAGCCATTTGATTTAGGGATGAAATAGGTTAAGTAATTGTTGTAACTGAATTCTACCAGTCCACATAGGAAATTGAGCCTGAAATACTTCACTGGAGTTGCCCAATAGGATGTATGCATTAGAGCTGGGTAGCAGAGATGGGCTTAGGACCCAAATCTTCTTTCTGCTCTGTGATTTGCCTGCTATAATTTAATTCCATTTGTTTCAGAAGCTTCTAAGGTGCTCTTCTAAAGTGACCAGATGCACACACATAAAACAGTTAAGGAATTAGAGCATACTAAAGTACTAAAGTATTACCTTTGAAGTAAGTGCACTGCAGATTTGGAGAAGGAACCTATCCCTGTTAGTTGGCATAATCTAGGGAGAAAATACTAGAGCTGTCGTTGCTGTAGTAAAAATAAGTAGCTAACATCTAGTCATTATATCCCTAGTACCTAGCATAGTACCTACACATAATAGGTATGTATGAATATGTGTGGGGTTTAAACTTGGGTGCTAACCCTGTCCCAGGCATTGTACTTTACATCCACTTGCTCATTTAATTCTCGGAGCAACCCTAAAAAAGAGTGCATAAGCGTTGTTCCCATTTTATAAATGAGAACACTGAGGCCTGGAGAAATCAAATATCTTGCCTAGGGCCATAAAATTAGTAAGTGGCAGAGCTGGAATTAAAACCTATACTGGCCAACCCCAGGGCCCATGGTATGAACCACTATGCTCTAGGACCAGCTCTGGACTTGAGAGTATTGGGTAAGATTTATGTAAACAGCAAAAGGTCTGTGCATACCGAATGAGGGAAACAGCTTAAAGAAAGGCATTAAGTGAAAGTGACCATGGTGTATCTGTATCACACATCTTGTGGAACCAAGTAAAAAGAACCCTGAGAAATCTATTTCAGAGACTGTTGACATCACTCCTGTTCTTGTTTTTCTTGCCTGTGAGCATTCCAAAGTTATGGGTATTAGCAGCAGCCGAGAAGGATTCCAAGGGAGGTAGTTTTGTCTTCCACCCTCCTATGTCAAGATTGGTAGATCTTCATGTGATAATCGACAACGTTTAAAATATTAAATCTGTGTGTAATATCACTTTCTAAAGTTATGTTACACAGCCAAATTCTTTGAACAGAATTTTAAGTGACTGATTCAAAATCTGGTACATCTGGGTATTCAAATGTAGCCCTGACAACATAATTAAGGATAATTTTATTCATCCGCTTTGCTGAAAGTTCAGGAAGCTCTGGACAGATGGTCAGCTCACTCCCCTAAATCCCTTTTGTTTCTCGAGTCTGTCAAAACCCTAGGAATGTGAGTCTTATTATTGCAATGGAATATTTTCGAGATAAACAGTAGCTCACAAAAAGACAAGGGACATTTTTATTTTTTAAAATCCCCAATTAGCTGTCTTAGTTTTATGTAATTGTAATTGCATGTTTACTTTCTCTGAAGCTAAAATAAATCTTTACTCCCTGAAACAAAATGAATGTAGGAGGCACATTTCAGCTTGTTTATAAACACTGCATGTTCACACGTTAAAGACTATTTTACTAGTAGGTCCTAATTTATTGTTACTTATGATCTGGCAATGCCTGTCCACACTGGTGATAATTTGAGTGTTTGTGAATCTGACATGCATGCTGATGAGCTGGTTCAAGCCCTTTGTTGGTTACACTCCAATGTTTTTGAAAGTGTTAATATCACAAACACTGGTAGCAGTAAAAACAAAGGAGGAAGTAAAATCACTTCAAAGAAAGCTTTTTCCTTTTTAAAACTATTCTAAACATTCATATTGTGAGTCATGGTGCCAGAAACATAGAAACTCCTATATCTTGGGAGTTTGTTTTCCACATTCAACTGATAGAAGGATGCACAGACATTTGAAAATATAAAAAGTCATTTTAGTTGATGAAATTTTTAATTATTTTACTGGGATTTAGTTAGTGGAAATTTAAAATTTGAAACAAGGGAAAACATTTTTTATAGGCTAGAGAAAGGTTCTAAATTTGAGATCTCCTTTTTTTTGAAACTGAGTTTTACTCCCGTAGCCCAGGCTGGAGTGCAGTGACACAATCCCGGCTCACCACAACCCCCACCACCTGGGTTAAAGTGATTCTCCTACCTCAGCCTCCCAAATAGCTGGGATTACAGGCATGAGCCACCATGCCAGGCTGATTTTGTATTTTTAGTAGAGATGGGCTTTCTCCATGTTGGTCAGGCTGGTCTCGAACTCCCAACCTCAGGTGATCCTCCCACCTTGGCCTCCCAAAGTGCTGGGATTACAGGCGTGAGTCACTGCACCTGGCCAAGATCTCTTAACAAGGTCTGCCTTGGGAGGTTTTTGTAGAAATAAGCTAATCCTAGTGCATTGTCAGCAGTGCTTTTCCATTTAGTTAATTCATTTATTGACTTGTTCATTCATTTGTTAACATTCGTTCGTTAAAAAGTATTTATTGAATGTCTTAGGTGTGTAAATCAGCATGCGGAGTCCCAAAGTATGCAAAGTTAAATAAGACAAATTCCCTGCTTCCCGGCCTCCTGACCGAGGAGGGAAGGTCTGAAATACACTCAAGTGCAAGGTAGCAGAGAAGCTACTTTGGCATCCTTAACAAGGGAGGGATGAGTGAACATCTGAATCATTTGAGAGCAGGTCGTGGGCCCTGTGTGATGCTGGTCTTGGGAGAGTTAGATTGATTCAATCATCCTCTTCTCTATTTCATTCCCTCCAGCTCCTTTCTATTATATATTTTCTTTTTTTCTCATTATACTTTGACTTTTCTCATTTTTCTATTTTCTTTCTCAAATCCTCTCCTTCCCATTTACCTCTCTGAAGTCCGCATCTCATTCATTTCTAATCCAGTTTTAAAAACCTTCTGTACTCTTTTTTTGGCGGTGGATGTTTGTTTGATTTTGCAAAGATTAATAGTTTTGCTAAAAAAGACTTCTAAAGCATTTTAAAGGCTGCCCACCCCTGGGGAGTAGGGGGGTGATCTTTCTGTGGGCTAATTAAGAGTGGAAGTGAAGAAAAGGAAAAGAAAAAAGATGGTGGGAAGAGTGGGAGGGGAGGAGCAGCAAACACCACTTGACCCAAACACCTCCCTTTTCTTTCTCACAAGATCATCTTCTCTTTTTCTTTGCCTTTTTTCCCGATGGAGGAGGGGATAGACCTCACTGGGAGCAGAATGGGAAGACCTACAGAGGTTGCATTAAGCGACATTCCATGGCAGAACTGGGCTGAGCCAGAAAAAGGAAATCCTTCTAGACGTCACTTGGAGTGGCCAAGGGCTAATGTTAACTTTCCCTTCCAATTGACTGAACCCGTATTTTATGGGCAGTGCTAAGCTAAGGGTTCAGATGCATTTTTATTGTTGCTTGATCCTCACAGAAAGCGCAGGGTAGAGGAATCGTTATTTATATTTTGCATAAAAGGAAAGGCTCAGATGGAGCAGCTTCCTGGGGAGCCCTAATTTGGTTAGGATTCCAAACCCAGGTCTGTCGGGCTAGGAAACCTATGCTCTATTGTGCTAGCCTAACAGGACCCTCAAGGACCACCTATGGAGATCTTTCCTTTGTCCCCACAACCTCTGCTCAGAGATGCTCCCTGTTCCCAGTCAGCAGGTGCATTTCACAGACAGCAACACTAGCTCTGCTCCCTGCCTGCCAGCTTCTTTTTATAGGTTTTACATGTGGGGGCTCTTTTAATCCAGGTGGCCCACAGGCAGCCCATCTTCCATAGAGGAGACCCTGAAATACAGGGAGGTTAAATGCTTGTCCAGAGGGTAACTAGCTGGTCCATAGGAGTGCTAGGATCAGCAAAGTACTAAAAAGAAAACAAACTCTGTGGCCTAGATAAGAGGTTTCCCTTTTGAGAGGCATGCTTATATATATACACATATATGTGTGTATGTGTATATATATATTTTATATATGTGCATGTGTGTGTATTTGAAGACAGGGTCTCGCTGTGTCATCCAGGCTGGAGAGCAGTGGTGTGATCATGGCTCAGTGCAGCCTCGGCCTCCTGGGTTCAAGCCATCATCCCACCTCAGCCTCCCAAGTAGCTGGGACTGCAAGCACTGCTGCCATGCTCAACTAAGAGGCATGCCTCTTTTAAAAGAGAAACTAGTGGTCCCAAAGCAGCAGTGTGCTGGTAGAAGTTTAACAACCAGCCCTTGGAGTCAGGACCCTGAGTTGTAGCCTCTATTCCCTTGCATGTAAATAGTGTCACGTTGGCCTATTTTATCCTAACGATGTTGTCCCTGAATGCTGAGCTGGGCTTAGGTGGACCCTCCACCACCTAAGGGTCCACCTACCACCAAAGGCATCTTTAGTTGATGGCATGAGAGGAGTCAAGTTTCCTGACCTACTAAACAGTCTCCAACTTAATACGGCTCAGACTTACATCACTTTTGAGTGATTAGTTCCTACTGTGGACACATTCTTTGTCACCACTAAAGGATTGTTCTTCGTCCAAACTTTCCCTTTTACTTCCCCACCATGTTCTCTTGTTTTCTGTTCCTTTGTCACTCCCTTCCTGACCACTACTTCCCTTCCCACTCCCTGCCACCTGCACCTGCTGACTTGCTCTAGTTAAGAGCCCTGGGGGAAGGAACAGACTCTGCAGCCCGACTGCTGGGTTTGATTCCAGCTCTCCTCTGCTGGCTGTGTGACCTCAGGCAAATCACATAATCTCTCTGTGCTTCAACTTTCTCATCCGTAAAGTGGGAATGAGAATTACACTTCCCACATCATGTAAAGCCCTGGTATTGTGGCCTTGCAAACGTCAGCTCCTAGCAACATTCTTTACTTCTGGGCATCCTCAGCCCTCTGAGCTTCCCCAATTATTTCTTCCCTGTGCCTGTCGCAATGGTACCATAAGAAAGCCAGGACCCCTGCCCTCTATAGCTGACCCTCATCCTGTTTGGCTCCCCCTGAGTAGCCATGAGGTCACCCCCAGGCTCCCCACTGGCCATAGCCACCCTCACTCGCATAGGCCTCAGTCCACTCCCCTTAGTAGACGTGACAGGCTTTTTGCCTTCCTGAAAATGAGAGCATGAAGGACACCGGCCACTTCGGGGCTGAGAGCTGCTCCACCACATCGTTTCTCTTGCGCCCCACTATTTTGGGTCAGGTTACTTTATCCCGCTTCTTTCTATGTGGCCCAAGGTAAACACCTTGGTTTATGCAAGGTGTGATGACAGGAAATTTGCTTATCTTCTTTTAAAAACCTTGTTACAGCTTGTAGAATATATTTGGGCACTCCTTCCCAAAGGCTTTAAACTTTCCCATATCCTTGGCTACATAGTGAGGGTGGACTATGTGGGATTTTCCGCAGGAACTACCTTTCATATCAATCCCTTCTAGTCTATCTAATCACTCCATTTCACCCAGACTGAGATAGATGGCTCACATGGCTTCTTTTCTGTAATCCTTGGGTAATTTCTTTTTCTCCCACTAGGAAAAGAATTGAGTTTCGTCAGTCCTTTCCCAGGATGGAACATGGACAGTTATGCCGGTTTCCTCACGGTGAATAAGACTTACAACAGCAACCTCTTCATGTGGTTCTTCCCGGCTCAGGTAGGCGCCCGACAGAAAGAACACCAGTGTTCAAGAGCTGGCTTGCCTCTTGAAGGCAGAAATGTTAGCCTAACAGCTTATAGGTCTTAAGAAAAAAAAAAACCAGATTTTTTTTTCTAAAAATAAGCAAATCTGCGTGGTGTTCCTGTTAATAGGCAGGAAACAAACGTTTTCTGTGGGGTGGGAAGTGTCCAACTTCGAAATTGCTTGCAGCCCTATTTGGAGGGTTAAAACTATCACTTCTTGCCACAGCCGTCTTCCTATCTTTCTGTTGTATTTTTGTTCTAAGAATACTTAAGGCAGGGATGGGTGGTGGGGAGCCCAAGGAGGATAAGTAGGGAGATTCCTGAAGTTAACAGGTAATGCTTGGCCGAGTATGTTTATATCTAGTCAGCCTTGGCCTTATATGGTGACCTTGTCTGTGGACTCCTTCATGTACTCAGTACCCACTTACTGAGCATTTTCTGCGCTGTGGGGTCACAGAGGAGATGGAACTGAGCTCAGACTCTATGGACCTTAACAGGAGGAGTGGGAGGATTGCTGATCTAGGAAGGCTTCTGGCAGGAAAGGCCATCACTTTTTCAAATCTCTATAGATGTAGGCGGGTATATTCTTGTACTTCACCAATCCTATGTAATTTACTTCAAGAGCATGCCATTCTTCTGTATGAACAAGATACTTTCAGCTTAGGGGTGCTGTTGTGGGTATTGGTAGAAGTGCTGAGATGCATAAACAAATCTTATTCCACTGCAGAGTAATTTTCTATTTTCATCTTCCAAATTGGATTTGTTTTAGAGGCAGGGAAAGCAAAGAAAAAACTATCCCTGTGGAGGGTGTTATTTACATTTGCATGTGATTTGCATATAGCTGGTTTGCATGTATAGTAACTGAGTATATGGCTTAATCCAGGGTAGTTTTCGAGTTACATTGTTTCTCTTGGTACTATTGCGTTATATTTTCTTATCTTTTCTTTACTGCTTTCCCAACTACATGGCCTCTGACATAGTTCACCCCAAAGCAGCCTGTGGTGGAGTACAGTCAAGTTAGGGCATGTAATAAAGGGTGAAGAATTCTGTGTCCTTTGTGGTTGGGTGCACAGTAGCCATCATCTTCTCTGGAAGGCTTTCTTGGCCCCCAGCGAGGGCTTCTTATTTCTTTGTCAGTGTTCCTGTTGAGTGAGGGAAGAGAGGTGCCTAGAGTGTACCATGTAAGGAGACATACCCTCAGGTGTGTGTC
The DNA here is from genome assembly GCF_049354715.1 of Callithrix jacchus. Lineage (NCBI taxonomy): Eukaryota > Metazoa > Chordata > Mammalia > Primates > Cebidae > Callithrix > Callithrix jacchus. Next base: position 28,990,239 of record NC_133512.1, read on the forward strand.
ATACAAGGGCAAGGTCAGCACTGGAGCCTGACCCCTTCCAGCCTCTTGTTGGTGCCTCCCATGAGTGGAGCCCAACTAGAAGCCGGGTGGAGTCAGGTGGCCTAGCCCATAGAGGTACACCTCACAGGGCACAGAGTGGGGTATAGGAGGGTGGATAATGGACCTTCCGTCTCTTAAACTTTATGCCTTTGAGAAACATTCTGTGCCTGTGTATTTTTGATATCACATCTATCGATGTCATTGAATGCAGTCATTTATCTGCAGTAACCCCTTCATATTAGTTGTCTCTTGCTGCTATAACAAATTGCCACAAACTTAGTGTCTTAAAACAACATACATTTTATTTTATAATTCTGTAGGTCTGACATGGGTCTCCCTGGGCTGAAATTCAGGACCAGTAGCGTTGTGGTCCTTGTAGAGGCGCAAAGGGAGAATCTCTTTTCTGGCCTCTTGCAGTGTCTAGAGGCTGCTCACATTCCTTGGCTCATGGTCCCTGACCCCAGCTTCAAAGCCTGCAATGGCAGCCTGACTCCTTCTCACTTCATGTAATCTCCATGGTTGTGTTGCCTTCTCTGACTCTTGTCTTCTGCCTCTGTCTTCTAAAAGGACTCTTGTGATGATGTTTCGCCCACCTGGATAGTCAGGATAATCTCCCCATTTTAAGGCCAGTTGATTAGCAACTTTAATTTTATCTGCAACCTGAATTCTCTTTTGCCCCATAACCTAACGTATTCTAGGGATTAAGACACAAACATCTTTAGGGAGTTACTATTCTGCACAAAATGGATACTTGAAAATTTGCCTAGATTATTGAGTCTCAATATGTTCTCTCTCAGGTCAGTCTCACATGTTGTTATATACAAAAATTCTCTGACTTCCCCTAGAGATTCTGACTTGTAAATTGGCAGAGGCCAGCAGGTTGCAGAATTACCAGGTGAACCATGCTCTGTGAAACCATCACTCCAGCCTACTGGCCATTACCCTCTGCCTGAAGCTCCTGGCCGGAAAGTGACTGACATGCCTTTTACCAGAAAGAAATGCCTAGAGCAGCCAAACCCAGACTGAGGCGGTGTGTTTCCCATGTTAAGGGTTGAAATGCAGGGAGTGAAGAGACCAGTGCAGTCTGTGGAGGCTGGCTTCACTAATCCAGCTTGCAGATTCTCTAAGACCTGTTAGGACCACTTCCCCATCTTCCTTCCACTCTCCTACTCCCCCACATAAGCCGGAGAACCCCAATTCCTTATTTTCCCTTCTGCTTTGTTACTTGTTTATGACACTAGTCAATTCCTCATTGCCTTCTGAATGTTGAGTCTTTTTTGATAATGATCCAGATTTGAAAAAAAAACAAACAAACCAGGAACTAAGGCTGAGAGAAGAGCTCAGATGGAAACAAAGCAAAAACCCAGTTGTTTTCTTTCTCAGGTTGACTCTGGACAGGTAAACAGCTGTGTCTAGAATGTAGGTGGTGTTTTGGCATCATAAACCTGTTGAGAGAAAGAGGTTTAGTTTGCATGCTCTGCCGGTTGCTAGACTGAGGTCTGAAAACCCCCTTCATTAAACAATAACTGGACTGTTGGTTTTTGCTCTTTTCCCCTTAATTAAATGAACACCCAGCTGTGCATCCCCTGACCAGGTTATGTTCTTTTGAGTCCAATACTGTAGCCGTAAACACATCCTGCGATGAACCCAGAAGACACAAGAGAAAAGAAGGTCTTTAAGTACATGGTGTTCCAGTGAAAGTGATAGACGAAGCTTTGGGAGAAGAGGGGCCGAGATGAAAAACAGTGCCCACAGATAGGTACCACCATGTGGCAGCCAAGAAAGATTGTTCCAAGACCTCTTCCCTGGAAGCCCACATGCAGAGCCAGATATCTGAGGCTTCTGGCTATAAATTATGGAGTCATACCAGTTTGGGTGAAGGAGATAAAGCCTGTGTGACAAGGAGAAGCAATGGTCACTGAGATGGGGGAGTCCTTTTCATTTGGCAGAGATATTAGTTCATTGTCTATCACAGGGAAGCAGCTGATATTGTCACCAGGAGAGAAATGACCTCTTTAAAAAACTTAAGGTAGAGAAAATAAGAGATCCAGGAAGGATGCCACATTTGTCACATCCTCTGAGTATTTTTTTGGGGGGGGATGCTGTTTCTCAAATTAGTTTTGTTTTCCTGTTATTTTTATGAGACTGCCCTGTTATTGTATACAGATCAGTGCAGAATGAATTCCAGAACTTGAAATTGGTGTGCAGTGGGAATGACAATCTGCTGGAGAAAAGAGTAGGCATTTTGTGTGGGATAAAAATATAAGGAAACTAGCAGAAATGTAGCAGTTCTAATAGCTGCTGGTAACTGAATACTGTCTATTCTGGGCACTGTGCATTTTCTTATCCAATCCTTGCCTGAACCCCATGAGGAAGGAATTGTCATCCTCATTTTATAGATGAAGAGATTAAATAATCAGCTCCAAGTTACTCAACTAGAAATTGGCGGAACTGGAATATAAAATTAGGCCTCTGATGTGCAAATCCTTGATCTTGGCCTTCATGTGTTAGATCCAGAGGAAACGAGTCATGGAAGGCACTTGAGTATAGTAGCTAAAAGTACAGCCTCTTTAGTAAGTCAGGCTTGGATAGAAATCTTGGCTTCAGTACTTACGCTAAAGGTGACCTTCGGCACATTTCTTAGTGTCCCTGAGCACTGGTTTCCTCATTTTTAAAATGGGGATCAAATACCTATTTGGCAATGGTTTTGAGACAGAAGAGGTAATGGGGAAAGCATTAGCATAGTACCTAAAACATAGTAACTATAGTTTCTACTGTCGTTATTTCATTATGATTAACATTATTATGGTTGTTATTACTTTTTAAACTATTAACACAAATGTTGAGAACGAAACCAGTCACAATTTGAGAGGTTAAAGATGACAGCAAATAGAGGGAAATTATAAATTAGAAGGACCTGAGCCCCAGGCATCAATCAGGGTGAATTAATTGCTACCAGGTCAGGAAATCACTAAATGAAATTGGGATTTTTTCCCCACATGGAAGAAGATAAAAAGGACATAGAGATTATTACTGTTTAAAGTCAGCATTCTTCTCATTGGTAAAAAAATAGCTAGTATTGGACTTTGTGTTACAGAAGTAGAAACAGATAATTCATTGGATACATTTATTCAAAACCTGCAGTTAAGATACCTCAAATGTCATGGAGCCAAAACCTGGGGCATTTGGAGTCAGGCCTAGGCCCCTTTACAGAGGACCCCACCTTAATCCTCAGGCCAAGAGGAAAGACCTAGATGCCTGTATTTGAGAATCTGGTGTCTGAAGAGGTCAGGATCACATTGATGAGGCCCATAAGGTGCTGGGATGAGGAGGGCTCCCTTTCAGGCTCCTGCAGGCTGGGCCCTCCTGGATCAGACACCAGAATGATCAGATAGCACAATGTGCTTGAATCAGCGGTCAGTTGGAGAGGAAATGAACTGCTCTAATGCTCCTGGTCCAAAACACTCTCTGGCATGTCCCAAAGGTGCCTGGAAGGCAACAGCACAGCCCATCCTGGGGCCGAAGGTATGGAATCTGGCCCCACCGTAACTCAGCCCATGGTGCCATGTACACTCCCTCACCTGCACATCTGAACTTCTCCAGTAACACAGATAACGTGGGAGAAGACAGGGATTCCCAAATGTGCGACTGCTCATCAGAAATACCTGGGGAGCTTTGGAAATAGGATTGATCTCCCGGCTTACTGTCTAGCTGCACCCAGCAGAGACTGATTCTTCAGATCTGGAGCCGGCCTAGGGATCAGTGTTTCTAATGGTGGTCCTGGTGCAGTGAGTCAGTGGGCTGGAATTTGGGAAAAAAGAACTAGAGGGTTGGGATACAGGGATTCTAATTCCAAGTCTGTGATTCTATGCTGTATAACTTGGGAGACAGCATTCATATTTTCTGGGCCTCAGTTCTCTCATACAGAAATAAAGATGTTAAACCTCATGGATTGCTCAGGCTCCTTCCCAGCATTACCTTCTATGGTTCTGTAGTTAAGTGTAAGAACATCCAAGAACTCCAGATCAGGATGTGGATTGAATGAAGGAGCCCTTGACTATGTGGTAGCCAGCCTTCAGGCTGGTCCCCAGGGCTCTTCATCTCTTGGTGTATATGCCCTTGGGCAGTCCCCTTCCATACTGAATCAAGGCTGGCTTTGTGACCAACATGCTAGCAAAAATGATGGTGTTGGACTTCCAAGGCTACATTATAAAGGGCAATGTTACTTGTGCCTTGGTCTCTTCAATCCTTCATTCTGAGAAAAGGATGCCATGTTGGGAGGACACTCAAGCAGCCACATGGCTGTGCCCCTGTGGAGAGGAAGTGAGGCCTCCACCCTCTAGTGGGCACCAACCTTGGAAGAGGTTCATCTAGCCCCAGGGAAGCCTTCTGATGACTGTAGGACTGATAACTTGACTACAATTTCATGAGAGACCCTAAGCCAGACACCCTCAAATTTCTGACCCACAGGAATCCTGAGACATCAAAATTTATTGTTGTCTTAAGCCGTTAAGTTTTGGAGAGATGTTATGCCGCATTAGATAACTAATACAGCTTCTTGTCTTGGACTTTTCAGCTGTGGTGGTGATACCTTGTGACCACTAGCATATTCTCCCTAACCTGGGGGAAGGATAAGAACATAAGGAGTGGGGATTACTATGCCGGCTACTTTTAATTTTCATTTTTTTGCCTTCAGCTCCAATTCTACCCACTTCCCTGCTCCACCATAATAGAGCCCTCAGCATTTCTCCGATGCAGTAAGCACAATATTAAGCTTTGCCAGTAGAGGGTGCTGGAGAGACATTGCAGGAGGAATTTGGCTTAGCTCTCTGTTCTGTGTCCTGCCTTTGCTTTTTCTTGGCGCCACTGCCTTGTCTGTCAGCAGTGTGTTGTGGAGGGGACATCCAGTGGCACTGCGCCTTAGCTGTGCACCCAGACCACCAAGACTCTCAGCAAGATGATATCCCTGGCTGTCGCCCTCCCAGTAGGAACACCATGCGCCCCAGGCCTTGCCGGCAAGCAGGCTCCCTAAAGCCCTTCTCTCTCTGCAGCCCTCTCACTAGCCTTGGCCATTTGTGCCTCAGAGGGTTGTTCCCTCAGCGCCTCCCCCCACTCCCCCACCGCCCCCCCCCCGATATGGACACCATGTACTCCAAGGTTGTGTGCCACCCTTCAGGCAAGAAGGCTCCCAACCTCCTGAGTCTCTCCGTGTCCACTTGCCAGCCACAGCCTACCCATCCCTACTTACCCAAGGATGGTTGGCCAGCTTTGGACCAGGGAACCCAGTGAACCTCTCAGCTCCTCAGAGGCCTGTGACCATACCTTCATGGGTTGGTGGACACAAATCTACCAACAAGGTCTGGACAGCAGCCTTGGGAAGAGTCCCCTCTCCACTTTATGGGCTTGTCCGGCCGTGAGCACTCCCCCAGCCCAGGGTATTCTTTGGCATTCTCCTTATATATGCATATTTAGTCCCTGTTATAACAAATACTTCTAGATATTAACATTTCCGTGTTCCTTAGTGGAAACAGGAAGCCTACCCAGCATGCTGGTCTTTGGCCAATGCTGACGATGTGGCTTGTGGGAGAGCAGGCACCTCTAGTATTTCATCTTCACTTTTGCCCAGGGGTGTCTGAGATACCCATGGCTGGCTGTGGCCAGAGTAAACACTGGAACTTGTAACCGAATTAAAGGTGAATGTTTCCAGGTTAAAAAAAAAAAAATTAAAATGACTCTGGTTTCTGACTTCTGATTGAGGTTTAACTGATACAGCTACCATTCTAAATCTTTCTCCAGCTCTGAGACACTACGGGCTGGACATGTGGTCTGGCCTAAGGAATGTGTGATAGAAAGGCCTCGAGAGCCAGGGCAGCCAGTCTTTTTGTCTCAGCTCTATTCTGTCTCAGACCACAGGATCCCTCATCTGTGCTTCATTCTTCTCCATTGGCAGATCAACATGCTTTGCTTCTTCAGGCACTTGGCCAAGTATGGCCAACCTTTTGTTTCCAAGGTTACATTTTGCAACCAACAGATTAACTAGCATCCACAACTGCCAGTCTGGATCACATCCTCCTTGGTCCAATCAGCTAAAACTGAAGATGTTGGGTATTAGCTATGATATAAATATGGCTAGCAGGCTAGCCATGGATGAATGGAGACTCAGTTCTTAGAGAAGGGGACATGGACTGGACAGATTACTGAAAATATGTCTCAAAGTATATCTAGCACAGGTGGACACAAATCTACCAGCAATACAACAAAGATTGGGGCATCACAGATAATTGTCTACTTCAGATAGAGGCTGTTTATCTTCTCTGCTACATATTTAATGTCATCAGGGATCTGGAAGAATAGAGGGTATCGGAGACAAAACAAAGTAGCTAAAGGTGGTAAGTTAGAGATTATCACCCATAAGTACATCTGAACACTATCTACCCTGCAGAAACTTTTGCGTTTCTGATTTCCCTTGAGGAAATGAAATTAACATGGAGAAGTAAGTAACTTTTCCATCAAGAAAAGAAAGTAAGGTGTCTTCTCCATGCTTCCTCCTCACCGCCCATTTCCCTTTTCTTTATTAAGTACATCTTTCTGGCAGGAGGCACAAACAGAACAGCCCCACCTATGTCATGAAGGAATAAGCCAGGTAGAAAGGTTAGGAAGAAGAAAGTTAGGATTCTAATGGGTTGTAAGCTGGTTCAGATCGATGCTACAAGCGAAAGCTTGATGAGAGTCAAGGGAGCTTGGGAGTGCTGCATGGGGGTCTCAAAACAAAAATGATTTTAAGACCACGTATGGTGGCTCATGCCTGTAATCCCAGCACTTAGGGAGGCTGATGTAGGTGGATCACCTGAGGTCAGGAGTTCGAGACCAGCCTGGCCAACACAGTGAAACTGTCTTTACTAAAAATACAAAAATTAGCCAGGGCTGGTCACGGGTCCCTGTAATCCCAGCTACTTCAGAGGCTGAGGCAGGGGAATTGCTTGCACCGGGAAGGTGGAGGTCACAGTGAGCCAAGTTGCGCCATTGCACTCCAGCCTGGGATGACAGAGTGAGACTCCATCTAAAACAGATTTTGAAAAAATTGATTTTCTGTATGATGGTGCTGTGGCAACAATCATGATAAAGGAAGGTGAGTGGTCAACGCCAACCACTTGAAAGAAAATTCCTTTGAAAAACACAAATGTTTGTGGCAACTTGTGTGTATGTGTTGAGTGTGTGGGTGTGTGGAATGAAAATGTTACAGACCTGTTTAACAAGTCTAGTCACAAAATTAATGGCTTTAAATAAAAACTCTGCCTTGATTAACACAATTAGTGTAGCAGCTGAAGTACTAGCCGAACTGGGATCTGCATGGCAAAAAGGGAGTCCATTTAAGCTACTGGTGGGAATTTAAAGACATTTACTTGGGGTACTAATGACTTCAATTAAGGTAGAACACATTACTTAAACCAAGCAAATGATCAGCCTCTGCATAGAGGAGTGTGAAGAGGGCCTTAATTAATTTACTAATTGCACTTTTCATCTGAAGCAGTGTCCTCGATGTGGATGTGTTAGTGGTTTAGTTGCTGTTTTCTCTAACCAAATATGGCATTTCTTATTGGAGATGGGAGGGAAGGGGTGGCTATGGATGAAGCCAGTCCTGAGATGGGCAGATGCCTGTCTACTTTAAGTGACTTTCTGGTCCAAAATGTTGCCTTAACACTTGTTGAGGTACCTAAAATTTCCTAGAGTTACTCCAATAAAGTCCTCTTATAAAATAGAATCTGTTACTTAAAAGTACTGAAATTGGTAGGTTTTTAGCACCCCCCGCCCCTGCCGTCCAATATTTTAACTTAGTGTTTCAGTGATAGGCATGTGGTCTGAGCGGAAGGTTATCTCTATTCTCTCTCTCTCTTTCTCTCTGATGTAAAGGAGGGCCTGAGGGATTTGTTCTGACGGAGGGTGAGGGTGGAAAGGAAGACTCAGGGCAAGGATACTGCTGCCCAGGGAGGGTGTATCCATCTAGGGAACAGCAGGGCAGACAGGATTTAGTACTAGTTTCGTTTCAATGAGTTTCACAGTTTCACTTTCTTTGACAATCTGTTAAGACATGGAGTAGAGTTTTCAACATCATTGTGAATAAGCGATGGAATTTGCTAATGTGAGAAATTGTGAAATTGCCCTTTGTAGAGATTCTGGCAGAATTGATAACCGAATCTCTCTACTTCTGGGACATTTCTTCTGGAAGAAACCCTGAGGAAAGAGTGTCCAAATTCACAGATTGGCCACCAGGGGTCGCCAGAAGAACCGAAAGGGCTTCTGAGGCAAAGCCATAGTTGCTTCTTGCTCTCCAATGGGAGCTGCGGGGCCCACCCTCTTTTATTGCTAGGGAGACTTCTTACTTAAGTATTTAGGATTCCTTTGTTCTTTAATATTTAGAACTTTTTCTGTCCCTTCCCTTTTAATCATCAGTTCTTGCTGCAGGACTTTGATGTATAAGTCATTGGTAGAGGTTTTATTTTCTCTTAATTAAATATGTAATATGAGGGGATTACTCATTTTTTTAGATCTCAGCTCAAATGTTAATCCATGACCGGAAACCTTCTTTAACTACTTAATCTAGTGTCTCTCCGTTTCTCTTTCATATCGCTCAGTTAGTTACTTGCTTATTGTCTTCCCACACCAGTAGAAAAATCATCAGAGCTGATACTTAAATAGATGTGCCGGGCACTGTTCTAAGTGCTGTACATAGGTCCACTCTAAAACTGCATGGAGACCTTGGGAGATAGGCATGAATAGTATCCGTATTTTCAAGCAGAGGACACTGAAACACAGCGGAGTTAAGTAATTTGCCCAAGGTCACACAGCTATAAAATAGCATAGCTGGAATGCAAACCTTGGCACGCTGGCTCCAGAATCCATGCTTATAACTAAAACGTGTTCTGCCCGTTCATAGGTAGGAGTTGGTCTGCATCCACAGCCTTAGACAAAGCCCTGTGCGTAGTTGGCATTATATGTTAAGTGAATTAATACACTGTGGTAAATTCATAGGGTGTCATACTATTCAGAAAATGATGACATGTACTGGTATGAAGAGATCTTCACATATTAAGTGAATACAGCATATATAGAGTATAGCTTGATTTTATTTTTGGAAAATATGTGTATGTATATTGTGTATGTAATAGCTACGATACGTATATATGTGTGCAGGGGGACCATAGAGAAAAATCTGGAAGAGTACACATAAGTGTCTCCATGATCATCTCTAGGAAGTAGAATTTCTGGGGTAAGAGGGACTTTTAAAAATACCTTCATTGAAAAAAAAAATCCTTTAGTTAAGAATAAGTACTATTTTTATAATGGAAAAAGTTTAAGAAAAAATTTAAAGCTTTTGAAAAACGAAATGCATTAATTATCTTGCTTCATACACTCTTGAATTAAAACTTCAATATGAGAAATGTTTTTAAAGTCCTGAATTTTGTAACGCTGTAGCTGACTCAGTCATTTCCTCATTCGGTCTTAAGTATTGCAGGGTGGTTTTGTTCAGGAAGTCGTTTGTTCTTTCCAAATTTGAGGGTAGGGCAAGGGCTGCATTCTCATAATTGAGAGCTGAATATATCACCCTAAGGATTGTCACAATAACCTCATGCCATTATTATGGCCATAATTAATATTGTACCTCATATCATGGCATTTGATGCCGTATTTGACAAAAGTCTGCATGCTGTGACACAACGGACTCTTGGGTTTTTGGCACTGAACACGCATGTACACCTTTATTTTCCAGATGCGACTTTTACATCTTATTCCAGATAAGGGTGACATTAGCTCACAGGTTGTTTAGCCCATCAAAGTAGAAAAATATATGCGTGGGCTTTTCTTTAAAAACGGGCTTCTTCAAGGGTTGTTGAACCTCACTCACCTCCTCCAGGAAAGTAAATCTGGAGCAAGGTCAGCTGAGGTTGGAGGTGTGTACACAGATCTTGTTATTGAAGCATTCCAAGAATGCAGTGTCCTGTGCTTCAAAGTTGCATAATAAAGATGTTTGACACTGAGGTGTTTGACTTGACTTTGTAGTGTGGCCTCTCAGAGTCAGGCTATTTTTCTGAGAGTCCAGAGATCTGGTTGATTGTGCCAGGTCACCGGAAGGGACATGGAAGGCCAAGGGAGAATAGGGTGTCCTCCCCTCTTCAATAGGGGAGGACAGCCTGGAAATCAGAGGGCAAACTCTCCATCCACCTTAAGACCCTCAGCCCCGCCTACACATTTGAACCACCTGGGAGCTTTTGAGAAAGGAAAGACCAATGAGGCCTCCTCCCCACAGACCAATGGAATTGGAATCTCTGGGATTTGGGCCTGGAGAATAGTATAAAAATACTATCCAAAAGAGAAGAGCTCTCCAAAATACTTTAATGAGCACACTGTGGCATCTAGGAGTTCACGTGTAGTTTAGGAAGGAAGTGGGGTTGGATGTCCACTGGAATTAGTGGACACAGCATCTCACATTCCCTGGGAGGCTGAGAAGAGTGGGGACTACCTTCCACCCAGATCCCATTGTTTTTCCATCTCTCACAATGTGCTCCTACTGCCGAGTGAATCCAAGTGGAAGGCGGTGCTGGTGAGTGGATCTGAGAGGAGATAAAAATCCTATTTAAACAAAACATACAATTGGATTGCATGCAATCTATCTGTACATGACAGAATAGGAAAGTGGGCTCTGTGGTGGTTTTTCCTTACTCCTGTAGCCCACACTTCCCTGAGCAATTTTTCACTAGTTACTCCTGCCTTAAGTGCTCCAATGTCTGTGAGCAAGTCAACAGAATGAGGGTTTTGTTTTATAAATCAAAGCAGAGGCCGGGCACAGTGGCTCACGCCTGTAATCCCAGTACTTTAGGACGCCTAGGTGGGTGGATCACCTGAGGTTGGGAGTTTGAGACCAGCCTGGCCAATATGGTGAAACCCCCATCTCTACTCAAAATACAAAAATTAGCTGGGCATGGTGGTAGGCGCCCATAATCTCAACTACTCAGAGGCTGAGGCAAGAGAATCCCTTGAACCTGGGAGGCGGAGGTTGCAGTGAGCTGAAATCATGCCACTGCACTTCAGCTGAGCGTTATGCAAAGGACTTCATTTAATTCTCCCAGCAAGCATACAGTGTAGCTACTGTTATTGATCCCGTTTTTATAGGTGGGGAAACTGAGGTCCAGAGAGCTTAGGCAACTTGCCCAAAGTTACACACTGGTCGGTAGTAAAGACTAAATTTGAATCCAAACAGTTTGGGGCAAGAGCTTCCATGATTATTCATTATATAATACTGCACTGACTCCTGGGGCTTCAGGCCTGCTCATCAGAGGTCCCAGTCAGACTCTGGGCTTGTACCATTTCTGTTTCCTTAGTCATAATCATCATTTATATTTATTGTGCTTTTATCATACATTAGGTATTGTTCCAAGGGCTTTAATTATGTCACTTAATTTCTTTTTCTTTTTTTTTTTAATTGGAGATGGAGTTTTGTTCTTGCTGCTCAGGCTGGAGTGCAGTGGTGCGATCTCAGCTTACCATGACCTCTGCCTCCTGGGTTCAAGTGATTTTCCTGCCTCAGCCTCCCAAGTAACTGGGATTACAGGCATGAGCCACTGTGCCTGGTCAATTATGCCACTTAATTTCTTAATGCTCAAGAATGAGCCTGAGAGGTGGCGCCTCATAGGAAGGGTGTGCCCCAGCCCACAGCCATTCCTACAAGCACCTCTGTGGTAGCAGGTCCCCTGGTCCCCTTTCCAAAGCTGTGAAGGACTGTTAGGCTCTTGGTGACTGGGGAAGAGAAGTTCCTCTGTGCACTCTGTAGCCATGGTTGAAACTTGGCTCAGCTCTTCCTGCAGGTCTTGGCGGTGGCATCCCTGTCACCTCTTGAGTCAGTCTTGCCTTCTGCCTCAGCCTTCTCCTGTCATCCAGGTCGATGGAGTATGTCCACTCAGACCTTCCAATGCTTGGTTTGTCTGCACAGCCAGGCCAAGGCAGAGGTGGCAGGATTTCATTTGGCCCAAAGCTAGGGGATCCCTGCTGACTAATCATGCAACAAGCCACACCATCATGCTGGGGCCCACTATTAGGTCCTGCTAGAAGCCGAGATCGGGGTGCCAAGTAGAGCTTTTTCCAGGTGGTTCTGGAGGATTCGCATGGGGAGTGTGCCTCCTTCCCCTTCTAGGTCTGTGCTAGTGAGAGGGTTTCCTTTGCCATTTCCCTGGTGTACAGCTCTGCTCCTTGGCTCTGCTCCTGGCTGGATCCTTCTCAGCTTTCAGGGCTCAGGGCAGCACTCAGACCTCATGGAGGCCTTTGCTGATCACCACCTCCTTTACAGCCTCCAGGGACTCTTAAATCACACCTGTATTTCCCTTTTACACTCTCCAATCATTGTCTTTATTTATTTATTTTTTATTTCAGACAGACTTTTGCTCTTGTCACCAGGCTGGAGTGCAGTGGTGCAATCTCAGCTCACTGCAACCTCCACCTCCCAGGTTCAAGTGATTCTCCTGCCTCAGCCTCCCACGTAGCTGGAATTACAGGCACCTACCACCACACCCAGCTATTGTTTTGTATTTTCAGTAGAGACAGGGTTTCACCATGTTTGCCAGGCTGGTCTCGAGCTCCTGACCTCAGGTGATTTGCCCGCCTCGGCCTCCCAAAGTGCTGGCCTTGTCTTTATTTCTTTACGTATTTATTGCCTATTTTGTCCATGCAATTCTAAGTTCCAAGAGGACCTGAGTTTTCTTCTTCACTCATTGTTCTGTGTACCCAGCTTCTGGCACTGTACCTTGCCCATAATGAGTGCTCCATAAATACGCAGTGAATGAAATAGTTGAAAAGTCTCTGTCATTGAAGGTGATGGTATTGACACTACTGCCAGTAGCTCATTTTCAATATCACAGCCCTGCCAATAACCCTCCTTAGTATATGTCTCCCCCATGTCCTACATAAATCTGTACCTTGTTCAGGGTTTTATCACTGTTAACGTGCATTGGCTAGAGGCCCCTGGGGCCTGCCAGCTCTTCTTCATTTTCCACCATGTTGAATGAAGTTGTCATGGTCCCTGTGAACATGTTCTTAGTGAACAAAATCAGAAAGGCGTTTGGGCTCTCAGTGCAGAAGGGAAAGTGTCAGTGAGAATGGATTCTTTGTTGTGCCTCTGTTGGGAATATGCACGTTAAATGGAAGAGTCCCAAAGAATCCCCTTTTGCACTTAAACAGCTAAAAAAAGATAACCGTGCCCTAGGCAGTGTGCTAGGTGTCTGGTAGCATGCACAAGGCAAGCGTCTGCATTGAAGGGGCTTTCCGTCTCTTGGTGGAAAAAGACTGCATGACAAGAAGACACCAGCATACGAGGCACAGCCTCATTCAAACAACCAAAGATGGTCAGTACTTTGCCTAGAGTGGAGAGTGGTGGAGAGTGGTCACTGAGGTCTGGGAGGTTTTGTGGAATTTAGTCACAGCCCTGTAACACTAAGCCTCTGTAGCCTTAGTGTGTGTGCTCTGTAACACTTAATGTTCTGTGTGGTCACTGGTTTTTACTGTTTCCTCTAGATAAAGCCGGAAGGTGCCCCGGTAGTTCTCTGGCTACAGGGCGGGCCAGGAAGTTCATCCCTGTTTGGACTCTTTGTGGAACATGGGCCTTATGTTGTCACAAGGAACATGACCAGTAAGTATCCTTTGCACGATATTTCCTATAGAATCTTCCATCTGAGCCTTACATCTGCTCCAAAACTTATTTAGAGTAAACACTGCACCGCTAGGAATAGCTTCACCAGTCCAGATGATCAAGACACATCTTTGTGGCAATGCCCATCCGAGAAGGAGGAGCCACGGGGGTGAGTGTCCTGACTGGTCTGCTTTCTCCCTTGAAATTTGGGTGAAAAGTTCTAATCTGTTTTCTTGCAGTCTGCTGCTGACTCAGGCATTCTGAGTTTGCTAAAACAGTTGGTATTTATTACTGTTTGGGACAGCTCTTTGCATGGGACTCCTGGGTGGAGTTATATTCTAATTACTCACATGAACTAAGCACTTTATGGTTGAGTCGCACACATGATCTGATAACGTGGAGGCAAGAGACTATTGCAGGTGGGGGCTGAGGTGGAGAAAGATAAAGAGCAACATCTGGCTGTTGCTGAGTTTGCCTTCATCTCTCTTTTTTTTAATTTTGGGAAGAGTGTTTACTTCCCCTGGGTCGGAATTTGGAGTGTGAGCCAGTCTGTGACTCAGTATAAAGGCTTATGTTTCAGTTTTGTTGAAGTAGTTCTCTTCAAGAGATCCAGCATTAAGGATGATTGATTTAGTTGGACAGATGGATGTTACTGCAGAGGTGGTCGGTGGGTGTTTCTTCATGAACCAGCCTCCTGAGGTTTTGTTTCCAAGCTTTATCTCAGAAGTAGAAATGCTGTGGGCTGGGGGCAAGTGAAGGAGAGGACTGGGGAGGGTAAAGGTGCAGGTGCCTCTTCCCCACCATGAGTGTGAAGTGCTGTCAGAGGGGACAGGAACAGTTCACAACGATCAGCGGGTGTGTTGGGCTTCTGACCTCCATGAGGCCTCGGTGGAACGCTTGTCCATGACTGTCTCATCCCTGTTCTGTTTTCACAGTGCGGTACAGAGACTTCCCCTGGACCACCACGCTCTCCATGCTTTACATTGACAATCCAGTGAGTCTGGGGCGACACTGTGAGCCGTCAGTGCTGCCTCTCCTGTCTTTCTTTTTTCCTTCTTATATTAAGTACATTCACAGAATAGACTGAGTTTTTGCTTTTCAAAATAGAATATAATCTGCAAACTTAAAACCATCTTGAGATTTAGTTTTTCCTTTTCAAAGTAGAATTTAATCTGTAAAATTAAAACCATTTTGAGATTTAGCTTTTCTGTTAACATGTATAATCATACCTGAGTTTGGGAATTTTCCTTGCTGCTTTCTCTCATTTCTTCATTTGTTTTTTGGAGTCTCGCTCTGTCGCCCAGGCTGATGTGTAGTGGTGCAATCTTGGCTCACTACAACCTTGGCCTCCTGGGTTCGAGCCAATTTTCCTGCCAAATAGCTGGGATTACAGATGTGTGCCACCACACCTGGCTGATTTTTGTATTTTTAGTCGAGACAGGGTTTCACCATATTGATCAGACTGGTCTCAAACTCCTGACCTCAGGTGATCCACCAGGCAGCCCATTTCCTCATTTTTAATCCTATGAGATGTCCTGTTCACTGAATTAGATAACCCAGAAGGAGGGATTTGTTTCTTTTCACTAAGAATATGGGTTCCTTGTATCAGGGATTATTATATAGTGTCAGAACTTCTAATCTTTCACATAGAGTTCTAGATCCAAAAAGTCAAAACTGGTCTCCTTCAATTACATGTTTTAATTAATTTATTTTTTTGAAATGGAATCTTGCTCTGTCACCCAGACTGGAGTGCAGTAAGCCGAGATGGCTTACTGCATCCTCCACCTTCTGGGTTCAAGCGATTCTCCTGCCTCAGCCTCCCAAGTAGCTGGGATTACAGGCTTGTACCACCATGCCTGGCTAATTTCTATATTTTTAGTAGACACAGGATTTCACCATGTCGGCCAGGCTTGTCTTGAACTCCTGACCTCGTGATCTTCCTGCCTCAGCCTCCCAAAGTGCTGGGATTACAGGCTGGGATTACTGGCCTCCTTCACTTACTAAGACTAGCAGAATGCTTCATCTCTGGACAAAAAGTGATAATCTTCTTGGAGAGGTCTTCCAATATTGGTTCTATTAAGGTGCAAAATAGGAGAGAAACTTAGGGTCAGCTTCTACAGAGTTGGAGTATCTTTGCCCCCTTAACTAAAATCTTTTACTTCTCTCACTATTCAGATGGTCCAAAGAGAACAAAATAAATAAAAGGGAAAAAAATGTCAACATGCTCCTTCCCCCACCTTGTTTTGGCAAGCTTCCATATTCCTAGTCTATATCTGTGTATTTAAAGAAAAGATGAATTAAACACCCTTGGGTGTTTGGAAAACCAAAACACGAAAATCTTTATACCAGATGGGGAGTCCATTCCTTATGCAAATTGTTAACCTAAAAATAGTAGCTGCTGCTTTCGATTTACAGTTCAGTTGTCTATGAACTTCTAGCTATAATAAAATATTAGTTTAAAATTAGTCTTAGTTACTCTAAACTCCTTATTTACTGAAGAGGAAATGACTTAATGGCCCTATTTCTCGCAAATAAAAGAAGTAGGAGGAGAAAGACAATGTACAACTACCCTTTATCTCCAGCGTAGAGAATCTTTTTTTTTTTTGGAGATGGAGTCTCACTCAGTCGCCCAGGCTGGAAGGCAGCGGCATAATCTCGGCTCACTGCAACCTCTGCTTCCCAGGTTCAAGTGATAATTATTATGTCTCAGCCTTCCGAATAGCTGAGATTACAGGGCTCACCATCGTGCCCGGCAAATTTTTGCATTTTTAGTAGAGACAGGGTTTCACCATGTTGGCCAGGCTAGTCTCAAACTCCTGACCTCAAGTGATCCACCTGCCTCAGCCTCCCAAAATGCTGGGAATTCCAGATGTGAGCCACCATGCCCAACCAAGAGTTTCTTATTGGCAGGACAGAGCAATGCACTCTCGAGGTCTCAGAGAGGAGACAACTTTTGATCTTTTGATACTGTAGCAGGGGACGAGAAAGATGAATTCTTCCTTCTTAAATCAACATCTGGCAGGGTCTCCACTGAGGACCAGGACAGCCCTGCCACTGACCCCAGGGCAAAGCTCTGTGTTGGTGTTTTTTTGGGCTTTGGGGGATGGACAGAATAGGTGGAACTCAGGATCCTTCTGGGAGGAGGGCTAAAGGCATGGGGGCAATGGCAAAAAAAAAAAAAAAAAAAAAAAAGTCAGAGCTTGTCCTTTGGAACAAGTCACCTTCCAGTGTGGGACCTCTCTGCAGGTCCCTAAGGTGTGTGTTTCTCTTTGTTTATACCTGCTTGTTTATTTCTCCTGCAGGTGGGCTCAGGCTTCAGTTTTACTGATGATACCCACGGATATGCAGTCAGTGAGGATGATGTAGCACGGGATTTATACAGGTGAGATGCTCTGCCTCTATCTTGGTCGTCTTCAGACCAAACATTTTTCTATCTCAGTAGGAAAATTCTCCTAGTGTTTTAATTATTATTGACTGAGATTTATAGTCCACTTCCTGAAGATAATTTCAGGATACTTTCACATCTACACACACACAGCAGAATTTTTCAATTAGAGATTATTTTTTAAACCTTTCAACCAGACATCTGAAAGGTTTCTGCTTGTTTTCAAAATTGTATTTAACTTTGCCTTTGCAGGGGACATCTTCTCAAATATTTGTTTTGTTTCCCAGGATTCCTCTTTTTTTTTGACTTTTGGATGCAATTTTTTACTTTCTGCTTCTAGTTCAAAGCATTTCCAGGCTTGAAAACTTAGCTTATTAGTCTCTAGTCTTCTCCCTTCATCTTATGAAAGTTTCCTTTTGCAAAAAAAAAAAAAAAAAAAAAAGGGGAAAAATGTAAAGTTGTAAGTCTGGCCAGTGTCCATATAATTTCTCCCTTTCTCTTTTTACTCATATTAATCTTTGCTATTTTTAGCATTTTTTAAAGAGCAAGTGACCTTTCTTATTTGGTCAGATATTTCCAGTCTACAAATTATTACTAGAGACCAAGTCCTAGATTCTTTCTGGTCACTAGGGCACTGCCTTATGAATCATGATAATTTACTAAAAGAACCCTAGTGGCCAGAAGGAGTTAACTAGGTCCCTACCTCACACCGCCACTAAGCACTCTGTTAATTACCGCCAATCCCCAAAGCCGAGAAAGTGCATCTAATAGGAGTCAGGGTTTGCTGATCTCTGACAAAAGCTTTCCATTGTACATTTCTTTCTCTCTGAGGCAGATATGGCTGGAGTGGGAGAGAAGAAAGTATAACTTCCTAGCCTCTTTCCCAAAGAGCCTCTTTCCCCTCTGCCCACCAAGAGAAGAATATGGCTGTTGTCTTCTCCACTTTTATTTTCCACATGTTCCATGATTCGATCAGGGGGATGCCCAGGACCCCACACTTCTGCTTCCAGATACGGTGGGGTCCTAGGGATATATTCACCAAGATCCTCGAGAGGTGTCCCCCCAGCACCTCCTCCCCCTCCCTCCACAGACTGCGGTCCTCACAGGCTTCCGCAGAGTCAGGGCCAGGGCTCTCTTTGGCACTGTGTGCTCTCTTTCTTCAGATTAGAAACCTCCTCCCTCCCCCCACCTCCCATCCCTCTTTGGTTTAAATCCAAACAATCTCAGTGGTTAACTAGCAAACACCCTGAGGGCAGAGGTTCTGTATTGAAGAGGGGCATCAGCCCCCTCCAAGACAGAGCATCTCTGCCAAGCCGTTTCTGTCTCTCCTTCCCCTCCCCTGAAGATGGTTACAGCTTCCAGTTGCCCCTCAGTGTGAGGATGTCGACTGCTGACATGTGGTCTGTCTCTTCTTGCCTGACATGTAAAGGGAATCTATTTCAAAGCGTTCATTGTTTATCGTGTTGTAGTTCTTTTTGCTTTAGGCTCTTAGAACTGGAAAATAGCTAATCAGGGATAGTGCAGAAAACTGATTTCAGCTGTTTCCTTTATAGTTTACACTGTTCATTTCCCTTGTGACCGCATTCTTCTCTCCAGCTGTCCAGATGGGTGTTTGAAATAAGAAGGTCGCTTTAAACCTGCAAATGGGCTACTACAGGTTTAGAGAGTGGGGCTTTCGTTTTCTCCCTTTGAAAACCATCTTTCTTTTTTTTCTGGAAATCCCATTCTTTTTGACTATTAGTAGTGCTTGGCTGTAAGCAGTAGGCCCCTAAAGAGATGTTTACCATTCACATTTATGGTGCTTTTCTTTGTGTTTGGAAATAAAACACTTTCACTAACAAGACATTAAAATACTTTCTCTCCCTCTTTTCCTATTTGGAATATGCTAGTCACAATGCCTCTCTGGTTTAAAAAAATGATGAAATTTACTAACTTCAATTTGGAGTGTACTAGCTGGTGCGGCTCTCCTGCCACTGTTTACTAATTGCCTGTTGTGTGTCAGCAGCTGCTCTTGGTGCCGGTGAGACAGAAGCAAGCAGTCTCCAAAGCCCTTGCCCTCCTGGTGCTTAGTCTAGTAGTGGCCCTATAGTTAATTTCTTAGCAGCCACATGAAAGTGCTACTATAGTTTTCTCCTACATGTTGGTTTGCAATGGGAAATTATATGTAGGATTGCTAAACAAAGCTTCATAGCAATGCAGCTAGGAAGCAGGCTTTCTATATGAAGTGAGAAGCCTCTGTGTTCTGTGCCAGGTGGAGAGGATCATGGCTCAGCCTCATTCAATGTAGAATGAATGCAGAAGAGGCTCCCCACACATGCTCCAATAGAGCGGCAGTGCCAGGATTCCTGTTGCTGAGCTTGTGTCAGTCTAGCGCAGGGCAGGTGAGCCCCAAAGTGGGGCTTAGCCTGTGAGGGTTCTTGGCTTTGCCTAGGAAAGAATTCAAGGGTGAGATGGAGGTAGAAGAGAACAGCTTTATTGAAGGGGCAGTGTCACAGCTCCATGTCTGCTCCTACAGGGGTACTCTCTAGTCACAGTAGCAGCTTAGGGCAATTTCGCAGTCATATTTAAACCCACTTTTAATTACATGCAGATTAAGTGTTGGTTCATGTGGAAATTTCTAGGGAAGGGATAGTAGCTTTTGGGTCTTTGGGTCATTGCCATGAAAAGGGGTGGTAATGCCTGGGTGTGGCCATCACAATGGCAAACTGATGTGGTCCATTGGTAGGCACGTCTTATGGAAAGCTGCTTCCGCTCAGGTCCTGTCTTAGCTAGTCCTCAATTTGATCCAGCATCTATGCCCCGTCTCTGTAGTTGAGTCCCACCTCCTACCTCAGGTCCACTGCCAGTGATGGTAGGTACACTTTGCTTGGCTTTTCTTGGCATAAAGCTTTTGCTTACATCATCTGAAACTTGATTATCCTGAATGTTGCTTGTGTTTGTGATTATGCTTCTGTCTCCATCAGAACTGACCAGATTCCAGTGCTGTCTTTAGGTCTACAGTGCATGATCAAGTCCAGTCACCTTTTCTGCCCTGCATCCACCCAATCTCTGTTTGAAAAATTATCTGAGGAATAATTTTCTCCTAGTCATTCTTCCTTGCAATCTCCTTGTGAGCTTTTAATGTACCTTTCTGCCAGGAAAGAGCCCTTAACTAAAATTCTGTTTATTAGACAAGTCCTTGACACAATGCCAAGGTGGCCAAATGGAATCTCCAGGAAGTGGCATGCTGCTTGTGCCATGTAGCTCTTATACCTGAATAAATGCAAGGAGTGTGCACATGTGCACACACACGCTTATGTATTAGATATATGTTTAGCAGTTCTACTTCTGAAATTTGAAATTTCGTGTGGGCATGATTCTAGATTCTACTTTCTGGAAGATGCTTACCATGTAATAAGAAGAGTTCTTGACTAAAATACTGTTAAATGGGCAAATGACATATGTAAATCTAATTTATTAAATTGACTTTTTTCATTCTTCACTCTCTTTGAAGAAATGGGAGGGCTACCAAGTTACCAAGTGCTTGCTTAAAAAAATATAGCCAATTTTTTGGCTGTGAAATCAAAACTGTGAAATTAAAACTCCATGCTGGCCGAGTGCGGTGGGTCACACCTGTAATCCCAGCATTTTCGGAGGCTGAGGCGGGCAGGTCATGAGGTCAGGAGATCGAGACCATCCTGGACAACATAGTGAAACCCCATCTCTACTAAAAATACAAAAAAATTTGCTGAGTGTGGTGGTGCATGCCTGTAGTCCCAGTTACTCAGGAGGCTGAGGCAGGGGAATTGCTTGAACCTAGGAGGCAGAGATTGCAGTGAACTGAGATGGTGCCACTGCACTCCAGCCTGGGCGATTCTGTCTCAAAAAACAAACAAACCTGATAACTTCTTGAAGTGGAGCCTTGCCTTAGAAACTTGAGCTAGAGAATCCTGCCATTTTCAAGATAGAAGTAACCTGGGGGATTATCTCCACCTAAGTTGGTCAGATAAAACACAAAATACCTAGTTAAATTTGAATTTCAGATAAACAACAAATAAAATTTTAATGTAAGTATGTTCCATGCAGTATTTGGGACATACTGATACTAAACCATTATTTGTTTATCTGAAATTCAAGTTTAAGGCACGTCTTATGTTTTCATTTGCTAAATCCAGCAACCCTAATGAATCGCCAGCAAATACTACAAGGAAGTAAGCTTTAAGCTAAAGCCAAAGGCTTAACTGAGATTCACTAAATTACCTATTGGCCATTCCAACAAGCAGGAAGAAAGAAAAGGAAGTTGTTTTTAGTCTGAAGGTTGGAGCGGGAAGGGTGGAGAATGAATATCTATTTTAATCTGCGTTCTAAAGCCAGCTTATTGCCAGCACAAACATGGAAGCTATAAAATGCAGTGTCTCAGATTTAGTTGCTACAAAGGCCACTATAAATAATGGATACAGAAATAAACCGAAACTCTGCAGTAGTGTTTCATGGTGAATTTTTATGCAACCTTTGAAAATTAAATATAGCTAGCATCATGGTGATTGCAATGACCCAGTTTTGCCTCTTTGTAACCCTTGAACTTTTCCTTCCTACTGGGTTTCCAGAGCCTCCTTGCCTTTCATCTTCCCTGGATGGTTCATGGCCTGTAGTCTCTCAGCAGGAAGCTGGGCCAAAACCCTCCCCTAGCCTTGCAGGCACTGCAGTCTGGGTCAAAACACTCAGAGTTTCTGAGTTACTCAAGTTTTTGTTTTTTTTTTTTTGAAATATTTTATTCAAGCAGAGAATCATTTAAAAATCCACTGTTTTCTTATTATGAAATCATTCCTTGAGTCTGTTAAAATCTATTTCATCACTGAAGTGGCTATTGGCATTCTTTTTTTATTTGAGACGGAGTCTCACTCAGTTGCCTAGGCTGAAGTACTCAGTGGTGCAATCTCGGCTCACTGCAACCTCCGCTTCCTGGGTTCAAGGTATGCTCCTACCTCAGCCTCCTGAGTAGCTGGGACTACAGGCGTGTGCCACCAGGCTAAGCTAATTTTTGTATTTTTAGTAGAGATGGGGTTTCACTGTGTTGGCCAGGCTGGTCTCTAACTCCTGACCTCAGGTGATCCACCCGCCTTGGCCTCCCAAAGTGCTGGAATTACAGTGAACCACCATGCACAGCTGGCTATTGACATTCTTTAGTAAATGTGTTTTTCTTTTTTTCTGTTTTTTAGCCCAGTGGCCACTGTACATTTATTTCAATATCTGTGGCTGTTTGCTGTTTTTCTTTTAAATTATAGTCATCTTACAGTTTTTCTGTTCTTTGGTTATTAAAATACTGACATCCTGGGAGCTCCATCAGAAATGTTTAGAGTCCCCCCACAGTGGGGGTTGGTAAGAAACTAAGATCCCCCTTACTTCACAAACCTGGGCTAATGGAATTATAAAGTTTGCAGAGCTACCTCCAAGAATTGCTATGTAACATGTGAAACCCATGTTATTTGCTCAGGGTGCCCTCAATAGTTATATGATCCAAACTGGTAACTCAGTGATTTGGAAACATGCCCAGAGTGGTGATGTCCACTTATCCAAACTTCTTATCACAAAGTAAGCCCACACCTATTGGGTAAATAGAATGTCCTACAGGAGCGCATTGTGGAGTGGATCTTATTTCAAATGTGAAAGCTATTGCCAAAGGCTTAGATTTGATATCCTAGCATGAAGAGATCCTGAATCATTTTTCTGATGAATTTGTATTGTTGTTGTTGTTCTTTTTGCAGTGCACTAATTCAGTTTTTCCAGATATTTCCTGAACTTCAAAATAATGACTTTTATGTTGCTGGGGAGGTAAGTAGAAGTCATATTCTCTTGTGTGCTTCAAACGTCATCAGAACTGAGATATATTATGAGTGTAGTTTGCATATTTAAAATCTATATATGTATATACATGTACACATATGTATCAGTATTGATTCATTCAGCCTATATTCAAAATTCTCCCAATTATGAAAATACCCTTCATAACATTTTTTAAATCCCAGGGCTCACTGCATGCTCACATGTTACCATGGGTGCACTAGGTGGTCTCAGTCACCTGCCTTGTCATGTCCTCGTCATGCATGATGATGATTTGAAGAGTCCAGGCCAGGTGCCTTGTAGAATGTCCCGTATTTGAATTTGTCTGATTTTCTCCTCAGTGCTTAGGTTATGTCAGAATATGTGGTTGAGAGCATCACACAGATGGTGTGTACTTTGTTGCCTCTCATCAGGAGGCACATGATGTCAGTTTGTCCCGCTGTTGATGATGCTAAACTGGATCACTCTGTCAAGGTGGTGTCTGCCAGATCTTGCCATTATAAAGGCACCTCATTCTGTTAATAATTAATAATTCAAGACCATTTGAACACTGTTTCCTCCTAAAAATGCCACCCAGTAGTTTTAGCATCCATTGATAATCTCTGTCTAAATCGGTTATTACACTGTGTGTGGTGGGGGTGCGTAAAATGGTGATTTTTCTTTCTTTCTTTTTTTTTTTTTTTGAGGCGGAGTTTTGCTCTGGTTGTCCAGGTGGGAGTGCAATGGTGCCATCTGGGCTCACTGCAACCTCTGCCTCCTGGGTTGAAGCGATTCTCCTGCATCAGCCTCCCGAGTAGCTGGGATTACAGGCATGGGCCAACACACCTGGCTAGTTTTGTATTTTTAGTAGAGAAGGGGTTTCTCCATGTTGGTCAGGCTGATTTCAAACCCCCGACCTAAGGTGATCTGCCTGCCTCAGCCTCCCAAAGTGCTGGGATTACAGCTGGGAGCCACCATGCCCAGCCAAAATGATTTTCTAATGTATCTTTATGTGAATATCTTTCTGGCATTCTTCCTTAGAGAAGACTTTTCCCTTTTCCTCCTATTACTTACTTTAAAAATAGTACTCTGGACTCACAGATTGTTATTTCTATTTGATCTGTTAAAATTTGTTATCATTGTTTTTGATGCTTATAGTGTTTTAAATTTGCTCATGAGGAACCGCTTCAACTGGCTCCTGTGCCCTTTTGACAGGTCTCCATTAGCCTCCAAGTGTGTCCCTGCTTTTTGACACAAATGTATGTTCCAGGAGCATCCTGTACTTGTACTTTCCCTGCCCTAGCCTTGGAATAAGTCAGTTCTTCACAGAATGCTGGTTCTTTTTCATGGGGAATGGTATTTAAAAAGCAAGTCCTCAGCACTAAGTGGGCTCCTTGCTGCTGGGATGTCATTGCTTTTAGACTTTGTGCATGGGCAGAGCTAGGAAACAAAATGACCTCATGCTGATACTTATAATTCTAATTCCACAGCACAAGGTTGTCTTCTCTCTTCCCCGTTTCGCGTTTGTTTAACGCTTCTCCCGCGTCGAGGGCTGTGGTACCTAATAGCATCGGTGTGTTTACTCTTTTGCTTACTCCTACAATATGTCCAAAGTGGCTTCAGAATTACTACCTGAGTACCATTACCAACAAGAAACAGCAAGATTACTTTCATTATTTTTTGCTGCAATTATTTTTATCCTTAAATTGTATCTCACTACACACTTAAAATCAAAGTACTGTGTTTAAAAGTTATAAGAATTCTGTTTTTTAAGGGCGATGATGTTACAATTTAATGCACAGTTACATTCATTTGTCTATGTTGGTTTCAGTTTTAGGGCTTGCTTTTTGCATCCTTTTTAAGATCATTTAAAATGTGTGTACCAGCCAATCATTTGAGAACACAGGTGCAGTTCTCGGTGCTAGGAATACAATGGTGAATAACACTGAATAACAAAAAAATCCCTGCCCTCATACATTCTAGAGAGGTAGACAGTGATAACTCAAATACATGCTGTAAAATCAGGCAGTGGCAAGAGTCGTGAAAGAGATGCAGTAGGGCAAGGGCTGGAGAGTGACCGAGGTGTGGTTTCAGATAAGATTGTCTGAACAAGGCTCTCTGACAAGGAGATAATGAGCAGAACCCTGAATGATGTGGAATAATTTCTGCAGTATTTGTAAGAAGGGCTTTCCTGGCAGAAGGAACAATAAATGCAAGACTCTCCAGCTGGGACAGGCTTGGCGGGTTCAAGGAAAGCACAGAGCTGCCGTGGTAGGAGCTGAGCAGAGAGAGGCCAGTGGATCCATCCTGTAGGGTCCGGCTGCCTGTGGCAGACTTTGGACTTTGTTCTGAGGGTAATGGGAGACCATGAAGGGTCCAGTGTTCACTGACAGAACATTTAGAATCCAATTCAACTGAGCACAGATACATTGAGTATCTACTATGTTTGAGGCACCGGACAAAGATTAGGAATTCAGTGGTTTGTAAGACATCGACCCTGCCCTAAATCTGAAGGTCTAATAATTAAAATACTGATGAAAGGTACAGTTAGAGAAGTATTATCTCTGATCCAGGAGTCTTGATAAAAGAAAAAAAAGTTAAGCAAAATTAGAGAAGTAACTATAAAGACTAGTAGCCACAGGAAAGGTACAAATAGCTACCTCTCAATGTGGGATCCTCAGGAAAGGCCAAGCAGAGGAGGTGACAAACTGGGTTTTGAAGGATACATAGGGGTGTGTTAGGCAAGGCTCTTTTGGTTGCACGTGTCACAGAAACCCTATTTAAAGCAACTTCAGTGAAACAGGGCATTGATTGATTTAGCGTCAGGTGTGGCTGGATCTGGGTGCTCATACTTTGTCATCAGGATTCTGCCCGTCATTCCCTCCTGACCAATGTACTTGGCTTTGTACTTCTCTGGTTTGATTCTCAGGCAAGTTCTTTTCGTGTGGCTCCCCTGCTTCTCCATCCATCCCAGGGCAGGTATAGCCTATCAATTCAATGTCTCTTTCCCAATAATTCCATCCCCCCAGATTCCTGAATCTCAGATGTTCCACTTGGATCCCATGCCTATCCTAGAACCACCAAGTGGAGCCAGGTGGTTGGAATATACAGATTGGCCATAATGGTGCCTGAGACCCACCCCAATACCCTGGGAAGGTAGGGACAAGGATGGGGGCACTCATACTCTGAACCGCAAGAATGGGAGATGAGTGGTCTCCAGAGGAAGATCCAAGTGATGACACCAGAGGTAGGG
Source organism: Callithrix jacchus (assembly GCF_049354715.1). Classification (NCBI taxonomy): domain Eukaryota; kingdom Metazoa; phylum Chordata; class Mammalia; order Primates; family Cebidae; genus Callithrix; species Callithrix jacchus. The sequence continues at coordinate 29,016,390 of NC_133512.1, forward strand.
CTGTAAGGATGCTGGTAAGCACGTCTGCGGTGTCCACTTTCAGGACACCAGAGGTAGGGCTGTAAGGATGCTGGTAAGCACGTCTGCGGTGTTTACTTTCAGGACACCAGAGGTAGGGCTGTAAGGATGCTGGTAAGCACGTCTGCGGTGTTCACTTTTAGGGTGAGAAAGAAAAATGGTCCAAATTTTTCTATGGGAATAGCAAGTCACTGGAACTAGCAACTTCTTTCTTCTCTTTCTAAGGTATTTGGAAGGGTTATTCTGACTGTTGAGCATACTACACTTTAGGTTTTTTAAGCCAGTTATCCAGCAAGGATGATTTAGGACCCCTCCTGGTAATTTCTGGCTTTTCATTGTCTTTTAACCAATTTCAGAGCCAGGTTAGGGAAGCGAATAGGAAGTTACACTCCCATTATTTGGCAGCAACCCTGGAAAATGCCCATTTCACCTCCTGCAGAAGAGCAATGTACTTTGTGTGTAATGTCTGTCTTGCAAATAATCTGGTGATATTGTTAACCATGATGTTGATGCAAACCATGATGTTTGGCAAAGTTGCCAAATCCCAGATGAAAAATTTGACTTGGTTATTTCACATCTGCCTGTGGTTTTATGCATATCGTTTCCTAATGTGTGTAGAAAAGGACAATTTTCTTTTTACCTTCCTTGCTGCCAGGATGAATACTTTAAGGAAACCTGTGCCACCTGAGTGATGAAGGTGGATGTGAGGTAGATTGTCAGGAGGTACCATCTTACAGAACTACCTTCAGTCTGGGGGCACTGCTCTGTCTAGAAGAAGAAAAAGCACTTTGTAGTGATGTCTTGATGGTTTATTATGAATAGTAGATTGCTATGTTTCTCCAGTTTAGTTTGTCCCGTCTGGATTGTCTTTTGTTTTAAGGCTTTGTGGCAGAAAAGAGAAGTGGAAGGCTTTCTGGATTAATAATTAGGAGACCTGGGATTCAGGGCTGGCTTTGCTCCTCCCTGGATGATTTCAATAAAATCTTTCAACCTCCCTGGGCCACTGCTTTTCATCTAACAGAGGAGTTGTTAAATTAGATCGCTTCCAGGGATATTTTGCTTTACTAGAAGTTCAAATGTAGTTATCTAGACTCACTCTTAAAGCATCTGTATGTAATTGCAGTTTTAATGTAATCCCTGCCCATTTTTCCTCTTGCTGATGCTACCACCAAAAAACAAAACAAATTGTTCTAGATTTTTCAAGAAGAAAAAAAGTCCTTTCTCTTCTAAACTCTTAATTTTCTCACACTCTTAGGAAACCTGAATAATGCTGCTCGGTTTGTAGTGCCATCTTCAAAAAACCAATGCACAGATTCAGAAACGGTTTTCTGCTTTTCAATGTAAATGCACCAGACCTAAATATCTTCACATTTGTGTGTGATGAATGAGAGGAGCCTGATGCTCAACGGGTCTGGAGCAGCTGTTCAGAACCCTGATACGGTATGAAGGAGCCTGGAAATAATAATAGTACCTACTGCATAGGGTTGTTCTGAGCATTTAGCTAGATAATCCTCTCAGTTATTAGCATAGTGATTGGCTGTGGTGAGTACCCAACATGTGAGGACTGTTATTCCCATTTATGTTGAAAAGCTTCATTAATACATTATGACTCCCAGCCATTCAGCCTCATGCATGTAGATAAGAGCTGAAGTGTTAAAACAAGCTCCGCTAACTCGTTGCTGGGATATGGCATTGTCCCCTCTACTCTGTGTCTATTATTCTGAAATCATTTTAAAAAGCAATAGTTACTTTCTAAAAAGAAAACGGAGCTTAGCAGTTGACATTAGAAGTTGTGCTTGTTCATTTTTTATATGGACAGCAGCAAAATGTGTCCAGGCCCACCCCAGACTCTGCCTTGCCCTGTGGATGATGGTGTGGCCACACCAGAGAAAGTGGAGTGGGCCTGCCCTCAGTGCAAAGGAAATGGGAGAAGCTGCTTTGTCGTCTTCCTCCTCCTCTTCCTTTCTGCCCAGAACACCAACTGGAATTAATTTTCTCTAAAAAGAGACAAATGTGTTTGTAAGTCACCCTCCTCAAGGCATTAAAAAAACAAAAAACAAAAAAACAAAAAAAAAAAACACTTCAAAAAGAGAAACAAGCTGCATTTAATTCCCATAATTAACTTTCTTTCTAAGTGTTATCCTTTCTGAGGCAGTGACTATTGGTGAAATTGCCCTTGTTCCTGAGGCACAGACACATGCAGCGTCCTCTCAATTGTATGTGAGCCCAGCTAGAAGTTAAAGCAAAACAGCCCTCACTGGAAGGCAGGCAGGTGACGGGATCAGGGGACTGCCCCTTGTTCTCTGAGCCTGTGACTTTGTGTGCCGCTCTGGGGAACGATTCAGTGCCTGTGGGAGGTTGTGGCAATGCATGAAAACACTTCCAAACTAGCAGGGCCTGTGGTTAAAACTGGCCATCTCTTCCCCATCAGCAAAAAAGGGCAGGCTCTTTATAAACAGTTTTGCAACCTTAATTTATTTGAGGACTGAATAGAGACAAAACTTCGAAGCTGTTTAAAAATGAACTAGGGAGCTTAATGGGATACTTGATCTTCATCTGTACAGGTGAAGTCCCTGTTGGAAGCACAGTGTCTGACAATCTTTGCTGAAATCATCATGGCCCATTGGGTTAGGGGGCAAGCTCCCGGTGTGCGAGAGCTGTGTTTGTTTTATTCAATACTAAGCAAAGTGCTTAATGAATATTGTAGAATGGGGTTCATGCAAGGCTGCCTTTAGATAAAATAAAAAAATAATTCTTTCCTGCATCTTTTTGCCTCCCTTTTAAAACATTTTTTATTTTAGGTTTGGGGGTACATGTGAAGGTTGTTTACATAGACAAACACTTCCACGGGGGTTTGTTGTACATATTATTACATCACCCAGGTGTTAAGTTCAGTGCCCAATAGTGATCTTTCCTGCTTCTCTCACCTCCTTTTAATTGCCCTTCTCTCCCCACACTAGGTCCTGGGCCCTGGGGACTCTCCTTTGGCCTCCATCATTTTTCAGGGCCATCCCCTACCTCAGCCTCTCTCTCCTCAGTCTATTGTGCTCAGCTCCTATTTCTCCACGCTTCTTCCATCCCCATCATGATTGTTCTGTTTCTCTCCCTCATTCTGTCTTCTTATCAGCTCATTGTTCCATAGAAAGGATCTGATAAATTAGAACCAATCTGGTGGACTCTCAACATGTTTGCATTTGAGTAGAGAGTAGAGCCTACCTGATGGATAGATATTTGTAATAGGATAATTTCGAATACTGGCATGCAAACAGAGTGGGGGCAACCAAGGTGGGGTGGGAGAGCAATTCTAGAAGGAGGCCTATATTTATTAGCATTCTATGTAAGTCCGTGCCATCGTCCTGTTAGCTCAGGCTTGGGATCATTAACTGTGATGGCTAGTAGGGATGCTTTGAGAGCACATAGTTCACATATTTTATCTGTAGATTTTACTAGAGAATATTTATTGAGAATGGACTGTATGGTAGGCATCATGCTAAACACTGGTTTATACATTACCTTGTTTAATCCTAACAGTTGCCTTATGAAGTAGGTGCTGTGATTATTCTTCCCATTTTACAAGTGAGGTTACCGAGGCTTAGTGAGTTTAGGTATGCCTTACCAAGGCCACCCAGCTGGAAAGTTGAGGAGCCAACACTGGAACCTGAAGAGTCAGACTCCGGAGCCTGAGGATGGTAGTGAAGGAATGAGCTAGTGGTGCAGCCTTGTTCACCAAAATGCTTGTTCACCAAGCTGGGTGCTCTACCTTGTGCTTGCATGGTCTGGAGGACCTGCTTCAGATTCACTTTGTAGAGAAGGGAGGCAGACATCCTGTTCCGTATTTTATGCTGGATCTCTAGGGTTATCAACCTTACACAAACAGAAAAGAAGTTCCCTAGCTTCTTGAATGTCTCTGTCTTTCTGGCCAAGACTTAGTTTTAATCATAAAGACTTGACTTTGATCATTAAGTTTTATAGAGTAAGTGGAAGTTTCAAGTGATAAAAAGACTTGAAATCTTCGGAATGCAATTATTTCTCAAGGCTTGGAACTTGCTGAATTTTATTAGATAACATTCAAGCTGTTATAACTCTTGAACCCACGACAAATGTCTATTTTCAGTTATGCTCATCTGTACTTGCCAATATTTTCTTTGAGAATTGAAAAGGGATTTGTGACTACTTATTGAGTTTAATATTACAAAAATCAAGGTTTAAGCTGCAACCGGAGAATCGAACAAGGGCATATGGAAATGTTTGCAAGTTGAGTCTCTGGCTTTTGGACAGCATATCCAAGTCAAATCAATACATATACGCTGAGGTTGCATGGATAAGAATATGAGTAAATCAGAAGTCAGAAAGGAATTACCATGCTGGAGCAGGCAGCATAGAGACATAAATAGTACCTGAATAGATGAGAAGTTTAGGTCGGGCATGAGAAATGCTAACTTACATCTATTATGCAGCTTCGTCCTTATGAATTGTATCTATAGTGAGCAAACAAAGACTCAGTTTGTTGACTGTGGCCCAGTGTGTTCAGGCTTTTAAATAAAGAGTAACTGCTGTCTCCATTTGAAACAAAAGGGTTTATTCATCTCATTGAGGCACCTGGCTTCAAGCTGAGTTTCTCCAAACTGGCACTCAACTCAGAGTAGGTGGGAAAACGATGCATCTTGTTCACCTATGCCTGTCAATGATGGCTTTTTAAAATTAAGGAGCAGCTTCTCAATACAAAATAAGAATATATCATTTGGGAGGCAGCATGTATTTTTGCATAAGTTTATGTGACTAAAAATTGGCTGTAGATTGAAATGTTTTTGCTATATGCCTATGCCTGTAGATTTTGCAGGTTTCTTTTTAAGCCCATATTCGAAAGAAATAGATGCTTTGATAAATCCATATTCTTGTTAGAAGGCTTTTTCTTTTAATTGCAGCAATATGGTCTTGAAATGAGATGACGCATGGTCTAGAAATGTCCAGGAAATTATAGAGATTACCACAACACTAAAATTCCAGCTTTCCTCATTCATTAATTTTCTAAACTGGCTACTTTAAGGCCACACTGCTCTCGAGAGAGAAAATCATGGTACTGAGGGAAGTGAGATTCTACCCCAGACTAGATGAAGCCAAGGTAGGTCGCCCTAGCCTAATGCTGTCCTCTTGGCTGCTAAATGGTCCCCATTACATGGAGCTTTTCATCAGGTTTTGTGGCTTTCCTGGGGTGTTCAGTGTGTTCATAAAGTTCTCTTTGAGGCAATGAAGGTCTCTTGTTCCCTCTGGTCCTTTCCCACAAATGGGCGGCAGCTCTATTTTAGTCTGTGCCTGGGATGAGCCGGAGAACAAGGCAATGATATTACTATTTCCAGAAGGGCAGTTTGCCTTGATTCCTTCTAGGGATACAAAGGGGCTCTCACCAGCCCAGTAGTGAATTATTCAAAGAAGGATTTTTTTCTCCTGTGCAGCTGGGGAGAGAGGGGTTCAAGCAGGGCAAGGAGCTTAGAATGCCTCTCAGGGTCCTCAGTGTTCCACTGCTGAAGTTAACAACTCCTTCTTTCCACCTGCCAGGCAGGAGATAGAAACTAAGACCTGTGGACGTTGAAACTGTGTGTCCAGGTTTAGCTGTGTCTCATTTCAGAAGCCATCTCTTATTATTGATGACGAAGTTCTGAATGTTTTTACCATGAAATGTGCACCTAGAAGCAAGGCAGAAAATGAGTATAACTGTATCTGTTTTTTTTTTTCTAAACTTCAGAGAAATGTAGTCAACTGAGAGTAGCTTAAACAATAGTAACTGCTACCATATGTGAAATTTCTATGAGAGGATGTTGTTTCCATTTTAATATTATTCTCTGACACTATTTGTTTTCCTCTGGAGGAGCTGCTTGAAGCTGGACTTTAGCTATGAAATCTTTTTCCCTTCCTTGAAAATAACCAAATGGCAGGTTACAATAAGTAGGCTATGAATGTTGTTGAAGCATATAAGCAAAGAGAGATTCAGGCAAAAAACAAAAGTTTTCTCTACGTCCAATTTGATTGTGTTTTTACACATCTGGGTAATTAACCAAACATTACTTTCTCTGTAACTATTTTAACAAGTACAATGTGATCCTCACGGGATTTCCATTAGGCTGGAAAAAAAATATTGCAGACCAAGATTCAAAACTACTATTCAACTATGATGTTGAGGCCTTTTTCTCTTGTGGGAGAAATAAAAGATTGAGAGCTGAATTCTGAGATCCTTCTGATATAGGAGGAAACTTGGAAGTTTATTGCTTCTTTAAGCTCCAGCAAATACAAGCATGTACAAACACACTCTAATACCTCGGGTCATTCTTGTTGGAGGTGAGCTCGAAATATGGTCACCATGGGAAAAATTAACCAAGTAAGGGCAGTGCTGGAAATTGCAGCTTGAAGCTCCTTTAAGTATTACAAAGGAATAATAAGGGCAGCCTAAAATTCTGATGTGTTGATTGCTAACCTAGTTTGAATTCTGTTAGATGTGTTACGTTTATCTGCCTGAGTTTCTCATGTGAAGGTCACTGCCAAATCCTGAAGTAGTGTGTGTTCAAATAGTTTTTGGCCACACTTTTCCTCTTTCTTTCTATAATTGCTTTGGTATTGCTCTGAGCTTTTACGAGGCCAGAGTCTGATCCCATGTTAGAAGGTTAGTGTTAATTCACAGGCTTCAGGGGCTTCACTGACCAGCTGCTGGCCACATTGGTGAACACCATGGGGAGGTCAGAGAAGCCACAGGGCCAAGAGTTCTGGTTGTTGTTGCTGTTTTCATGATTCTGAGCAGAACTCAGAACCAAAGAAGCAATAGTTCATAGAATTACAGAATCACTGTTAGAAGCCTAGGGGACCATATAGTCCATTTCTAATCCATAGGGCAGTCACACTGAAATCCTTCCCCCCAAATATAAGGTTCTATAAAATATATACAGGAAAGAGCCAATGAGGAACAATAATATATACTTGATATATTATCTGGTTGTCTTTTGAAGTGCTTATGATGGTCAGAGAATCATTAAATGGAGAAACAAATGATTCAAGAAGAATAAATAAGCCTGATCTTGCCAAAAAAAAAAGAAATCTATCTCAACAAAGAGAGTGAAAATAATTGAAATTTATTACAATGTTTCAGTGTCTGTTTTCCATAAAAATAATTCTGTAATTGTCTACTCTGTGAAAGCCTGAGTTACTCAACCAATGGAATGATTAATGAAAAAGGCAATGACGGATTTGTCACACTGACACAAAGCAAGGAAGTGTGTGATAGTCATTAGAAAATAAAAAGAAAAAAACAGGTAAAGATGATCACTGAAGTTAGCAGATGTGGACTGAATATTGAAGAATCTCATTTTGGATCTCATTATAGTACTACTCATATGACTGTTTTGTTTTTCATAAACAATCAGCTTAGCAACCATGGAGTAGATAAACCCAAGGATGTAGTCCCACCTTGGGATACCTCAGACCCATCCCATTCCAGGACCACTGACTGAAATGCAATTAGATATGACAAAGGGGAGCTGTGGAGACAGCCAAGCAGGGCAGATTCCAGCCAGGCATGTAAATGACATGCATAGGCCCTTGTTTTCATCACTGTAAAATACAGGAAAATAACGCTTATCTTAAATCGGCTTAAAGTAGCTGAGGAAGCCTGGCTCATAGTAGATGCTCAGAAACTGAGTGGGTGTTCCTTCTTAATTCTCTGTCTAGATACGTCCCAGATACACATGATGGTCACTGGGGGAAGGTGCCATAAACGTGCAGATGTTTCAGCTTACATTTGTGTCAGAAAGGGTCAAGAGAGATGTTTTATTACCAGGTCTTATAACAAGAAAGCTGGAGTGATAATACCACTGAAAGATACGCTTTTTAGCATTTGTACCAATTTCCAATATGGAAAAAGTATTTAGAAGTAGCGCCAGGTAATTTATTTATCAAGTATGTTTTTATTTACCTACTTTGTGCTAGGCGATGTATACATTATGGAAATAGTAATCTAAGAAATGGTAAACTTTGCTCTATAGTGTTTCAGTCGAGGTTTCCATAATAGAGTTTTGAAAGAAATTGTGAGCTTTATGAGGCAACTTTTGTGCTTTATTCATTTTTATGTCTCTTCAGCTATGTAGTATAATGCCTGTATTAGTTCGTTTTCACACTGCTTTAAATATACTACCTGAGACTGGCTAATTTATAAATAAGGGGTTTAATTGACTGTTCGGCATGACTACGGAGGACTCAGGAAACTTAGAATCATGGCGGAAGGGGAAGCAGGCACCTTCTTCACAAGGCAGCGTGAGAGAGAGAGAACGCACAGGGGAAACTACCACTTTTAAAACCATCAGATCTGGTGAGAACTCACTCATTATTATGAGAACGGCATGGGAGAACCACCCCCATGAACCAGTCACCTTCCACCAGCTCCCTTCCTCAACACATAGGGATTACATTTGGAGATGAGATGTGGTTGGGAACATAGTGGCAAAGCATGTCAATGCCTTTGACAGAAGAATTGCCCAAAAAATTCATTAAATAAAGAGTATATAATAATAACATTTTTATCAGTAAAATAGGGAAATGTGCTTTTTTGTCAATTGACAGAAATTTTATTTGATAAATGTTCACTTATTGTCACTAACCAGAATGTAGCATAGTTAGGCAACAAACCAAATTTCAGACATGTAAACACACCTTTTTATTACACAAGGAAGCTAAAATGTACTTACAAGTATGAATGGATAAATTACTTTGATTTGATACTTTGCCTAAATAATAATTATTGTACAAGAGAGCTGCATCAATGAGGAGATCTTGGATAAATTACATAAATGACATTATTTTATCATTGCTTGGAAGGAGTTTAGGTTTTGGAGTTGGTCAGCTCAGGTGTAATTCTGGCTCTACAACTTAACCTCTCTGAGCCTCAGTCTCCTCATCTTGAAATGGGAATGATGCTCTCTTCAGCATATGATTTTGGTATGGATAAAATAAGAGCTCTCAGGGGTTCCCAGCCTTTAAACTACAGACCCCTGTAGAACCTTGGAGATGCCGTGAAGGGTCTGTGAACTCACGGGTTATCTACATAGTGTCTCCAATCTGTTTTAAACCTAGAGGCACTGCTGTTATTTCAGGTGTCTGTGCATTCATTTTAAGATTCGTTTATTCAACAACTATTGAGCATTAACAAATCCACAACATCAGTCATAGTGGACTCAAGTAAAACAGACAAATGTCCCTGATTCTAGTATGGGTTGAAGAGTAATAGTATATAACATGAGTAAGTAAAAGTTTGTTGGAGAGTGATAAGTATTGAGGAAATACTTAGGAAAGTAAAAATACAGGAAATTGAGGGACCTTGCCGTGTGTGTGTCTGGGAGAAGAGCATTTCAGGTGAAGGGAATAGCTAATGCAAAGGCCTGGCAGCCACATGCCTGGTATGTGCAAGGAACAGCATGGAACCCGATGGGCTGTAGAGGAATGAGGGAAAGGGTAGCAGAGTTGAGAGTAGAGAAAGGAGCAGATCATGTCAGCCCTTATGCCTTTGCTTTTGAGAAGATGGGAAGTCATTAAAGGATAAGGGCAACAGAAGGGGACCAATGACGAGGCTACTGCAGTCATCCAGGCCAGAGATGATGTGATGGAGAAGGGGTTGTGGGGAGACGCTGGACTCTGGACAGATTTTGATAGACTAAGTAGAGTTAACAAGCTTGGCTGATTGACTTTTGTGGAATGTGAGAGAAAGGAAAATATAAAGAATGGCACCGAGATTGTTGGCCTGAGCAGCAGAAGAACAGAATTAACGTGAATTGAAAGGGAGGCTGCCTCAGGGTTGGGAATGGGAGCTTCATTTTGGACATGTGAAGTTTAATATTAGACATACAAGTGGAGATGTCAAGAAGGCAACTTTTGATGGAAAAAATACAAAATGCAAAGTTATTTGAAAAATACTACTGAATCAATAGTAGTTCTTCCAGCACAGTCTAAAAATAGAACTATTACCATGTCTGTTAGGGGAAAGACATTTACAGAATATTTTGACCTTGTAAAGGACACTGTGCTAGAAAAGGTTGGAAATAGAGGTGAGTTCAAGTGAAAATTTTAGTACCCAATGAATAATATTTTCCTTTTCTTCTTCTCCTGTTCCTTTAATACATGTTGATTTCAAAATTTATGGCATCAGATTTTGAAATCTTAATTTTGAACTTGAGGTTTTTTCCTTCTAATTTTTGAATAGAGCTTTCACCTAACACATGGCAGAATTGTGTTCACTGGCCCAAGTTACTTTATTTTGGAAGAAATGTAGAATGTTCACTTATTACATGTTCACTTGTTACATTTTGTGCATTGAACCTGTGCATGTCATTTGATGCTATTTGAGACAAAAGAATTGGAAGACGGAGGTTCTTGCTACTGTGGAATCTACAAGGTGAGGTCAAGAAACAGATGGTATACCTCATGTGGAAAGATTGCTCCTTCATTGTTACTTTATTTAACTTCAGTAGATATAATTTTATTAGCATCAATTTGTGATTGGCCATTTCAACATCTGTCCTTCTCAGTCTTACGCAGGGAAATATGTGCCAGCCATTTCACACCTCATCCATTCCCTCAACCCTGTGAGGGAGCTGAAGATCAACCTGAAAGGAATTGCTATTGGAGATGGATATTTTGATCCTGAATCGGTAGGTGTCTCCTTTTTACTTTCTATTTTGTCTTTTAGGGAGATTAAATGAATTTTATCAGATGGAAGTCTCCTCTTCGAGGTCTAATTTCATAAGGGAAATTTATGACTTAAATCTCCTAACTTTTACCAAATGTTTCATCGTATCAATTTACTGTGCCAGCTTCCCTTGGCTGTCAGTGCAAATATGTGTGCGTATTGTGTTGCGTTCTGTTGCATGTGTTGTGGGATAGATGTATGTGTGCATGTAATTATCCTACTTGGGTAACCAGCACAAGATTAATTATTACAAAGGATGATTTCATCAAGTAAATGGGTTTCCTTAATGTCTTTCTCTCCCTTTGTGGCATTGATGTGTGTCTTTGTTGTCCTCAGGTTATAGGGGGCTATGCAGCGTTCCTGTACCAAGTTGGCTTGTTGGATGAGAGGCAAAAAAAATACTTCCAGAAGCAGTGCCATGAATGCATAGAACACATCAGGAGGCAGAACTGGGTTCAGGCCTTTGAAGTGAGTTCTGGGGGCCTGTGCTGCCCTTGAGCAATTAAAACCATCTGGGGAGGGGGGCAGGTCAGTAGAAACACCTTGGTGCTCAGGCATGTTTTTGTTAGAGAAGGTTTATCTGTTAATTCTGTTGGAGATTGGGAGGCAAGTTGAGTGGGCTGATAATGAAGAAAAGGTCTGTCTGTGTTTCTTTGAATTTACTTTGGCTGTATTTTAAGCCTGAGATCATCTTGGAGTGTTTATCTAACTGTGTCTTTCATTAACTGTTTTGATTTCTTTAAATGCCATGGAGGCCCTCAAGGCAGACCGTATCATATGGAAATCAGAAGAAAGGCAACCCAGGAAGTAGAGGCATATGCTTCACCATCTGCTCTAAACCATGTAAAGAGTTTTATATCCACAAACAGGGTTTCAGCTGGGAGAAATGACCAGTGTCTAACACATGTCACGTGACACACGTGTCAGGAACAAAGATTATAAAGCATAGTAATTTGAAACTTACAAAGGACCATTGGTATTTGTGCATACCTTACATTGCCCCCCTAAAATTAAACTTCAGAATCAATAATTATGTTCTTCACCCTTTTCTTTTCTTTCTTGGCTGTTTAAAAAGTAAGAATAGACTAAATATTAGGATACAGAAAGTTGATTTTTTTTTTTTTTTTTGGTCAATGTAGACAGAGCCGTGTGTAAACAATCTCCCTTAGGAGGCTTTTGCCACATTTACTACAGAGCCATCGTATTTGACATAGTAATAAATGAGGCAAGGACGGAATTTCGAGGACTTTGTTATTAGACACATTCTGTAACAGTATATCTAATGTCATTGTTAATAAAGACTGATATTAATAGTCTTAAGGGCATTGCAGATTAACCAGTTCAGATCAAAATAGGAGACATAGAACCTTGGAGAGAAGGTGGAAGGTAAGACAAAGTTACTTTTCATTTTACAAGTAGGGTGTCAGGACACCATCTGAAATCCCCCAAGGCAGTGACTGCCCTGGCCATGATCTGATAGCAGCTAGCTGTGCAAATAGTTGGAGCAAAGGGAGTCCTGAGCCATCTTTCAGAGCTCTATCAGGCTCTGTGTCAGGACACGAAATATTGCTGCAAAGGATGAATTCAAATTTTCTTGTGCAATTGCAAACACAAAGGAAGAGGGGTCTCTTGGGGACATGTAGGATCATGTTTCCATTTGCAATGATAGTCTTTTGTAGGCTTTCTGCTGCAAAAGTCAGAGGGGGAAAAGCAGTGAAACTTCAGTATTTAGAACTAATACCAATTTTTATGTGGCACGAGACCAATTTGCAAATGAGACATTTGATTTGTTTTTAAAGAAGTACGCAGGGGATAAAGCAGTGTCGAGAGCAAGAGCATTTGAGAGGCCCTGGTTTAGAAAGAAAGCAGAAGGATGACTGCTACTTAATACAGCAGGCTAAACAGCTACGGGATTAGTGAAGCTGTAGAAAAGTTCAGGTATGTTGTGCATTCAGAGATAATGAGAACATGACCGACGAAGTTAAATAGTCTCTCCCAAACCAGATACATCAGAAACTGGAACCCAAATAGGCAAAACCTTGGAAGGCTTGGAATGTCTTTCTGATCATTGGTCCAGTATCTTGAGTGATAAATTAAAACAAGATCTTTGCTTTTTCAAGAAAAACAGATAAAATGATACTTAGGACAGTAAACAACTTGTGGTTGAAATGTGTTTCAGTGACTCCAAAGGAAGACTCCAACAAATCCTGAAACCCAAGGGAATATAAACGTCAGAATTTGAAGCCTAAAATGATGAACTGTTTGATGCTCTGATCCTTTAAAACGATTTAATTACTCAAAGCTGTAACTCAGAGCTGGAGAATACTTTGGAGACAGGTCATCTACTGCCCCTATGCATTTACACACGCACACACGTGCATGTGCGTGCATGCGCGCACACACACACACTTACTGGTGGGTGGGAGAATACCGAGGCCTAGAGGATTGCAATGAAGTTCTGAAAGATACACAAATAGATTGTGGCAGGTCAAGGACTGGAATTGTTCCCCTATTCCCACCCTAGTATTTATCCTATGGTAATTTTCAGGCGTTCTATAAAAACCCTGGGATGTTTTAGATATCCTGTAAGATGTAAAATGGCTGAACCTCTGTCCAGTATTACCTCTCTTTCCATGACAATTTTCTGAATCACACAGTTCTTAATTTCACAGGTCTTGACTACCCACCTTATATTTTGACAACAATTGACTTTTTTTTTTTTTTTTTTTTTGACATGGAGTCTCTGTCACTCAGGCTGGAATGCAATGGTGCAGTCTCAGCTCACTGCGACCTCCACCTCCAGAGTTCAAGTGATTCTCCCACCTCAGCCTCCTGAGAAGCTGGGACTATAGGCACACGCCACCATACCCTGCTAATTTATTGTACTTTTAGTAGAAGTGGGTTTCACCATGTTGCCCAGGCTGGTCTCAAACTCCTGGACTCAAGTGATCCCCACCCACTTTGGCCTTCAGAAGTGCTGGGATTACAGGCATGAGCCACCGTGCCCAGCCAACAAAGGACTTTTTATAAAAGCAGTTACTCTTCAAGGTTGACTTTGTATTCCCCTTGGTGTTGAAGAGAATTTCTCACCATGAGTTCCAAACATGAAGTGTGCATTCAGAATGACCCTGGCCTACGGTGCCCCCTCTGGATGAACAAATTAGAAAAAGACACCACCTCTGGGGTGACGCAGTCCTGTGGGTTCAGGACTGGGCAAACAGGTGCCTCCATTGTATGAGGATAAGAGGTGGCCATTACTCCAGATGCAGCCCTGAGCTCGGCTCTCCAGCTTAGCAAGCAGAGCTTTGCCTGGTTCGCTGCGTCTTCTTCCCCCTTAGCCACAGGCATGGCCATGGAGTACACAAGCTGCACAACCAGATGTGGGGCCCCGTGCAATGCTAGGGGCATTCCACCCACACCGCTTTCTATGGTGATAACTCTTCTCATTCCTGGCCTCTAACCCCTTGGTAATAGGAACCTGAATAACTTAAGCTTCTTCATATTTGAAAAAGAACGTGAATACAACAGTGAGACTGTATATCAAATGTTGAAGCCTGGCCAGAAGGAATTGGCAAGGGGGAAGCATTGCAGGCTGCCCGCTGGGAGCCAGTGTGTGCATGGTTGAGTGTGCAGGCTCAGGAGTCGTGGCCTAATCATCTCACTTCTGACATTCTTAGTGGGGTATCCTCAGCAAGTTGCTTAACCTTGTGTGTCTCAGTTTTCTCACCGAGAAAATTAGGATAATAATACCTTACAAGAAACCTAAATGTGTACTTGATAATTGTTTTTAAGATGTGCTGACTTCATTTCTTGGAACCCTTCCATGAGAACTCCTTACAACTTAATACCGTCATCAACAACCCCTCCACGTCTCCAGCCTCTTCTGTGACCATTTTGTTCTCTTCATCTTCTTGCTTTGCCAGAAACCTGGCTCTCCCCTGATGATGCTGTGGTCCTTGTGGTTCTCTCTAGAGGGGACTGTTCTCTCTCTCAGGTTCCCTATACCACTTGGTTCATAGGTAGAGCAGGTGTCTCCCTTGCTCATCATTGTGACTTTCAGATCAGATCATGTTCCCTGCCTTCTCCCAAAGCTTTGCTCTTTGACTCTCATGTCCTCAGAGAGGCCCTCCCACCACTTCCAATTGTGTCTGCTAACCCCTGGTTACTTATTTGAATAGCTGAGTTCCTGCCTCCCTTTCGCTCTCTCCAGCATTATACTTGTCATAATTCCTGGTGACTACAGGATCCACATTGGTATTCCTTTTAGGACCTGGTCCTTGGTGCCTTAGCCTTCTCTTTTTCAATAATCTTGTACTCCTCCTCATTTTAGCTGCTGATTCTCATACCCTAAAAAGCCGGCAGCTGATCCACAATCACACATTCAAACATCTTTCTCCAATTACCACCTCCTGTTCTAGCTCCCTTCTGCTAATGTAGCAATCTTACAGCCCTGCAACCTCACTGCCTTTCAATTCATCGACCCTCCTGCCTCTCCACTATCTCTAACCCCCTCTAGTCTCCATTTCTCTAATTGCCTGTCTTCAACCCAGGGTCAGTCATTCCATACATTTCCAAGCTCAAACCCCTTTTGCACTTCTTCTGACGCCTTTGGCTGAACCACAACCTGGGTCAATCTGCCTCTCTGCCAGGCTGTGCTTGTCTCTGTGCAGCTGACAGTGGCTGGAGGAAAGCATGCAACCATGCTGACTGCGCTCTCCCTCAGCTGGTGACTGGGTTTTTTAATGTCAGGAGCCCAAAGATAGCTTCTACCAGCTCCAGGAACCTGTGTCTGTACTATATCCTACATTTTCTCTCCATGTCCTCTGGTGGACAGTCCATGCTCCATGTTAAGGCACCTTCCGACAAAGCTGACTCCCATAGGCAAGGCCTTTGAGCATGCCGTGTCCTCTGCCTGGAAGCTGCTTTCCCCTAGATGTCTGTGTGGCTCTCTTCCTCCCATCCAACATGTTTTTACTCAAATGCCATGTTTTGAGTGAGATCCTTTGTGACCTCCTCTCTACAGTGTCCCGTACACGCATGCACACACATGACACTTCCTACCCCTCTTTAGTTTTTTCCTTATTCCCTAACATACTCAAGAGTTTGTCACTGTCTACCATATGACATAATTTGCTTAGAAATGCTTATTTTGTGCTCTAGAATATAAGCGCCATGGGGAAGGACCATTGGTCTGTTTTGTTGATGTTCGTTTCTCCAATGCCATGACAGTGTCTAGCTCAGAGAAGATGTACAATAAGTGGGCACTGGATGAAACAATAAAGGAATGAAGAAGTTACTACATGAAAGCAGCAGAACACAGAAATGTCTGTACGTTTTTACCATGCTGATGTGTTCTTTCTCTCTTTCTCCCTCTCTCCCAACCTAGATAATGGATAAACTATTCTATGGCGTCTTTACAAGTGATCCTTCCTACTTCCAGAGTGTTACAGGATGTACTAGTTACTATAACATTTTACAGTGCACGGTAATGACAACATTTTTGAAACCATAACAATGTTTGATTAAAACTTTTGGCAAAACCAAACTTCTTTGATTTGGGAAATACTATAGATGACTTTGTACTGGACCACCATGTCCAAACTGTATTGCACGTTGTGGTCTCCTAACCCGTAGGATCTTTTTCCTCACCAGTGTTACATGTTACACACTGAGAATTTATGATGTTTCAGATAACTCAAAACAACTTCCGATTCACATGATTTTCCCCCAGTAGAGCTTGTTATAGAGGCTCTTTTGTGAAGGACACAGACTGGGATTGGAGTTCTGGGTCTCAAGTCCCAGAGCTTCAAATCTGTTTATGAGTCTCTTGAAAATGCCCACCTTCTTTGTTCTGTACTTAAGACGCCTGGAAAATCAAAACTGCCAAAGCCTTAATGAAAATATTTGCTTTGTCTTACTTTTAACTGAAGATGTTTAATGCATTTATGGCCCTTACTTCAAGCCTTCTGGAATGTTTCGCAAAGTATTCAAGTAGTTTGTTTCATAAAAGTAGGCCGAAGTTGGTATCGTTTGTTGGTCAAAACAGAAGGAGCCAAAGTAGGTGTTTGAATTGGTATAATCTTTGTCTAATGCTTATGACAATGCATTCTGTTTTGAAAATCTCCTGATTTATGAACTAGTTTGTAAATAAAGTATGAAGTTAGTTTCAGTGGAATTCGCCAATGTTGCAGTTTTGGATTTAGATCCTACCAAGAGAAAAACATATGGTAGACAAGAAACAAAACTTGTGATTACATCTTTTCTTCTCTGCAAAGTAATATATTGACAGTTAGCAAAAGCTGTTGATGAAGCACAAAGTTGTCAAACTCAAACCACCTTAACAGTTTTTTAAATACTTGTATAACTTGTTTTTTTTCAAAGCATTTACTCCTTTCTTTCAGTGTAATGATCATTACAGAGACTTGAATGCAGTTAAAAAAAAGTCTCATGTCCAACTTCTCTTCTGTCTTGTGTCCTTCATAATGTATCATCTCTTTACATTTGACATATTTTCCCCTTAAATTATAGTCAATCCAATTTCATGTGTGTATGGTTTTAATAAGCAGCAGAACACAGAAAAGAAATTCTTAGCTTTAAATCCATCATGATCCCACCCTGGCCCTTGTGTTCCATTTGACCTTCTTTCCAAAGAGCCACCAACAAAGAGGAAATTGACTTTGATAAACTCACCTCTTGTTTTCTCTATCTTTGCCTCTAGAGAAGTTGCTAATAGGAGTCACACATCGCAAAAGATTAGTTTCTGCAAAAGAAAATCCCATGTTTGCAAATCGCGTATTTGCTCTAAGAGTATCGCATCATTCAGATTTGTCATTAGTAAAAAGATTCCACCTAAATTACCTTAACACCTCCGAGAGTTAAAATTGCAAGAATGGTGACAAATTAATAGTCCCATCACATTTGTTCATGTTGGATGTTATGAGAAATTCACAGCTTTTCCCAATGTGTGGTTCCTGTCACCGATCATGTTCCCTTATGTCTTTCCAATGCCCCCTTCTGCCAGGAACCTGAGGACCAGCTTTACTATGAGAAATTTTTGTCACTCCCAGAAGTGAGACAAGCCATCCACGTGGGAAATCGGACTTTTAATGATGGAACTGTAGTTCAAAAGTACTTGCAAGAAGATGCAGTACAGTCAGTTAAGCCTTGGTTAACTGAAATCATGAATAATTATAAGGTAAGAAAGCTACTTCAGTTACTATTTTAGGAACTTTCAGATTACCAGTGTGGAGGTGATTTGTAATTTGACTCCTGCCTTTTTTTTTTTTAATGTGTTACTAACAAATAAAAACCCCTTCTTTGTTTGATTTCTTTAAATTCAAAGTTTTATACTGTTCCTTTCAATTTAACCACTTTTGGCCAGGCACAGTGGCTCACGACTGTAATCCCAGAGCTTTGGGAGGCTGAGGTGAGTGTCAAGAGTTTGAGACCAGCCTGGCCAACATGGTGAAACCCCCTCTCTCCTAAAAATACGAAAGTTAGCTGGGCATGGTGGTGTGTGCCTGTAATCCCAGCTACTTGGGAGGCTGAGGTGTGAGGATCACTTGAACCCAAAAGGCAGAGGTTGCAGTGAACCGACATCACGCCATTGTACTCCAGCGTGGGCAACAGAGCAAAGACTCCATCTCCAAAAAAAAGAATAAATAAGTAAAAATAAATAATTTAACTACTTTCCCTTAATGAAATTCCCTTTGGCACATGCAGCTTTTCATCCTTTCTTGAGAAGGGAAGAGTGGCAGAGGCAAAAAGATGACTGGCCGGTGTGAGAGCCAGGTTTCACTTATGTATTGCTTTATTATATTAACCCCAGTGACATCAGGGATAAATGAAACCAACTGGTTATTCCAAAAATGCATTTTGCCTTATATTATAGAACATTATCTTTAAGATAGGAATGCTAACCTCTTTTCAGTTTAATACATTTGTGAATAAGTACCTAATGAATTATGGACAGGTTTATAGGTGAATTTTTGATATAGCACTAATCATTCATTCATTAGTTCATTCCTAACATCTGGTCCAGGCTGGTGGCAGTATGGGTATCAGACTGAGAGTGATTGTATTCATTTACTTTACCTAACCACAGTGTTTTCAGTCTCTCCTTTGGTGCTAGGCTGTGACGTTGATATGATGCATGAGAAAGGGTCCCTGTATGTCAACTCAAGCCACTATGCTGTCTGGTTGAAATGCTCTGCCTTATTTGCTGCTGGAGGTGCCAGTGGAAAGTGAGGCCACAGAAAAGGAGCCCTGGAGGTTCAGGCAAAGAAGGCATGGGCCCTAGAACTCCCACTGGGAGGGAAGACACCAAGAGCAAGTGACATGGGGAAAGTCTTCCTGTGTTTTTTTCTTTCCTGGTACTGCACTCTCAGCTCCTCTGGTCCTTCAGGGCTGTTAACCTTTACCCGAGGGATGGTCTCTGGGGCAACTGTGAAGGATGCCTGTATTAATGTTTGGGGAGACCACCATTGAGTGATTGACTTCCTCCCTATATCCTGTTTTGGATGAACAAAAGACAGGGCAGTCAGCAGCCCATAGGATTTTTGTATGAATTAGAAAGAAGGCATCCTCTCCTCAAGATACTTTATTTCCATCTTTCAGAAATTGTCCTGATATACTGCTTTAGTTAAAACCAGAGTCTTTACTGCCATTTGCTGGCATGATTAATATACATTTCTACAATGTCTATGTTAGGGATGGTGTCTATTAATATTGTTCAGTGCACAATCTGCAATACCATCCCCCTGGCCAATGCACCTAACTAGACTGGTGTAGAATATGCCAGACCTAGAAGGCCCATTTTCAGGTCCTGCTCCTAGTACAGATGTGTAACCATTGTTGACAATAGTCTAAGACCAATGGTATGCCAAGCCTGCAAATGCATTATAAACCTGCAAAACTTGATGAAATATTTGCTTTCTAGGAAAGAAAGGGTCTAACGAGGTCAGACCAGCATTTCAACCATCCTTGTATTTGGTTTTCTTGGGAACATGGAGTGGCCTTTAGTGCTTGCTGCTTTAAGCCTTCTCAGAGTTCCTCCAGATGCTGCTTATCCTCTTCTCTGAGCTCTCAGAATGCATTGTCTCTACTCCCATACTTGTACATGACACACTCTAACATGCAGACTCTCAGTCTGATATCCATACTACCACCAGCCTGGACCAGATGTCAGGAACGAACTAATGAATGAATGATTACTGTTACATCGAAAATTCATCTATAAACCTGTCCATAATTCATTAGGTACTTACTCACAAATGTATTAAACCGAAAAGAGGTTAGCATTCATATCTTAAAGACAGTGTTCTATAATATAACATTAAGGAACAGAAAGTGGGTATTTTTGAGTGGGAAGCATATAAGGAAGTTCAATATGCATTATTTGCTCCCTTGGGAGATATATTTTCTCACTGCACAAATTTAGCCATGTGAGGATAGGGTGGGACAAACAGCCTACTTGATGACATAAACTCTCCTTGCGTTTTGATTGAGAAAGGAAAATTAGATTAGAGGTGATCCTGCATTTTGATACTTAAACATATCTGTCCCTCTTGCCCATGTAACCTAAACCTACCACTGGAAGTTCTAATAAAATCAGAATCCAGTATTTTCTAAACTTCCTTTTTTTTTTTTTTGAGAAACAGTTTCACTGTGTCTCCCAGGCTGGAGTGCAGTGGCGCAATCTTGGCTCACTGCAACTTCTGCCTCCTAGGTTCAAGCGATTCTCCTGCCTCAGCCTCCTGAGTAGCTGAAAATACAGGCACATGCCATCATACCTTGCTGATTTTTTTTTTTTTTTTTTTTTTAGTATTTTTAGTAGAGACGGAGTTTCACCATGTTGCCCAGGGTGGTTTCAAACTCCTGACCTCAGGTGATCTGCCTGCCTTGGCCTCCCAAAGTGCTTGGGATTACAGGCATAAGCCATTGTGCCCAGCATAAACTTTTCAACTAGGAATCAGTTGCCAGAAAAAGAGAAGAGTTTAATGGTACAGATCAACCATATTTCCATAAAGAAAGAGAACAAAACACGCCGTCAATCTAATGCAAACCAAAAAGTGGCTGCCACTAAAGCAGACAGCATGTTCATTCACGCAGCTGGCAAAGCCCTAAGGATAGCGATTATCTTTGGCTTGTCTGTTAATGATGTTGGACCTCAATGTATATGTAATGGAATCAGAACAACGTAGGTTGGCTTAAAACATTAGTACCATTAAAGTCGTATTTGTGTAAGACTCGGTACTAATTTGTCATAGAAAATAGCCTGCCTGTTTCTGTGCATAAGAGCATAGAGGTCTTTTTCCAGTACTAGATTGACTTTAGCTGATGTGGAGTCTCTGCTGGTTGGAGGAAGACCTTCCCGGGTTTCTGGAATTATGTTTTCATGTAGTTTCTGTATAAAAATTAGCTTCTTTGTAAGCAATGTTAGTTCCTATGTAAACTACATGAAGCATAGTCCTCTTATAATGATGTACAGGAGATCATTATAAGTCATTTTCCTTTCCGTAATTTCAGATGTTTGGTTGGTACATTGAAATATCATATTGGCAACTTCCAAAATAACTAGAATGAGGAAGAATCTGTTGGGCTGTTTGAATTCTTCATGGCTGAATGAGGTCAAAACATGATCAGGACCTTTAGGAATTAGTTGGTTAATAGACTGAGGTGATTAGGAACATGTTCTCAAGTTGCACGTGTTGAGTTTGAGTTCCGGTTGCACCACTCACTGGCTATGCTTCTTTGGGAAACAAAACGTAAACTCTCTGTGCTTTGGCTTCCTTGTCTATAAAACAGGAATAAAAACGGTATTTATGTGTGAGTTTCTATGAGGTTTAAATGAGATTATTTGTGTAAACACACTTAGAAGAGTGCCTGGTGGTTAAAAGGTGTTAGTGCAATCAAAAGTTATACAATAAACCCTGGAAAACACAAAAATAAAAAATAATTGACAGGCTTCCAGTTTCCAGTCCAGTGCGTAAGGAGCTTAGACGTCTCCACTCCATTTTAACGACAATAAAAAGCCAAACACACTGAAAATCAGTCAAAAACTCTTCTTATATTTGTCAGATAACTGAGGTCACAGGGCAAACTGTTGCTCTCGGAAATTAGAGAGAGAGGTGAATATAGGGAGTCACAGCTTAACAGAAGCAAACTCCTAAGTAGAACCTTCCGTGGAAACAGGTGCTGACACAGGAAAACTTGAACTGTAATTGGTAAATTACTAGAGGCTCCATAGGGACAAGCCTGAGAATTAAAAACACCATGGGCGGCAGTGGGGTTGGGGGGAACACTCAGGCAAAGGTCATTTGTAAATGACCTTTATTATGTTGAGGGACTTTCCTTGTATACCCAAACTGTTGAGAGTTTTTCTCAAGAAAGGATGTTGGATTTTGTTGAACACTTTTTGCGTCCGTTGAGATGATCATGTGGTTTTGTCTTGCAGTCTGTGATGTGTCATTTTGATTGACTTGCCTGTGTTAAACCAGTCTTGCATGCTAACAGTAAATCCCACGTGATCATGCTATAGAATCTTTTTGATGTATTGTTGAATTTGGTTTGCTAATATTTTATTGATAATTTTTGCATGAATGTCAGACTTACTGTCTTGCAGTTTTCTTTTTTCTTGTGATACCTTTGCCTGGCTTAGGAATCAAGATAATATTTGACAAAAAATCTATGATTAACATGCTAAGGACTTTAATGGAAAAAGTAGACAACCTGCAAGAACAGATGGATATTGAAAATAGAGAAATGGAAAGTATAAGAATCAAAAGGAACTGTTGGAGATCAAAAACACTGTAACAGAGATAAAGAATGTCTTTGGTGGCCTCACCAGTAGACTGGATGCAGCTGAGGCAAGAGTAGCATGAGGATGTGATAAATAGAAGCTTCCAAAATGGGAAAGTAAAGAGAATAAAGAATTTTAAAAATTTTGAGTATCCTTAATTATGGGATAACTACAAAAGATGTATCATACACATAATGGGAATAGCAGAACCAGAAGAAAGAGAAGGAAATGGAAGCAATATTTAAAGCACTAATGATTGTAAACTTGCCCAGATTAATGCCAAACACCAAACTGCACATCCCAGAAACTGAGAATGCGTGGAGCTGGATAAATGCTAAAACAAAATAACCAAAAAAAGGAGACAAGTCATATGGAAACTTCAAAAATATTAAATATAAAGAAAATCTCAGAAGAAGCCAAAGGGAAGCAAAACCTTACCTATGGAGAAGCAAAGGTAGGAATTACATCTAGGTTCTCCTCAGAAATCATGCCAACAAGAAGAGAATGGGGTGAAATACTTAAAGTGTTGAGAGAATAAAACCCACCAACTTAGAATTCTGCACCCTGCAAAAGTATTCCTCAAGAGTGAAAGAGAAATAGACTTTCTCAGACAGACAGGAATTAAGGGAATTTGTTGCTAGCAGACCTTCTTGGTAAGAAATGTTAAAATAGGTTTTCAAAGAGAAGAGAAGTGATACATGTCAGAAACTTACATCTATATAAAGAGAAGAAGAGCACTGGCTAATGATTAAATGAAGATGACATGATTATGTAGGAAATCCAAAAGAATCAACAGAAAACCTTGGAATTAATAAGTGATTAATCGTAGCAAGGTTGCAGGATGTAAGGTTAATGTATAAAACGGTAATCACTTTCCTATGTGCTTCCAATAAACAAGTGAAATTTGAAATAAAGCACAGGACTATTTACATTAGCACCCTCCAAAAATGAAAGACTTAGGCATAAATGCAACAAAATATGTATAAGATCTATATTAGGAAAACTATAAAATGTTGATAAAAGACATCAAAGAACAACACAAATACTTTGTGTTCATGGATAAGAAGACTCAATATTGTCAAGATGCCAGTTCTTCCCAACTTGATCCATAAATGCAATATAATCCCAGTCAAAATCTCAGTAACAGTTTTTGGATATGGAGAAATTGATTCTAAAGATTCTATGGAGAGGCAAAAGACCCAGAATAACCAACACAATATTGAACAAGAGGAATAAAGTTGGAAGATTGACATTACCCAACTTCAAGATTTACCATAAAGCTACAATAATTAAGACATTAATTATTGTAATAAGTATGGCATTGGCAAAAGAGTAGGCAAATAAATTGATGGACTAGATAGAGATCCCAGAAATATACCCACATAAATATAGTCAACTGATCTTTGACAAGTGAGCAAAGGTAATACAATGCAGTGAAGATAGTCTTACAGCAAATGGTGCTGGAACAGGTGGATATATTCACATAAAAAACAAAATAATCCAGACACAGATCTTATACTCCTCATAAAAAATGGTCTTAGCATGGATTATAGATCTAAAGATAAAACAAAAAACTGCAAGACTTGTAGACATTAACTTAGGAGAAAACCTAAAGAACCTTGGGGATGGTGTTGATGTTTTAGATACAATGTTAAAGGAACAATGCATGAAAGAAATAATTCAGAAGCTGGACATCATTAAAATTAATAACTTCTGGCTTACAGAAAACAATGTCAAGAAAAGGAAAAGATAAGCCACAGACTGGGAGAAAATATTTGCAAAAGACACATCTGATAATAGACTGTTAATTAAAATATATTTTTGAAAACTCTTATAGCTCAACAATGAGAAAATGAACGACCCAATGTAGAAATGGGCAAAACACCTAGGCACCTCACCAGTGAAAATAATGGTAAGTAAGCATATGAAAAGATGTTGGCTGGGTGCCAGTGACTCATGTCTGTAATACCAGCACTTCAGGAGGCCAGGGTGAGAGGATCACCCAGGAGTTTAAGACCAGGCTGGGCAACATAAAGAGACTCTACAAAATACAATTAAATCTCTACAAAATACAATTAATTCGCTCAATGTGGTGGTTTGCACCTCCTATAGTCCTAGCTGCATGAGAGGCTGAGGTGGGAGGATCACTTGACTCCAGGAATTCAAGGTTGTGGCAAGTCATGATTGTGCCACTGCACTCTAGCCTGGGCAACAGGGTGATATCTTGTCTCAAAAAAAAAAAAAAGATGTTCAACATCATATGTCATTAGGGTGTTAGAAATTAAAGCCATGAGACGCCACTTCCAGGACTGTTAGAACAGCCAAGATCCAAAATACCAACAACACTAAATGAATGCTTGCAAGGATGTGAAGCAATAGGAATTCTCATTCTGATGGGAATGCAAAAATGCTACAGCCACCTTGGAAGACAGTTTGAAAAATTCTTACAAAACGTAATATGTTCGTACCATACCATTCAGCAGCCATGCTCTTTGGTATTTACCCAAATGAATTGTAAGCTTGTGTTCACACAAAAATCTGCACAGGAATATTTATAACAGCTTTATTCATAATTGCCAAAACTTGGAAACAACCAAGAAGTTCTTTAGTAGGTGAATGAATAATTAAACTGTAGTCCAGACAATGAAATTTTATTCAGTGCTAAAAATGAATGAGCTGTTGAACCATTACCATGAAAAGACATGTCAAAAACTTAAATGCATATTTCTGAGTGAAAGAAGCCAATCTGAAAAGACTACATATTGTATGATCCCAACTATATGACATTCTCTAAAAGGCAAAACTATGGAGTCAGTGGTTGCCAGGGGTTGGGGCAGTGAGGGATCAATAGGCACAGCATAGAAGATTTTTAGGGCAGTGAAACCATTCTGTATGATACTACAATGGTGGATACATGACATTATGCATTTGTCAAAACCCATGGACTGTATAACAAGCAAGAGTGAGTTCTAATGTAAACTATGGACTTCAGGGTATTTGATGATGTTTCAATGTAGTTTTGTTAATGTAACATACCTCACTGTGGTGAAGGGATATTGATAGTGGAGGAGGTTGTAAGGGAGAGGGCATAAGGGGTGGATGGAAATTCTGTGCGTTCTACTCAATTTGCTATGAACCTAAAACAGCTGTGAAAAACAAAGTTTATTAATTTATATTTTTAAAGTTTATTTCCTAGTAAAGGGGATAGATACTAGTATATTTGATAAAGGGTAGATTCAATTCCTACATCCAGCAGACATATACAGTAGACTCTCTGAAGGAAAATACAAGTGAAGTACAACTGAATTCAGGATAAATTACAACAAACGTAATTGTAATGCCTTTAATAAAATAAAAGTGGATCTGAAAACATAACACCAGAAAAACAAGAGGCAGAGAACGGAATTCTGTGAGCAAGAACAATAAGGCAGGGTGGCCCTGGGAACCAGTGTCCTCGGTGCTGTAATTGGCAACTGAGCTGTGGGCCCAAGTAAAGTGAGGCTGCTGACCTGAGAGCCCAGCACCAGGGCTGGGACGTGTGGAGGGCCCAAATTGGTCCCATGTTGCTAGAAACTCTGGCAACTAGCAGAAGCAAATATACAAAACTTAGAGGTGGGGCTGGGCATGGTGCCTCATGCCTCTAATCTCAGTGCTTTCGGAGGCTGAGGCAAGCAGATCATGAGGTCAGGAGTTTGAGACCAGCCTGGCCAACATGGTGAAACCCCATGTCTATTAAAAATACAAAAATTAGCCAGGCATGGTGGTGAGTGCCTGTAATCCCTGCTACTGGGGAGACTGAGGCATGAGAATCACTTGAACTGGGAGGCAAAGATTGCAGTGAGCTGAGATCATGCCACTGCATGCCAGCCTGGGAGACAGAGCGAGACTCCATGTCAAAAAAAAAAAAAAAAGGAACACTTATAAAGAAGAAACAGAGAAGAATTGCTTGAACCCAGGCAGCAGAGGTTGCAGTGAGCCAAGATTGTACCACTGCACTCCAGTTTGGGTCATGGAGTGAGACTCTGTCTCCAAAAAATAAGTTAAAATGAAAAAAGTGTAGAGGTGTTTAGTCTATCAGATTTTTCAAAAATGTAAAAAAAGTTTAAAAAAAATTTTTAACAAAAATGTAAACTCGTAATCAAAAGTCATCTAACACAAAAGTAAATAGGCTATAGGCTGTGAATAAACAGAAATAATTATAAGAGATGAAGATAGCCAAGGCACTTTCAGATATAGGAAATATGAGATATAACTATGTCTGAAATATTTGAAGGCATAAAAATGTAATTACTAAACAAGCAATAAATGAGAAGTATTAAATATGGTGAGACAAATTTGGAAGAGAACAAATTGTAATAGTTAAATGATACAGTTGTTGAATTCAAAACTGAGTGCATGGGTTAAAGGGTAGATTAGACACTGCTGAAGATAAATTAATGAATCAGAAGGTAGAGCTGAAGAAAATACTAAAATGGAACACAGGAAGAAAAGAGAAAAAATTTTAAGGGAAGATTAAGAGACATTAAGAAGAGAATAACATATGTCTAAGTAGAGTCATAGAAGATATAAACAGAATGAAAAAAAATTTTGAAGAAACAGTGGCTGTAAATTTGTAATATCTGATAAAAGTTATGAATGCACAGACACGTGTACTGAAGCACATAGACAGTAACAGTGGGGGAGAGAAAAGAAACTCATATTTTAGCTGGTTTTAATGAAATTGAACAATAGCAAAAAGCAAAGAGAATGTTTTAAAAGGCCATCTATAAAAGGAGGAAAATCAGACTGACAGAGACTTATCAATGACAGCAATGGAAGGCATAATATATTCAAAATGCTAAAATGAGATAATCTAGAACCATATTTCAAGTAAAATGGTGAAATAAAAGTATTTTCAGATTTAACAATCATTTCAAGTGCATTTAGAGTCAACAGATTTTCACTAAAGGAGGTTCTAAAGAATATATTTTAGGAAAAATGAATTATTCCAGAATTATTACAGGAAAAAAATCTGAGATACAAGAAATACTATAGAAATTGATAGAAATGGTATTTTATCCATGTTAATTTTCTGGTTTTAGTCATTGTACAGTGGTCATGTAAATTGTAACATTGGTTAAGGCTATGTAAAGGATACACTATTAACAGATTTTGTTTGCTTTGTTTAATGACAGGATCTTGCTCTATCACCGAGGCCAGGGTGCAGTGGTGTGGTCATAGCTTACTGTCTCCAACTCCTGGGCTGAAGCTGTCTTCCAGCCTCAGCCCTCCCAAGTAGCTGGGATTACAGGCATCTGCTGGCTAATGTTAGTGGTTTGTTTCCCTTCTTTCCCCCCTTTCCCTCCCCCTTCCCTCTTCCTCTCTCTCCCTCTCCCTCCCCCACCACCCTGTTTCTCTGTTTCTTTTTCTTTCTTTCCTTTTAGAAATGGGGTTTTGTTCTATTGCCCACGCTGGTCTCAACCTCCTGGCCTCAAGCGATCCTCCCACCTCAGCCTTCCAAAGTGCAGGGATTACAGGTGTGAGCCACCGCAACCAGCCTTTTTAACAGATTTGCCGAGATATAATTTATATACCACAAAATCAGTCATTTCAAATGAACGAGTCAGTGGTTTTTGCAACTGCAATTTTATTTGCAACCATCACCACTTTCTAGTTTGAGTTTCTGAACATCTTCATCACATCTGAAAGAAAAAAAATTCCTTATCCATTAGCAATGATTTCTACTTCCTCTTCTGACCCCTGGCAACCACTAGTCTACTTTCTGTCTGTATGGATTTGCCTCTTGTGAATATTTTATATAAATAAAACTGTGTAATATGTGGCCTTTTGTTTCATTCCCTTAGTATGTCAGCATATTCATTCATTTTACTGCTAAGTAATATTCCTTTATATGGTTATACCATGTTCTGTTCATCTATTGACGGACATTTGGCGTGTTTCCACGTTTTGACTATTATGAAAATGCTGCTATGAATATTAATGTACAGTGTGTGGACATATATTTTTCATTCTCTTGGGTAGATATATACCTAAGAGTGGAATTATCGGGTCACATGTCAACTGTATATATAACATTTTCAAGAACTGCCAAACTGTTTATTGCAAAGTAGCTGGGCCATTTTACAATCCCACCAAAATGGGTGAGTTCCAGTTTCTCTACCTCCTTGTCAGCACTTGTTATTGTCTGACATTTTGATTCTAGTCATCCTAGTGATTTAAAGTGCTATCTCTTTGAACTTTGATTGGCATTCCCTAATGACAAATGATTAGCATCTCTCTATGTGCTTTTTTATTGTTCATTTTTATGTTTTCTTTTTGGAAAATGTCTATCCAAATACTTTGCCCATTAATTGTGTTGCTAATTAATTGGGTTATTTGCCTTTTATTGAGGTGTGAGAGTTCTTTATATATTCTGAATACAAGTCCCTTATCAGATATGATTTGCAAATTTTTTTTCCTATTCTCTGGGTTGTCTTTTCATTTTCCTGAAATGAAAGGAAATTTCCCGTCAAAGTCCAAAAGTTTTAATTTCGATAAAGTCCAATTTGTCTGTGGTTTTTTTTCACCACTTATGCTTTTTTTTTAAAAAAAAACAAACAATCTTAATTTTATTTCATTTTAGTTAAATTTGGGTTTAAAAATTAATACTCAAGTTGGTTATTGGAAAACATCCAAGTATTTGCAATTTGGGTGTGTGAATTTACTTGAATTTACTTTTTTTCTGACTCTATTTTATAAAATCTTTTTTTCCCATAGGTTATTAGGGTACAGGTAGTATTTGGATACATGGGTATGTTCTTTAGTGGTGAATTGTGAGATTTTGGTACACGAGCAGTATACACCAGACTCTATTTGTAGTTTTTTATCCCTTTCCCACTTCTTACCCTTCCCCCCTTCTCACCCTTCCCCCCACCCGTACCCAAAGTCCATTGTATCATTCTTATGCCTTTGTGTTCTCATTGCTTAGCTCTAATGTATGAGTGAGAACATACAATGTCTGGTTTTCCATTTCCAAGTTACTCGACTTAGAATAATAGTCTCCAGTCTCCAGGTCACAGCAAATGCTGTTAATTCATTCCTTTTTATGGCTGAGTAGTATTCCATTGTGTGTGTGTGTGTGTGTGTGTGTGTTACACACACACACACACACACACACACACATATATATATATATCACAGTTTCTTTATCCACTCATTAATTGATGGGCATTTGGGTTGGTTCTACAATTTTGCAGTTGTGAATTGTGCTGCTATAAACCTGTGTGCAAGTATCTTTTTTATATAATGACTTGTTTTCCTCTGGGCAGAAACCCAGTAGTGAAATTGCTGGATCAAATGGTAATTCTACTTTTAGTTCTTTAAAGAATCTCCACACTGTTTTCCATAGTGGCTGCACTAGTTTACGTTCTGACCAGCAATGTAGAAGTGTTCACCACATCTATGCCAACATCTACTGTTTTTTGATTTTTTGATCATGGCCATCCTTGCAGGAGTAAGGTGCTATCACGTTATGGTTTTAATTTGCATTTACCTAATCATTAATGGTGTTGAGCATTTTTTCGTTATGTTTGTTGGCCATTTGGATATTTTCTTTAGAGAATTGTCTATTAATGTCCTTAGTCTGCTTTCTGATAGGATCATTTGAGGTTTTTTGTTGTTTGTTTGTTTGACTGATTTGAGTTTGTTGTAGGTTCCCGATATTAGTCCTTTGTCAGATGCATAGATTGTGAAGATTTTCTCCAACTCTGGGAATTGTCTGTTTACTCTGCTAACTGTTCTTTTTGCCATGCAAAAACTCTTTAGTTTAATTAAGTCCCAGCTATTTATCTTTGTTTTTATTGCATTTGCTTTTGGGTTCTTGGTCGTGAAATCCTTGCCTAAGCGACTGTCTAGAAGGATTTTTCCAATGCTGTCTTCCAGAATTTTTACTGTTTCATGTCTTAGATTTAATTCCTTAATCCATCTTGAGTTGATTTTTGTATAGGGTGAGAGATGAGGATCCAGTTTCATTCTCCTACATGTGGTTGGCAATTACCCAGCACTGTTTGTTGAAAAGGGTGTCCTTTCCCCACTTTGTTTTTGTTTGCTTTGTCGAAGATCAGTTGGCTGTAAGTATTTGGGTTATTTCTGGGTTGCCTATTCTCTTCTGTTGGTCTATGTGCCTATTTTTATATGATTACCATGCTGTTTTGGAGACTATGGCCTTATAGTATAGTTTGAAATCAAGTTGTATGATGTCTCCATATTTTTTCTTTTTGCTTAGTCTTGCTTTGGCTATGTGGGCTTTTTTTTTTTTGGTGTGGGGGCGTTTATATGAATTTTAGAATTGGCTTTTCTAATTTTGCAAAGAATGATAATGGTATTTTGATGGGGATTGCATTGAATTTGTAGATTGCTTTTGGCAATATAGTCATTTCCACAATATTGATTCTACTTATCCATGAGCATGGGATGTGTTTCTATGTGTTTGTGTCATCTATGATTTCTTTCAGCAGTGTTTTGTAGTTTTTCTTACAGAGGTCTTTCACCTCCTTGGTTAGGTATATTCCTAAGTATTTTATTACTATTATTTTGCAGCTATTATAAAAGGGGTTGAGTTCCTGATTTGATTTTCTGCTTGGTCACTGTTTATAGAAGAGCTCCTGATGTGTGTACTCTAATCTGGTATCCAGAAATTTTGTCAAATTATTTTATCAGTTCTGGGAGCTTTCTGGAGTGGTCTTCAGGGTTTTCAAGGTAAACAGTTATATCATCAGCAAACAGTGACAGGGTGACTTCCTCTTTACCAATTTGGATGCCTTTTATTACTTTCTCTTGTCTGATTGCTCTGGCTAGGGTTTCCAGTACTGTGTTGAAGAGGAGTGGTGAGAATGGGCATCCTTGTCTTGTTCTAGTTCTCAGAGGAAATGTTTTCAACTTTTCCCCAGTCAGTATTATGTTGGCTGTGGGTTTGTCATAGATGGCTTTTATTATATTGAAGTATGTCCCTCATATGCTGATTTTCCTCAGAGTTTTAAGCATAAAGGGATGCTGGATTTTGTTGAATGCTTTTTCTGCATCCATTGAGATGATCATGTGATTTTTGTGTTTTAAATCTGTTTATGTGGGTGTATCACATTTATTGACTTGTGTATGTTAAACCATCCCTGGTATGAAACCCACTTGATCATGGTGGATTATCTTTTTGATATGTTGTTGGATTCGGTTAGCTAGTATTTCGTTAAGGATTTTAGAGTCTATGTTAATCAGGGATATCAGTCTGTAGTTTACTTTTTTGGTTATGTCCTTTCCTGGCTTCGGTATTAGGGTGATGCTGGCTTCATAGAACGAATTAGGGAGGGTTCCCTCTTTCTCTGTCTTGTGGAATGGTGTCAAAAGAATTGGTACCAATTCTTTGAATGTCTGGTAGAATTCTGTGTGAATCCATCTGGTCCCGGAAATTTTTTTTTGTTGGTAAGTTTTTAATTACCATTTCAATCTCACTGCTTGTTATTGGTCTGTTCAGGGTATCTAATTCTTCCTGATTTAAGCTAGGAGGTTTGTATTTTTCCAGGATTTTATCCATCTCTTCTAGGTTTTCTGGTTTATGTACATAAAGGTGTTCATAGTACCCTTGAATGATCTTTTACATTTCAGTGGTGTCAGTTGTAATATCTCACATTTTGTTTCTTAATGAGGTTATTTGGATTTTTACTCTTCTCTTCTTGGTTATTCTTGCTAATGGTCTATCAATTTCATTTATCTTTTCTAAGAACCAGATTTTTGTTTCATTTATCTTTTGCATATATTTGTTTCAATTTCATTTAGTTCTGGTCTGATTTTGTTTAATTCCTTTCTTCTGGGTTTGGGTTTGGTTTATTCTTGTTTTTCAAGTTCCTTGAGGTATGACCTTAGAATTTCATTTTGTGCGCTTTCAGTCTTTTTGATGTAGGTGTTCAGGGCTATAAACTTTCCCTTTATACAGCCTTTGCTGTATCCCAGGGGTTTTGATAGGTTTGTGTCATTACTGTCCTTCAGTTTGAAGAATTTTTAAATTTCCATATTGATTTCATTTTTGACCCCATGATCATTCAGGGGCAGGTTATTTAATTTCCGTGTATTCGCATGGTTTCAAAGGTTCCTTTTGGGGTTGATTTCCAGTTTTATTCCACTGTGGTCTGAGAGAGAGTGCCTGATATAATTTCAGTTGTCTTAAGTTTATTGGGGCTTGTTTCGTGGCCTATCATTTGGTCTATCTTGGTGAAAGTTCCATGCACTGTTGAATAGAATGTGTATTCTATGGTTGGTGGTTGTAACGTTCTGTATATAGCTGTTAAGTTCATTTGTTCCAAGGTATAGTTTAAATCCTTTGTTTCTTTGTTGAGTTTCTGTCTTGATGACCTGCCTACTGCTGTCAGTAGAGTATTGAAATCCCCACTATTGTGTTGCTGTCCATCTCATTTCCTAGGTCTATTAGTAATTGTTTCATAAATTTGGGAGCTCCAGTGTTGGGTGCATATATGTTTAAGATCGTGGTATTTTTCTGTTGGACCAGGCCTTTTACCATTATATAATGTCCCTCTTTGTCTGTTTTAACTGCTCTTGCTTTAAAGTTTTTGTCTGGTATAAGAATAGGTGTCACTTTGCATGAAAATGCCTTTTCCTACCCCTTTATGTGAGTCCTTATGTATTAGGTGAATCTCCTGAAGGCAGCAGAGTGTTGGTTGGCGAGTTCTTATCTATTTTACAGTTCTGTATCTTTTCAGTGAAGCATTTGAGCCATTTGCATTCAATGTTAGTATTAAGATATGAGGTACCACTGCATTCATCATGCTATCTGTTGCCTGTGTACCTTGACTTTTTGGTTTTGGTTTTGCCTTTTAAATTGTTTTGTTTTATAAGTCCTGTGTGATTTACACTTTAAAGATGTTCTGTTTTGATGTGTTTCCAGGATTTGTTTCAAGATTTAGAGCTCCTCTTAGCAGTTCTTGTAGTGGTGGCTTGGTAGTGGCAAATTCTCTCAGCATTTTTTGTCTGAAAAAGACTGAATCCTTCCTTCATATATGATGCTTAGTTTCACTGGATACAAAATTCTTGGCTGATGATTGTTTTGTTAGAGGAGACTAAAGATAGGGCCCAAATCCCTTCTAGCTTGTATGGTTTCCGCTGAGAAATCGCCTGTTAATCTGATAGGTTTTCCTTTATAGATTATCTGGTGCTTTTGTCTCACAGGTCTTAGGATTTTTTCCTTCATCTTAACTTTAGATAACCTGATGACAGTGTGCCTAGTCAATGATCTTTTTGTGATGAAGATCATTTCCCAGGTGTTCTTTATACTTCTTGTATTTGAATGTCTCTGTCTCTAGCAAGGCTGGGGAAGTTTTCCTTGATTGTTTCCTCAAATCTGTTTTCCAAACTTTTAGATTTCTCTTCTTTCTCAGGAATACCAATTATTCTTAGGTTTGGTCATTTAACATAATCCCAGACTTCCTGGAGGCTTTGTTCATATTTTCTTACTCTTTTTTGTCTTTGTTGTACAGGGTTAATTTGAAGACCTTTTCTCCAAGCTCTGAATTTCTTTCTTTTATTTGTTCAGTTATATTGCTGAGACGTTCCAGAGCATTTTGCATTTCTGTAAGTGTGTCCAATGTTGCCTGAAGTTTTGATTGTTTTTCTTTATGCAATCTATTTCCCTCTACTTCATATATATATATATATATATATATATATATATATATATATATATTTTATTTTCTTGCATTGGGCCTTCCCTTTCTCTGGTACCTCCTTGATTAGCTTAGTAACTCACCTCCTAAATTCTATTTCAGGTAAATCAGGGATTTCCTCTTGGTTTGAATCCATTTCTGGTGAGCTAGTTTGATTTCTGGGGAGTATGAAAGAGCCTTATTTTGTCATATTACCATAGTTGGTTTTCTGGTTTCTTCTCATTTGGGATGCTCTGTCTGAGGGAAGGACTAGGGGTAGTTCAGATTCTTTTGTCCCACTGGGTGGGGGTGTTCCCTTGATGTCTCTCCTTTTTCCTATAGTTGTGGCTTCCTGTGAGTCAAGCTGCAGTGATTGTTATCTGTCTTCTGGCTCTAGCCACCCAGCAAGTCTCCCAGGCTCCGGGCTGGTACTGGGGGTTGTCTGCACAGAGTCTTGCGATGTGAACCATCTATGGGTCTCTAAGCCATGGATACCAGCACCTGCTCTGGTGGAGGTAGCAGGGGGGTGAAATGAACTCTGTGAGAGTTCTTAGCTTTGGTGGTTTAATGTTCTATTTCTGTGCTGATTGGCCTTCTGCCAGAAGGTGCCACTTTCCAGAGAGCATCAGCTGTGGTAATATGGAGAGGAACCAGTAGTGGGCGGGGCCCTAGAACAACCAAGAGTATATGCTGTTTGTCTTCAGCTACTAGAGTGGGTAGGGAAGGCCCATCAGGTGGGGGCAGGGCTAGGTGACTCTGCCTTGGGCAGGTATTGCCGCAGCTGAGCATCTGTGGTGTCTCCCAGGTCCTGCGGGAGCAGTCCACTTCCTTCAGAGGGTCTGTGGGTCCTCTCAGGATTCCTGGTTTCTTCTTGCAGTTGTTCTGAAGCTAAAATTCACGATGTGAGCCTCCACACCCTGCTCTGTCGGTCCAAGTTGGTGCTTCAATCTCTATTTTATAAAATTTTAATACAGATCAAGTGTTTCTGAGGAAAATGTAGCATCCAAATTGAAACGTAAAAGGGCAAAATATAGGATCTTAAAGACTTAGTATTAAAAAAAGGTATCTCACTAGTTATTTTTATACTGGTTACATGTTGAAATTAGAATCTTTTGAAGACATTGGGTTAAATAAAATGTAGTTTTGCAATAAATGGCACCCTTTCTTTTTACTTTTTTTTAAACTAGTGGTTTCCAATACATTTTAAAATTCCTATTGACCTGATAAATCTACTGGAAAGCATCACTTTTGCTTTTGATGTCATACCCAATAAACCGTTGCCTAACCCAAGGGAACAAAGATTTAGTTCTGTTTTCTTCCAAGAGTTCTGCAGTTTTCACACTTACTTTTCATCAACAAAAATTAATAAACTTAGCTAGGTGCAACAACATGAAGACTCTTAAAAACATAGTGTTCAGTGAACAAGGCATGTCACAGATTATAAATAGAAGAAAGCACAAAAACAAAAATCATTTATTATTTTGAGATACATACATATATTGTGAAACTTTTTTCTCAAAAGTTAGGAAATTCTGTATCTAAACTCCAGGATAGTGAATATCTCTGCCTAGGAGATAGAAAGCTGGGACTGGGACAGGGGAGAAGTACACTGGGTAGCTTCAATAGTATTGATAGCATAGAAGTTCTTAAGGTGGATGGTGCATTTGTGGACATCTGTTTATTGTTAAGCTCCCTAACTTTCAGATATGTAGGCTAGGAAATAAGGTTTTTTGTTTGTTTTGTTTTTTTGAGACAGAGTCTTGCTCTGTCACCCAGAGTGCAGTGGCATGATCTCAGATCACTACAGCCTCCACCTCCCAGGTTCAAGTGATTCTTGAGTCTCAGCCTCCCAAGTAGCTGGGACTATAGGTGTCCACCACCACACCCAGCTAAGTTTTGTATTTTTAGTAGAGACAGAGTTTCACTGTGTTGCTTAGGCTGTTTTTAAACTCATGACCTCAAGTGATCGGCCCACCTTGGCCTCCCAAAGTACTAGGATTACAGGCGTGAGCCATGATGCCCAGCCAATAAGATTTTAAAAGAGGCAAACTGATTAATGCTCTTCAGAGATTTAATTGACCATGTTGTGAGCATTCGGTCTGCCTGTATGGCAACGCCTTTAAAGTCTCTCAGCATGCTACAAAGAAGTAGGAGGCATTCTGGTGGAGGCAAAGTGACTGATCCACCCTCATGGGGAATCCCATCAGTTTTCCTCATGGACACAAAATGATGACACAATCCAAAATAGTAGGTAACTGAAATCATCTTTTCTGCCTGGCTCTACCTGCTCATTGGTAGGCAGCTGCTTTACCTTGCAGGTCTTATTCTGTTACCTGTCCCTGATGGTAGCATTGAAATGCATTCAATTTCAGAAGCCTCGCTGCGTGGAACTTAGAATTTCCCTTTTACTTTCTCATCTGTAAAATGCTGTCTCATGGACAGTAAGCATTAGGAAGGCAGCAGTGTTACCTGTCTTGTTCACCACTGTAAACCCAGGGCCTAGCACAGTGCTGGGTGCAAAATAGACTCTCAGTAACCTGTAAGAAATGAAAGAATAATTTTCATAGGAACAAAAAAGGTTTTGATGGGGAATAGGTGTTGCTTAATACATTTGACTACTTTAATCTTCCCTTTCCAATCATTCTGAAACTGCACTTCCACTACAGCTGTGGTTCTAATGGCTCCCTTTGCATTAAAACCTGAGGAGCTCTAGAAACACTGAACGGCCCACTCCACCAAAGATTCTGACTTAGCTGCGTTCAGTAACAACCAGCACAGTGGTGTGCAGTAAAGTTGGAAGGAAGGAAAGAAAAGAAAGGATGCAATGATAGAAGGAAGACAAATGGCTTGTTCATTTATACTATAAACCATCTTCACAATTAACTCATATTCAATTATAACTGCAGATAATCCACCTGAAGTACCATATATTTCCTAGTCTTTTCAGCAGCATTAAAAAAATGAAAATGCACTCTCCTACTTTGATTGTAAGATGTATCCTGATTTTTAAAATAATTAAACATGGTGATGAGAGGATAGAGGATCTCTCGAATCTAGGAAACACAACTCAGTCTACAGGAGCTTTTGGCTTTGAATCCTCTGCCCTTCGTAGAGGTCCCCTGGTCCCGTAGTTTTTGTGATAAAGGAGTTACACTGTTACTATTTTTCCTGAAGATGCTGAAAATGTTTTCAACCCTCTTTTCTCTGTCTGCTTATAGTTCCTGCCTTGCTTAAAAAACACATGTGCTGTATTTTCAAAGACTGTGTGTGTGTGTGCACGTGCGCGCACCATGTGAGTGTCTCTGGATTTAAGGTTGTTCCTGTTTCTAAGTGGTCTGGAAGGTCACTGCAGTTTTAAGAGGAACCATCTCCAAATGTCAATTCTTACTTGCACGCACTTGTGCTTTTAAAGGTTAAGTTGCCTTCAGGCAGGGCTTAATATGTTGTATTTAAAAGTTCATCTGGCTGGGTGCAGTGGCTCATGCCTGTAATCTCAGCACTTTGGGAGGCTGAGGTGGGTGGATCACAAGGTCAGGAGATCGAGACCAGCCTGGCTAATATAGTGAAATCCTGTCTCTACTAAAAATACCAAAAATTAGCTGGGCATGGTGGTGCATGCCTGTAATCCCAGCTACTTGGGAAGCCGAGGCAGGAGAGTTGCTTGAAGCCAGGAGGTGGAGGTTGCAGTGAGCCAAGATCACACCACCGCACTACAGCCTGGACGACTCCTTCTTAAAAAAAAAAAAGTTCATATAGTCAGGAAGTGGTAAATAGGAAGTTACATTTCCCTGTCACTTATCATTCTACAGCTCATTAAATTTCACCTAATTGCATCTTCAGGATTCAGGATGTTAATGTTTTTCAGCTTTACTACCAGACCGAAATCTTAACACCCGGGTCATTAGAGTTTTATTTACTTATCCCAGGCTATCAAAAGATCTTCCTTTAGGAATGGCAAGTTCCTGAGTAATGGATGTGACTTAGAAATCTGAAAGGCAAATATTCCAGTAAATCTAACTCATTTTATTAGTCATTCTAATTGCTTGTGGCATTTTCCATCGTAACATTTTTTGATGTCAAGATATTGATGGTAATGGTGGCCAGGAAGCTAGATTTGATAAATGTCTAGTATAGCAAGAAACATTTAACACTTAAATGAGGTTAATTCTTTAAATGTTAGACTTTAAGCTTCTATCAAACCATGATGGAAAAAGTGTAACTTTGTTGACTGGGCTTTATGTGATCATTTTTTCCCCCAAGCCCTTTGAAGACAATGAAGGGAGTGCTACTATCATTCCAAGAAAATCTGGGAGGAGGGAGTAGCTCCCAGTGAAGTATGACTTCTGCAGAGAGGGAAGCTAACTCTAGGACATTTATTTTATGTAACTATAGACTATATATAAGCAACTGCCACATTACAGTCAAGTAAAAATAATGTACATTCAAAAACCAGTTTGCACTGCAGAGTTCCTGGTGAGTTCATTTTACCAGTATCAGTTATAATCCAAATGCAAGAGTGGAATTAATTTTTTTAATGAGGCATACTTCTGGGCTTTTTTGACTTTAAAGCATTTCAGTGAATAAAGGGAAAAGTGGATACCTTTAAATTACGAAATCGGTTTTGATTCACCTAAACCTGCCATGCTTTTGACATATTTTCTTTTTGTACTTTATGTTAGTTGAGATGTTCACATAACCGGTGTGTGCTTGTATTTTCTCTTCATTCTCTCATTAAGCTGTTTAATAAGATATTCTTCCCCATGAGGTGGTTTAAGTTGTTTAGCCTGGTGCACACCGCTGTCATGTCATAGGGATTTATTCTGTTGTTGTTTGAAAGTGTCTCATGCTTAAAACATTCGAAAGTATAGTTGTGATTAGTAGAATTTAATCTAGAATTACTGAAATATGGCAAGGTGAGGGTGGTTCAGAGAGAAAGAAAATGACATTACCATTTTCTATGCAGATTCCAGAAATCTAAAAACCAATAAGCTAGGACATGTATATTTAAATTCACTTGCTATGAAACCCAACTGGTATGAAACACAGGCGATTACATCAGTTGACTTTACTGAGAAAAGATAAATTGAGAAAGGGTGGAGAGAATATTCTTTTCTAGATACAATGAGTAGTATCTGCTGTGCAGTAAACATCACATGCTGTAGTGGCTGCTCAGACTTTATTTCTTGTGTGATAGTATAACAGGAGGAGATGCAGAAAGTCAACATAGATGTTTTAAAAGATTGGGCCACTGGGAATCATTGGGAATCCAAAGCAGTTGACCAACATCATCCAAAAAAAGTGTGAAAGGATATAGGAAAAGTTTCATTTTTTTAATTTAAAACAAAAAGAAATCAGAAAATAAGGTTTGCCAATTTTTTATTATTATTTAGAGACAGAGTCTCACACTCTGTCACCCAGGCTGGAGTGCAATGGTGTGATCTCAGCTCACTGCAAACTCCACCTCCCAGGTTCAAGTGATTCTCATGCCTCAGCCTCCCATGTAGCTGGGATTACAGATGCCTGCCACCACGCCTGGTTAATTATATTTTTTAGTAAAGATAAGATTTCTCCATGTTGGCCAGGCTGGTCTTGAACTCCTGACTTCAGGTGATCTGCCACCTCGGCCTCTCAAAGTGCTGGACTAGAGGCGTGAGCCACCACACCTGGCCTGTTGATGTTTAATGTACAGATTGGTCCCGGGGGGCTGATTTGATCTGTGTGTCATGGTCCCACATCAGAATGGAAAGCCAATGCTTTTGTCTTTGTTTTTGTAGATGTCATCATCAGCATCATCATGATTGGAGTCTGTTTGCCAAGCAGTCTGATTTCAGGCTCTGTGCTCTTTCTATTCCAGTTTCCTCTTCTTTCATGTGACAGTGGATGACTTAATTCTGTGACAGTTAGCCCTCGTCTGTTATCAAAAAGAGAAAGCCGCATCGTCACACTTCCCACCGCTGACGGAAGCCCCAGTCGTATGTTCTGGGCTCCTCCTAGGGCTTTCTCGTTGGATTTGCCTGGTCTGTGTTGTAGAAGTTGTCTAACCAACCACACTCTGCCATGAGTCAGTCTGTGGCATCTACTTGCTTGTCACTATTATTGTTGTTTGCAAGACATGTCACTGGGTAATGATCAACGAACAGCACAGGATTACACATAAAAGCAGGAACCTTTTGCTCTGGGCAGAAGCTTCTGACATCCTCCGTCTTGATTTCTGGCTTTCCCCTCTGCTCTTTTCACTCTGAAGATGCATGTCTGTTTCTTCAGCCTTCTGACAGTCCCCATATTTGTTACAGTGATTTGCACATTCCTTCTAGGCCTGTTTGACATTCTCTGTAAAGAAAAGGGAAAAGGATGCTTTATTCTCCCAACAGGGGACAGTTGTGTTTTTGGAAGAAAACACCAAAAAACTTAATTGCAAGGTAATGGGGTGGCTTTGGTGAATAGCACCATTGAGAGCATGGGGCAGAAGGTCTTGCACCTGACTGATACCAGGTTTTCCTGTGTAGATAAAACATGAAAAGCACAGAGCACAGACTTATTTAAAAAAAAAAGGTGAAGAAAAGCAAGCTGTGTAACCAAGCACTTGCCTTCTTTTATGAGGAGATCAACCTGGTTGGAAACCTTCCACTAACTTTGCTATCTACCAGGGAGGGGGTGTGGGGATTGATAACAGGTGGGAATTAGACTCCTGGTAGTAGCTTTTCTGGTTCTTTGGATACCTGCCTACTACTGCCACTCTCAGTCCTCTTCTAAGAGAAAGGCAAAGTAAACTTTATTCAAACTGGAATTTTCTCAAGCTGGAGAGCAGGTTTGTTACAGAGAAGGGAATGCCAGTGGGTAAGCCAGAATCCAAGGAGAGCTGCTCCTCGAGGAATGCTCTGCTCCCTGACCATGCTAGGGCCTCCCTGTCCACTGTCCATATTTGTTTTGAGAGCCTCTGAGCATCTTTAGGCTAATGGTTTTTGCAGGCTGTTTAGCATTTCTCCTATGACAAGGCTGTCCTGCTGACACTCGGGACCTCTTTAGCTGGAAAGGATCATTTCTTCCCCAATACTGCATTAGTGAAAGGGAGTACAGCTTTTTTTTTTTTTCTCCCTTTCTTCTTTTAATGCTTGACGTATTTACTAAATTACTAGGGGTACTGTTATTTTTTGTTTTGTTTTGTTTCAGAGACAGGGTCTCACTGTCGCCCAGACTGGAATGCAGTGTCGTAACCATAGCTCACTGCTACCTCGACCTCCTGGGTTCAAAAGACCCTCCCACCTCAGCCTCCCTAGTAGCTGGGACTCCAGAAGCACGTTGCCGTGCCTGGCTAATCTTTTAACTTTTTGTAGAGAGAGGCTATTGGTGTGTTGCCCAGACTGGTCTCAAACTCCTGGCCTCAAGTGATCCTCCCACTTCAGCCTCCCACCGTGCTAGGATTCAAAATGCAAGCCAAGGCCCCTGGCCCATTACTATTATATTTTGTAACAGTGGTAATGTTGGGGAGTGGGGAGCTGGCAGGCAAGCCCACAGCAAGCAGGTTTTCCCATAGTTCCTGCCGTCTCCTCTGTAATGATAGCTATTGTGAGAGCATCAGCTGCTCCTCCTCCAGGTGGACATAGTTTCCAATTTCCTTACTCCAGCTTCATGAACTGCAGACTGCTGCTCTGAGAGTGGCTGTCCTTGTAAGTTACTTCTGTTACTTGGCAGCTATTGACAAAGATACAAATTTTCTTTCCAGTATATACCAAACCCAAGGTATAGCAGTACTGTCCAATTGAAATACAATGCAAGGGACATATGTGCATTCACATTTTCTAGAAGGCACATGAAAACTATAAAAGAAACAGGTGAAATCTATTTTAACAATATATTCTTAACACTATATAATGTCATATTAACTTGCAGTTGAAACTAAGAAATTACTGAAATATTTTACATTGTTTTCTTTGTAGTGAGTCTTCAAAATCCTGTGTCTTAGATACACATAACAATTTTGACTAGCTACATTTTAAGTGCTTATAAGACACTTTATTGAAGAATATAGGTCAATACCATAGATTTAACGGTCTATAAAGTAAAGCAGTTTTTCTTTGCTCTGCAGGGCTGTTTCTTATTGGTTGGGCTGCATGCAAATGTGTATTTGTTAATTAAATAAATTTATTGTTGTGGAAAAAGAAAGAAATTGGGTCCTTGACCCACCTCCTAATAGGTAGTAACTCTGTCAAGCATATTGCCGTCTTCGGAGATGACCTTCTCACAAGCATTCCTCTTCTGGAGAGATTTGTCTGGGAGAGTGAGTGAGGTTGCTCCTGGGACACTTTCAGTTTATTAAAATCCAGTTATTGGGCCAGGCGCAGTGGCTGACGCCTGTAATCCCAGCACTTTGGGAGGCCAAGGCAGGTGAATCACTTGCGGTCAGGAGTTCGAGACTAGCCTAGGCAACATGGCGAAACCCTGTCTCTACCAAAAGTTACAAAAATTAGCCAGGTGTGGTGGCATACACCTGTGGTCCCAGTTACTTGGGAGGCTGAGACCCAAGAATTGCTTGAATCCAGGAGGCAGAGGTTTCAGTGAACCTCTGTGTTCCAGCCTGGGTGACAGAGCAAGCCCCTGTTTAAAAAAAAAAAAAAATTAGTTATTGGTGATGGTCAGAGGAGATTCTTGAGAGGCAGGGGGCTCAGAAAGCAGCCATGAGAGCAGACCCTGAAACAAGCAGAGCAAAGGACAGACTAGAGTGGGCCCAGGACTTTTATATTCAAGCAGGAGGACAGAATTATTCTGGATCACTCTTAAAAGTCATATGTGTGCTGTTCTAGGTAGGGAACTTTTTCCAAAGATCATTGGGTTGGAATGATGCCTTTCTGTATCCTTTTCAAGTTGGCTTTGCTTGTTCCCCTCTAAAAGCAGCAAAATCATTTAGAGTTAAGTTGCAAGAAAGCAGGAATATTTTTTTTTTTTGGCCGAAAGACATTTGTTTAATCACTGGACACTCACTCAAACTTGTTCCACTTCCATTTTCCTTTATCTATCTTGACAAAAGCAGCTGGTAGAGGGGTGGTGGGCACGCGGGGTATTTATTCTACGTTCACTTACCTTCTTGTCTTCCCTTTTCCTTAAACTTTAAAGGAAAATATGCCTCTTTTTAAGAACAACTTGGTTGTAGAAGTGACTGTTGTTTCATTCAGTTTTTCTACCAGTGTTCTTCAAGCAGGCCCTGGGGACTCGGGCTTCCTGAGTATTACATCCCTTAGACTCTGCAGTCATCAGGAAAAAGGAGGGCTGACAGTGAGAGTGATGGGCAGCTGAGGTCAACGCATTGCCCAAGGACAGATAACAAGTCTGCCTCCAGTCAGGGACATTTCTTAAATGTTCTACTCCTCAGCTGAATTAAAGTCTCCTCTGTAGCTGAGCTTTTGGGAAACCCATGGGAATTACTGTTTGTTGATCTGGATAATAGTGAAATTAATTCTCCTCTGCTCCGGGAAGAGGCACCGGTGGGTCATGCTAATTGCTTCAGTCCAAAAGAACTCCCGGCTACGTTAGAGTTCGTAACAGAAGAATGATAAGTAAAACAGCCAGAAGAGGAAGTTTGGAGGGCTGATTTGCAGGAGGTTCATTGATTTAGCATCTGTAGGGAAAATTCCTTTAAAAAAGATTTTTTTTTTTTGGATTAGTGAACAGGAGAACATTCAAAACTAAGACAGATAGAGGCCAACTGGGAATGCTGTGCAGCCTGGAATAGCTTAGGCTGCTGTTCAATCATTTCCCCAAACAGGAAACCACAGAATGTTAGAGATTAAGGTCACTAGATCACTGGGAAAGAGCATAACTTTGTCTGCAAAGTATTATGATATATCGTAAATGGGCCAAAATATAAGCATAAATCTTTCGTCTAAAAATGCAACAACAAAAATCCAGCCTTCTCACAAAAGGCAATTTGCTTTCCTGTTGTGCTGAGATCCCAACGCTGCCTTCTGTGGAGTTGCTGTAACTTTCCTAATAAGTCAGAGCTGTGAGCAGGAAATAGAAAAGTTTTGTGTTCTCTGTAGTAACGTGCGCTTTTTTGTTTTTTAATAAAACGGATAAAGTTTAGAGCAGTAAGTGGACCTCACATGATTTATTTTCAGTCTTATCCTTTCATTCTAGCAACAGTGAAAATACACTAAAATCCACATTTATATACATTTCTGTCCCTAATCTCTCAGGCTGTATTAAAAGCACAGTTCTTTTCTTTCTTTCTTTCTTTTTTTTTTTTTCACCTTTGATTATCACTGTGGCAACCCCTCACTTGCTTGAAGTGAAGAAATCTGAGTTTAGAGAGAGTGGAATCTTTCTAGGTGTCTGTAAGCAAACTCTTCTGCAGGTATCTTTGGCTAACACTGTTGGTTGCTTTATATATGTCTTAAAATTATTTACTCCTCAAAGGTATATTCTGTTTAAAATAAGGATTAATTCTCATCTGATTCAATTCGTTAGGTCTTCACTAGGAAAACGTTTTCTTGCTGAGTTAAACTCATGATTT
The DNA here is from genome assembly GCF_049354715.1 of Callithrix jacchus. Lineage (NCBI taxonomy): Eukaryota > Metazoa > Chordata > Mammalia > Primates > Cebidae > Callithrix > Callithrix jacchus. The sequence continues at coordinate 29,061,119 of NC_133512.1, forward strand.
ATGCACATCTAGGACCTGGAATTCAATTTATGGTTCGTATGTTAAACCAAATTATGTTTAACGTAAGTATGTTAAAGTGACTAGCATTTTAGAAAGGTTTAAGTGAAACTGAGTTTTCTTGGCCCTTCTTCTAAGGAAAACTTAAAGAACAAAAGCATAAATTTGCCTTTCCTCTTCTGATTATTCACTGATTTGAAAAGTTAAAAAAAAAAAAAAGCTGAAGCACTAGGAAGACAGCGGTCACATCTTTCCATATCTGTTCCTGTGGTAGTTAGTCCCTAGACTCTTTATAAATATGTGTTTGTTGAATAGGCAGTGATCTCTTATGAGAAAACTACAAACAAAACACACTACGTACACAGGTGAACTTGCACTCTCTTCTCCAACTCAGACGAAAGGCCACTTCCCTTCCATTTCAGATGGAAGGAATGCTCGACCACCTGCAGATCCAGGAAGGAAGTGAAGTAAATGAATAGTGTTGGATTGAGACCTACTGATCTTTCTTTTTTATCCATGACAGAGACATGGATGCAGAGACTATTTTACTCTTCTAAGAAAAACAGTAGCATAAGCATTGGATACATGACAACTGGCCTGTGCCTGTGTGTGAGGGTCCTAGGGTGGGGGTGCAGCTGTGCCTAAGTAACAGCTCTGCAAAGTGTTAGCTCACTGTGGCTGAGAGGAAACACAGGTCCAGCATGGTCAGATCTCCCGATATTTAAATGCTGACTGTGTTAGTTCAGGCTGCCATAACATAATAATATAGACTAAGGGCTTAGAAACAAGAAAAATGTATTTCTTACAGTTTTGGAAGCTGGAAATCTGAGATCAGATTACCGGCACAATTGGTTCTGGTGAGGATCTTCTCCTGAATTGCAGCCGGCTGACTTCTTTTTGTATCCTCACAAGGTGGAAAGAGTGATAGAGAGCTCTCTGGGGTCTCTTTTGTACGGGCACTGATTCCATTCATGAAGACTGCTCTTATTACCTAATCACCCTCCAAAGGCCCCATCTCCTAATACCATCACTTTGGCTGTTAGCTTTTCCGCATCTGAGTTTTGGTAGGATAAAACATTTGGTCCATAACACTGGTATATAACTGAAAACACAATTACAAACATTCTGTGACACAGGCATCTAAACGGATAAACAGTTACACCGCCACCACTTGGACTAACCAAATACATCTGCATGCTGAATGCAAGCCTCACGCAGCCACCTTAAGACCTCTGCACTTCAGTAGAGAAACTTTTGATTCTTGATGAAGAGTAATAAAAACATTGGTAAAACCTGCTCTTCAAGTTATAGGAAATCTTTCTGTCTGGTACCTTATTTGCCCCTCCTGACAGCTGTGGGTTGTAGCTATTCCACTTTCTAAAGGAGAAAATGAAAGCTCAGAGTGAGTAGATGACTTAGCCAGATCCCTCAGTGAGCACAGGCCTTGTGGGGCTGAGGCAGGACCAGAGGTCAAGACTTTTGAAAGCGTCAGCTACTTTTATAAGCCTCGGCTATTGGTTCTGTCCAGTGGACGGCCTAGCGTAGTTGCTTATGGAGTTCTAACTCCTACATCCTAAGTCACAATTCTAATCCATAGGTAGCATTTCATTTGGAAATTGCTGTGCTGTTATGTACTTCATCACGCTTCAAATGTGGTAAGTGATAATAGCTAACATTTTGCACTTCCATTCTGTGCTTGGGGTGCTGAGAACTTTACATGCATGATGTTTCATAAATTCTCCTAATTCATATGTGCTTTTCTTATGCCCAGTGTACAGATGAAGAAACTGAGCTCTAGAAGAGCTAACTTGATCAAAATAATACTGCCAGTTAGTGGCAGGGGTGAGATTCAAACTCAGCCATAGAGTTTATGCTCTTAACTATAAACATGTATCCTTCGTTTCAAAGAGTCCACTTAACTTTAGGTGTGCTACTTGCTTGTGAAATTACAAATATAGAATAAACCACCTGTTCAATGTGTTCTTTTTTTTTTTTTTTTTTTTTGAGACGGAGTTTCACTCTTGTTACCCAGGCTGGAGTGCAATGGCGCAATCTCGGCTCACCGCAATCTCCGCCTCCTGGGTTCAGGCAATTCTCCTGCCTCAGCCTCCCGAGCAGCTGGGATTACAGGCACACACCACCGTGCCCAGCTAATTTTTTGTAATTTTAGTAGAGACGGGGTTTCACCATGTTGACCAAGATGGTCTCGATCTGTTGACCTCGTGATCCACCCGCCTCGGCCTCCCAAAGTGCTGGGATTACAGGCTTGAGCCACCGCGCCCGGCCTCAATGTGTTCTTACGGGGGTTAGTGACCATAGTGAGGCAATGTGGAGGAGAACCTAGAAGCACACAGTTGGGGCTCAGGCCAATCTGAACTTGAATTCCCATCACCTGTCGGGTGACCATGGTACACTGGCTTACCTCCCCGCACCTCTGCCTCCTTGTGCCTAAATGGGATAAATAACACCTGCCTTCTGAGAATGCTGTAAAATGCTTAGCACAGTTCCTGCAACATAAGAATAACAAGCCGGGTGCGGTGGCTTACGCCTGTAATCCCAGCACTTTGGGAGGTGGAGGCGGGCAGATCACGAGGTCAGGAGTTCAAGACCAGACTGACCAATATGGTGAAACCCCATCTCTACTAAAAATACAATAGTTAGCTGGGCATGGTGGCATGTACCTGTACTCCCAGCTACTCAGGAGGCTGAGGCAGGAGAATCGCTTGAACCTGGGAGACAGGGGTTGTAGTAAGCTGAGATCACACCGTTGTACTCCAACCTGGGTGACAGAGCAAGACTCCGTCTCAAAAAAAAAAAAAAAAAACCATTTTAAAAGCTATAGTCTTTACTATACTTTTATAGCATTTAAGTGTGGGGAAATTCCATGTGATTTTAAATTCAAGGCCTCAAAATTAAAAGTTCCTTTAAAAGGGTAATACATGAATTGATGGCTCTAACTATCAAGAAAAGACAGATGCTATGGCCAATGTGTGTAAATCAGTAGTCAACAGTGTGCTGTTATTTCAAGAGCTTGAATACATAGAGTTGAGGTTTATCCTGGCTGGATTTCTTCTTACAATCGGCCTTTTTCTGAAAGAGTGAGATTGACAACCAAGTATTTGACACACAAAAAAAACATCCCTATATTCTGAAGGTTTATTGAGAAGTGCTCTGTCCAGTCTCTCTGGTCATTATCAGCTGATCAACTTGCTTGAGGAGCAGGAGGAGGACCTAATACTCACAGACCTCTTCCTCTGTCTCAGAGACTGTGCTGAGAACTTTATGTACACAGTCTCATTAGTTCTCTTAACAATTCCGTGTAGTTCTTAGCATCCTCATGTCTAGGAGCGGGCTGAAGCTGTTGGAAGGTCACCCACATGTCTACAATTTCCCAGTTATGGTGTGTTGCCACGTACTGCACTGGTCTGAGAGAGTATGAATTTGGATTTCATTGTTTTAGTGACAAACAATGAAAGTATCAACTCTGGATACTTGAAGCTTGAAAAAAATTGGAAGACAGGATAGAGCTCAGAATTCAGGGAAACACTGAAAAAGTGGGGTGAGGAAAGGAGATGGGGGAAAACTGTAGGGATATAGGAAGCAAAACTAATGAGTAGGCCTATCAGTGAACTCTGTGTCTCTCTGCACATGATTCAAATTCCAGGGAAAGAAAGAGCATTTGAGTGTCTTCACTAGGTCATCTGCTCATCCTTTGCCAGAGAAGGCAGGACACTGTGGGTGACAACTCTCACCAGCACTGTATCCACTGAGGGTGTGGGTGACCCAAAGTACAGTTTCCGGGAGAAGGGAGAGTAGATCTGCGCATGCAAAAGCAGCACATGGTCACTGTACAGCACCACACTAAAGTATTGAAGAGCAGAATCCATGCCCTGTAATTGTCAGTTGTATGGGGTACCAGGCACTGTGCAAGACCTTGAGACATAGCTTGCACTTGCGAAGCTCCCGTTCTTAAGGCACTGCTGGTATTTCATGGCTGTTTAACAAGGCCACTCCCCACCAAATGTGAGAAATGCCTTCGCCCACATCCTGTCCATAGAGCCAAAGTGAAAGGTGACTAAGAGATGTCACCAGGGCCAGACAAACAGAACAAGATGGTTTCTGAACCAGAGATGTGAACTGTGTCTCACAGGCAACTAACCCTAAGTTTCCAGCAGCTTTGTAGCACTAAATAGTTAGCTGTAGGGAGTCAATAAATACTTGTTGGTTTGAAGGAACTTAGCTCTTAAGGAACAATTTTAGGTAGAAGGGTGGTAGAAGTCAGGATTGAGGACTCATTCTGGTGCCTCACAGTGTCACAGTTTCCATCACCGCAGAGTGGAGGGAGACAGTGGAACACTACCTGACCTCATGAAGCAGCACAAGAATAAAGCTCTATGTACTTGAAAGTATGTTGAAAAGCGAAAAAGGATTAATAAAAATGCTTTTCTCATCTCTGCCTTTTGACAAAGAGAAAAAGATGCCTGAATCCAAGTTACCCAATGCCGTCTCTTGTAAATCCTTGAATTCTGGAATGAGTTTTTAAATATCGTCTATGAACTAAAGTTAAGCTTTTACCTAGTTGTCATGAAAAAAATGAGAGCTGGTATGGTAGTACTTGAATTCTTACAAATTACTTCCCCAAAAGACTCATCTTTTGCCAAACTGAGGAACCCAATCTCATAGCGTTACTGTTCTAAAAAACATTCTAGGCTGGGTGTAGTGGCTCATACCTGTAATCCCAGCACTTTGGGAGGCCCGAAACAGGTGGGTCACTTGAGCCCAGGATTTTGAGACCAGCCTTGGCAACATGCTGATAACCCTGTCTCTACCAAAAATATGAAAAATACCCAGTCTCATAACCTAGTCTCAAATACATAAATACATTAAATTGAATATTTTTTAAAAAATGATGAGAACACATGACACATTGGGGGGCCAGTACATACTGGGGCCTGTGAGGGGGTGTCAGGGGAGGGAGAGCACCAGGAAGAATAGCTAATGGATGCTGGGCTTAATAACTAGGTGATGGAATGATCTGTGCAGCAAACCAACATGACACATGTTTACCTATGTAATAAACCTGCACATATACCCCCGAACTTAAAAGTTGACAAAAAATAAAAAGCATTCTATGGCCAGATGTGGTGGCTCATGCCTGTAATCCCAGCACTTTGGGAGGCTGAGGTGGGCAGACTGTCTGAGCCCTGAAGTTCAAGACCAGCTTGGGCAATGTGGCAAAACCTCGTCTCTACAAAATATACAAAAAAAAAAAAAAAAAAAAAATTAGCCAGGTGTAATGGTGTGCACCTGTAGTCCCAGCTACTCAGAAGGCTGAGATGGGAGGATGGCTTGAGCCCAGGAGGTGGAAGTTGCAGTGAGCCAAGATTTTGCCATTGCAGTCCAGGCAACATAGTGAGACTGTCTATTAAAAAATAATTTGAAAAAAAAAAGATTGTAATCACATTTGACAAAAAAAGAAAAAATTCCTAGGAAATAGCCCATCTAAAACAAATCAACCACAGCTCAGATATCTTAACTGTATTTTGATTTGCTCTTTCCTCAGGTTTGAAGCATTTTTAAATGTGATAGAGTATAAACAAGTGAAGTCCCAGTTTTTCACTGATTTTTTTCATAAGAGGCATTTTTCTGTGACATTGCATAACTGTCAGTTTCAATAAGTTAAGCAGCCAGCCCTCTTAGGAGTAAAAGAATTCTCTAAAAGTGCCTTTGCTCCTTACTACAGGCCTACAGCTGACCAGAAAGGAAAGTGAGGAAATGCATGTTCAGGGCGCTGCCATATCGCTGGGAGCCAAGTCCCACTGTTCCTTGTTTTGTTCCAATCACTCTTGTCAAGGGAAGTGTAGCTAAAAGCTGCATTCATCTCTGTCTCCTCCCTGCTGTCTTTTAGATCTTGTTGCTTTAAATACTAGCAAGCTAGTATTTGCTCCAGAGTGTCCCAGTTTTAGCACTGAAAGTCTTGGTAGGGCAACCCCTGACCAGAGCAAACTGGAACAGTTGGTCACCCTACCAGGGGAGAAGTGGGATGAGTGTACCGACATATTTGGCCAACCTGCCCCTGTCAGAGCTAAGGTCCTGCCCTGGAACTTCTCTATCAGGATATGAGTAGCCAGCGTGTGCCCTTGGGCTTCAGGACCACCACTGTGCCATCCCTACCTGCTTCTTTTGCTCAATCACTGGGCCCTGGGCTATCTCATCCACTCATTCAGCCTAGAGGCACCTAACTGGGATATTCCTTTAGGGTCTCCTGAGAATAAATTTGATGTTCAGGTAAAAATAAGAGCTCTGGAATTTTTTTTTGTTTGTTTTTTAAATTTAGGTGCATAGTATATCTGGCATTTCTCCCCATGTTATCCCTCCCCTCCCTCCCCACCCCCTGCTGTCCCTCCCCTAGTGCCCCCCGACTGCCCCCAGTGTGTGATGCTCCCCTCCCTGAGTCCACATGTTCTCATTGTTCAACACCCACCTATGACTGAGAGCATGCGGTGTTTGGCTTTCTGTTCCTGTGTCAGTTTGCTGAGAATGATGTTTCCAGATTCATCCAAGTCCCTACAAAGGACACAAACTCATCATTTTTTATGACTGCATAGTATTCCATGGTGTGTATGTGCCACATTTTCTTTGTCCAGTCTATCATTGATGGGCATTTGGGTTGGTTCCAGGTCTTTGCTATTGTAAACAGGGCTGCAGTGAACATACATGTGCATGTGTCTTTATAGTAGAACGATTTATAGTATATAAATATATGTTATGTATAAATATATAGTATAAAAATAAATACCTTATATACTGCATATACATGGTATATACCCAGTAATGGGATTGCTGGGTCAAATGGAATTTCTGTTTCTAGATCCCACAGTTGGTGGGAGTGTAAATTAGTTCAACCACTATGGAAGACAGTGTGGCGATTTCTCAAGGATTGTCTCAGCCCAAAATCTCAAACTTCAGCAAAGTCTCAGGATACAAAATTAATGTGCAGAAATCACAAGCATTCCTATATACCAATAACAGATAAACAGCCAAATCAAAAGCAAACTACCATTCACAGTTGCTACAAAGAGAATAAAATACCTGGGATTACAACTAACAGAGGATGTAATGGAATTTTTATGTTTAATGCTGGCCTGCCCTGTCATCTTTGAAATCACTTCTTATGATCATTAATCTGATTTCTTTTCTATTGCATTTGACTTCTGTGCCCTTCAGAAATACAAAATCGTTTCCATGCTTTTCAAAGGAAGGATTTCCATTTGTACTCAAAAGTAGACCTACACATGACCTGTGCGAGATTGTGCAGTTCAGCTCTTCACTGCTTTGTTGGTCCAGAGAGTTGGTGCTCTCATTATGGTGAGACTTGAATAGCAAGAGAAACAACTCGGGGATGGTCCTCATTCCACTTCAGTTCAACATGTCATGTAATGCTGTACAGAGAAACTTGTTTTTGCCATATCATGGGGACTATGCTATTGTCCCTTAAGGATGAAAAAAGAAATCACATTGATTTCAAAATATAGTAATGATTATCAGTAAAGAAAGAAAGCAGTGGGAGACATATGAGAGATGCAGGCTGCATATACTGGTCATGGAAAGTAAAACCAAATGGATGCACCATGAATTTGCTGATGGATCAGCATCTTTACACTGAATTCTAGAAGAAGAATCACTTTATACACGATGGTCTTTGCTAATCAGCTATAATCAGATCTTCCTAGAATGATGAAGTAATTAAACCTTGTTCACTGGTACTGATCGTATATAATTGTTTCCATACTGTTGGCCGAAACAACTATAGGAGGGTTTGCAAAGGCCATAAGTACTCAAGGTCTTTGAGGTAATTTCTCTGTATAAACAATGCAAATATTTTATTGCTGGAGTTTGGTTGAAATTTTTAAACAGGCTTTAAATCTATCAGGATTTTCCTGTGGGTTTCTGCTTAGGAGAGTGGGGGTGGTGATGGTGACTGGGTAACATGAAAGGCCCTGTTTTCCTGCAGTGGGGGCCCAGGGCTCTTTCATCTTAGTCTGACTGCTGTCCCACTGCTGCTTGAGGATTTGGAGTGTGTAAAAGTCCTGTGCTTTTTAATTATGTTTGAGCCTTTTAAGAAGCCCATGCCATAAAGGGAGAGATGGAAACATATGCAGTGAAATATTTTATATCCAATTTGAGGATTCAACCGAAGGTCTCCGCTTGGGCCAAATCAGAGCCTTCAAATAGATCAAAGGTAGCATGGAGTTGAGGCTGACCTCTTTGCTGGATAGAGTGGCAATACTTTATGATAATTAATATCATGTTAGCTGCATTAAAATTGCGCAAGGAAAGTAGGATAAAGGAGAGCATATTCCTCAGATTTTCACCATCTAAATTATTAACTTTTTTCAAAATTGTATTTCATATATGTGAATATGTACACTGATTTTTATAGTTATCATTGTGATATATGTTATATTGGACTTTTAGCTTTCATATTTAACATTGTGTGATAAACATTTCCCACACTGCATCATGATTCAGTGAAACATTTTAAATGGTGTTACAATATCCTATAGAATTCCTGTACTGATGTGCATTTACCTACTCAGTTATAGGACTTTTAGATTGTGTTTGAGTTTTTCATTATAAGACTCAATGAATAGATATAATTTTAAAAAATTTCTCTGGACCCGTTTTCCTAGAATATATTCTACAAGTTGAAATTGCTGGGAAAAGGAATTTCCCATTAGCTCCACAACTTTAGCAGAATTGGGTATTATCTGAGTTCTTTTTTCAAGTGGAATTGAAAATTGTTTTAGGGTTAAAGAGTTGCCTCAGGGTTGTTTTTCCTATGATAACCATCAGTTTGACACACACACAAAATTGTATTCTAGGAAGAAAGAACATTCTTCTCTGTTGACAAGTAGCTATCATATTTTTAAAAAGGAAGTTTTGCAAGTGGCATGGCAGGCATAGTTGCTTCCAATAAGAAGCAAGTTTGAGGCCGGGCGCCGTGGCTCAAGCCTGTAATCCCAGCACTTTGGGAGGCGGAGGCAGGTGGATCACGAGGTCAACAGATCGAGACCATCTTGGTCAACATGGTGAAACCCCGTCTCTACTAAAAATACAAAAAATTAGCTGGGCATGGTGGCGCATGCCTGTAATCCCAGCTACTCGGGAGGCTGAGGCAGGAGAATTGCCTGAACCCAGGAGGCGGAGGGCGCAGTGAGCTGAGATTGCACCATTGCACTCCAGCCTGGGTAACAAGAGCGAAACTCCGTCTCAAAAAAAAGAGAAACAAGTTTGAGGTACCTGATTCTCTGTCTGCTGCTGCTGCAGCAAAAAAATTATACTTGCCATAGAAATCAATGTAGGAGAGGAGAACATTATGGATTAGCAATACCCAAGAGAATGCTCAGCTTGCCAGTGACTGCAGTGCCTGAAGTTGAAGTTAATGAAATACAGGCTTCATGAAAATCCTAGGGTGTAGTATTCCTTAGTTCCACTAAAATGCAACCACAGTCCTCCTTCTCAGCATAGCCATAAATCCAAGTAAAACTATATGTATGTATCACTGGGTGACAGAACACAAATGTTTTTGAACCAAGAGAGGCCTTTATGCAGATTACTATGCAATGGTAGAGACAAGGCTTGAGTTTATTTCAGATTGTTGTTTTTTATGGCTAACTAGAAGAAAATCTCAGAGAGATTCATGTCTTCTTTTCTCTCTTGCTGGCTGACTATACCTAGCTCAATTCATGAGCTTCACCTCCTGAATCTTGCATTTGCTGATGGCTTGATTTCATTTCAGGTTCTGATCTACAATGGCCAACTGGACATCATTGTGCCAGCCTCTCTGATAGAGCGCTCCTTGATGGGCATGGACTGGAAAGGATCCCAGGAATACAAGAAGGCAGAAAGAAAAGTTTGGAAGATCTTTAAATCTGACAAGGAAGTGGCTGGTTACATCCGGCAAGTGGGTGACTTCCATCAGGTAGGAAGATGCTTGGGGGCGGGCAGGTTGTAGGAATGGGAGAGTGGGATTGAAAATAAAGCCTGAATACCAGTGAGACATGGCTGACCTTAAGCAAAGCCATACAACAGCCAACATGTGTCTTCTGTGGCCCTACTTTCCACAGAGAAGAGTGGTCTGAGGTCATACATACATAGGACTAAATATAAAACCAGAGAAAAAATTTAGACATTGTTCAAGAGGTAAGGAGACAATTCATTAAAAAGACAGTACTCAGTCCAAAAAGGCAAATCATTAATGAGAGAATTGCAGTCTATTTGGGGAGAGAGGTTGACAAATTATAAGAGGAAGTTTCAATACAATTTCGTCTGGCAAATGTATGATCATATTTTTATATTAGACCTGGAACCTCAGGACAAAATCTCTCTAGCTGATACCCTAGTGCAACCTCCATTGTGGGGCCAGACGTTACTTCTCTTCCTTTCTTGCAATGTTCTCTTCAAGTTTTGGAATCATGTTTATGCTGGCTTCTTAAAATAAGGTGGGAAGTATTTCCTCTTTCTATTGTTGGAAACAGTATCTTTTTAATAAGTGTTAGGAGAATTTATTGGTGAAGCCATCTGGGCATGGAGATTTCATTGAGGGAAGGGTTTTGTTGCTGTTCTTGATAAATAGTTAAGTGTACATCTTTATAGAATACATGTAATATTTTGATAAGTGTATATAATGTTAATGATAAATCAGGGTATTTAGGATATCTGTCACCTCAAACATGTATCATTTTGTTATATTGCGAACATTTCAAATCTCTTCTAGCTGTTTTGAAATATGCAATATATTGTTGTTAACTATAGTCACTCTGCTGTGCTATTGAACACAAGAATTCCTTCTAGCTAACTGTTTGCACCTGTTAACCAATCTCTCTTCATCTTCCCACCCATCCCCACTTCCCAGCCTCTGGCAACTATCATTCTATTCTCTGCCTCTGTGAAATCAAATTTTAGGCTCCCACATAAGAGTGAGAAATACAGTATTTGTCTTTCCATGCCTGGCTTATTTCATTTAACATAATGACCTCCAGTTCCATCCATGTCACTGCATGTGATAGGATTTTGTTCTTTTTTATGGCTTAATAATATTCCCTTGCATATATATGCCACATTTTAAAATTCATTCATTTGTTGATGAATACTTAGGGTGACTCCATGTCATGGCTGTTGTCACTAGTGCTATAATAAACATGGGATGCAGATATTCCTTTGATATACTGATTTATTTTCCTTTAAATACCAAGTAGAGAAATTGCTGCAGTGTATGGTAGTTCTATTTGTAGTTTCTTGAGAAACCTTCATATTGTTTTCCATAATGGCTATACTAATTTACATTCCCACTTAACAGTGTATGAGTTTCTTTTCTCTGCATCCTCATCAGCATCTGTTACTTTTTGTCTTTTTTGGTAATAGCCATTCTAACTCCAGTGATATGATACCTCTTTGTGGTTTTAATTTGCATTTCCTTGGTGATTAGTGATGCTGAGCATTTTTCCGGATGCCTGTCCAGCACTTGTGTGTCTCCTTTTGAGCCATGTCTATTAAGATCCTTTTCTCACTTTAATGGTATAATTTGTGTTTTGTGTTCTTTAGTTGCTTGAATTCCTTGTATCTTCTGGATATTAATCTTTTGTCAGATGGTTACTTGGCAGATACTTTCTCCCATTCACCTGGTTGTCTCTTCACTCTATTGTCCCTTTTGCTGTATAGACATTTTTTAGTTTAATGTAGATCCATTTGTCTGTTTTTTGTTTTATTGCCTTTGCTTTTGGGGTCTTGGCCATAAAAGCTTTATCTACACCAGTGTCCTGAGTGTTTCCCCTGTTCTACTGGTTTTATTATTTTAGGTCTTATGTTTAAGTGTGTAATCCATTTTGAGCTTATTTTACATGTATATCATGAGAAATAGGGGTTTAGTTTTTGAGCTTATTTTTAATTTATATGGTGAGAGAGAGAAGTTTAGTTTCATTTTTCTGCATGTGGATCCCAGTTTACCCAGCACCATTCATTGAAGAGGGTGTCCTTTCCCCAGTATATCTTCTTGTCAGCTTTGTCAAAGATTATTTGGCTATAAATACATGGATTTATTTCTGGGTTTCCCATTCTGTGCCATTGGTCTATGTGCCTGTTTTTATACTAATACCTTGCTGTTTTGGTTATTATTGATTTGTAGTATATTTTGAAAACAGGTAGTGTGATGCTTCCAGCTTTGTTATTTTTGCTCAGTGTTGCTTTGACTATTTGGGGTCTTGTGTGATCCATGAGAATTTTAGAACTTTTTTTCTATTTCTGTGACAAATGCCATTGGTATTTTAATAGTTAGGCATTGAATATGTAGATTGCTTTAGTCAGTATGATCATTTTAACTATTAATTTTTCTAATCCATGAGCATGAGATGTCTTTCCATTTGTTTGTGTCCTCTTCAATTTCTTACATCCATGTTTTATAGTTTTCCTTGTAGAGATCTTTCACCTCCTTGATTAAATCTATTTTAAGATTATTTATTTATGTTGTAGCTATCATAAATGAGATTGCTTTCTTGATTTCTTTCTTAACTAGTTCATTATTGGTATATACAAATGCTAGTGACGTTTGTATGTGATTTGTATCTTACAACGTTATTGAATTCATTTATGAGTTATAAAAGGTTTTTGGTGGAGTCTTTAGGCTTTTGTATATAAAAGAGCCAAATCATGAGTGAAATTCCATTCACAATTGCTACAAAGAGAATTAAATACCTAGGAATACAACTTACAAGGGATGTGAAGGACCTCTTTGAGGAGAACTACAAACCACTGCTCAAGGAAATAAGAGAGGACACAAACAAATGGAAAAACATTCATTGCTCACGGTTAGGAAGAATCGATACTGTGAAAATGGCCATATTGCCCAAAGTAATCTATAGATTAAATACTATCCTCAACAAGCTACCGTTGACTTTCTTCACAGAATTGGAAAAAAACACCTTAAATTTCATATGGAACCACCGAAAAGCTCACATAGCCAAGACAATTCTAAGCAAAAAAAACAAAACAAAACAAAACAAAAAAATAAAGCTGGAAGCATCACACTACCTGACTTCAAACTATACTGCAAGGCTAGGGTAACCAAAACAGCATGGTACTGGTACCTAAACAGATATATAGACAAATGGAACAGGACAGAGGCCTCAGAAATAATGCCACACACCTAAAACCATCTAATCATTCGCAGACCTGACCAAAAAAAGCAATGGGGAAAGGATTTCCCATTTAATAAATGGTGTTGGGAAAACTGGATAGCCTATGCAGAAAGCTGAAACTCCCTTCCTTACACCCTATACAAAAATTAACTCACGATGGATTAAAGATTTAAATGTAAGACATAAAACCCTAGAAGAAAACCTAGGCAATACAATTCAGGACATAGGCATGGGCAAAGGCATTTTGACTTAAATATCAAAAGCAATGACAACAAAAGTCAAAATAGACAAACGGGATCTAATTAAACTAAAGAGCTTCTGCACAGCAAAAGAAACTATCATCAGAGTGAACAGGCAACCTACAGAATGGGAGAAAATTTTTGCAGTTTACCCATCTGACAATGGGCTAATATGCAAAATCTACAAAGAACTTAAATGTACAGGAAAAAACAACCTCATCAAAAAGTGGGCAAAGGATATGAACAGACGCTTCTCAAAAGGAGACATTTATGCAGGCAACAAACATGAAAAAAAGCTCATTATTCCCGGTCATTAGAGAAATGCAAATTAAAACCACATTGAGATACCATCTCATATCAGTTAGAATGGTGATCATTAAAAAGTCAGGAGACAGCAGATGCTGGTGAGGATGTGGAGAAATAGGAACGTTTTTACACAGTTGTTGAAAGTGTAAATTTGTTCAACTATTGTGGAAGACAGTGTGGCAATTCCTCAAGGATCTAGAACTAAAAATACCATTTGACCCAGCAATCCTATTACTGGGTATAAGCCCAAAGAATTATAAATCATTCTATTATAAAGACACATGCACACGTATGTTTATTGCAGCACTGTTTACAGTAGCAAAGACTTGGCACCAACCCAAATATCCATCAATGATAGATTGGATAAAGAAAATGTGGCACGCTCGTTGAATCCGCAAACGGTGAGTCGGAGCTGCATTTCCAGACTGATCTTTGTTGCCCACAGAACGGGGAAACTCCCAAGTATAAAAAAGACACGGGACGCCAGGCAGTAGGTCTGCCTGGCGAAGCCGGCAGCCGGGGCGGCGGCGGCCGGCCCTACCCAGCAATCCCCACAGGGCGTGCTTGTCCGGGTGCCCTGTTGAACCGGCAACCTGAGACTTGAGAGGGCTGGACTTGAGACTGAATGAGACTTGGACAGTAGGCCAGCCCAGGGGATTGCAGGGACAGATCGTTTGGGACACCCAGTGGGACGAACAAAACCGCGATTTCAAACTATCCCAAGCAGACAGTCCGAGATGCTCTGTGGGGGAGGGGCGTCCACCACTACCGAGGCAACCCATCCCTACTGAGATACACGCCCACTGCTGACGCAGCCAGCCGTTGCCGAGGCAACCCGTCCCTACTGAGATACACGCCCACTGCTGACGCAGCCTGCCGTTGCTGAGGCAACACGCTACAACGAAGAGACTCTGCCGCAGGGCATGGTAGAGACCACAGCAGAGCCTGCAGGAACAGGGCGAATCACACAACAGCAGGGCGGAGCCTCGGCAGCCAAACAGTGGCTAGTCTGCCTTCTAGCTGGGCAGGACACCTCATCGGACATCGAAAAATAAAGCCCGAACCCCCCAACACAGAGCATTTGAGAAAAAAAGGGTTTTTTTTAATGAGCTCTGTTGCAGCAGAATCAAACATAGCAGCCTAACAGCCCTGAATGAACAACAGAGCTCACAGCTCAGCAATTGAGCTCCAAAAAAGTACAGACTGTCTCCTCAAGCAGCTCCCTGACCCCTCTATATCCAAAAGACTGACATTTGGCAGGCATCATCCTGGGACAAAGATAGCAGAAAAAGAAACGGGTAGCATCCCTCGCTGTGCCACAGCTGCTAGAGGTGCACCCCAGACAAGCAGGGCCTGGAGTGGACCTCAGCAGTCGTACAGCGAAGGGGCTAGGCTGGTAGAAGGAAAACCAAGTAACAGAAATACTTCATCGTCAACAATCTGGGTGTCCACTCAGAGACCCAATCGAAAAGTCAGCAACTACGCAGACGACAAGCGGATAAACCCACAAAGATGGGAAGAAACCAGCGAAAAAAGGAGGAAAACACCCGAAACCAGAACATCTCGCCTCCTAGAAAGGACCAAAACTCCTCACCAGCAAGGGAGCAAAGCTGGACGGAGAATGACTGTGACGAAATGACGGAATTAGACTTCAGAAGGTGGATAATGAGAAACTTTTGTGAGCTAAAAGAACATGTATTAAATCAATGCAAAGAAACTAAGGAACTTAAAAAAAGATATGAGGAAATGATAACAAGAATGGATAACTTAGAGAGGAATATAAATGAATTAAAGGAGCTGAAAAACACAATACGAGAACTTCGCGAAGCATGCACAAGTTTCAATAGCCGAATTGACCAAGCAGAAGAAAGAATATCTGAAGTCGAAGACCAACTCAATGAAATAAAACGAGAAACCAAGATTAGAGAAAAAAGCGCAAAAAGGAATGAACAAAGTCTCCAAGAAATGTGGGACTATGTGAAAAGACCTAATCTACGTTTGATAGGTGTACCAGAAGGGGACGAAGAGAATGAATCCAAGCTGGAAAATACTCTTCAGGACATCATCCAGGAAAACTTCCCCCACCTAGCAAGACAGGCCAACACTCAAATGCAGGAAATACAGAGAACACCACAAAGATATTCCGCAAGAAGAGCAGCCCCAAGGCACATAATCGTCAGATTCAACAAGGTTGAAATAAAGGAGAAAATACTAAGGGCAGCCAGAGAGAAAGGTCGAGTTACCCACAAAGGGAAGCCCATCAGACTCACAGCAGATCTCTCGGCAGAAACACTACAAGCCAGAAGAGAGTGGGGGCCAATATTCAACATTCTTAAAGAAAAGAACTTTCAACCCAGAATTTCATATCCAGCCAAACTGAGCTTCAGAAGTGAAGGAAAAATAAAATCCTTTGCGAACAAGCAAGTACTCAGAGATTTTGTCACCACCAGGCCAGCTTTACAAGAGCTCCTAAAAGAGGCACTACACATAGAAAGGAACAACCAGTACCAGCCATTCCAAAATCACACTAAAAGTTAAAGAGCATCAACATAATGAAGATTCTACAACAACTAACAGGCAAAACAGCCACTTAGCATCAAAATGGCAGTATCAAATTCACACATAACAATATTAACCCTAAATGTAAATGGACTAAATGCACCAATCAAAAGACACAGACTGGCAAATTGGATAAAAATCCAAAACCCATCAGTGTGCTGTATCCAGGAAACCCATCTCACATGCAAGGATACACAAAGGCTCAAAATAAAGGGATGGAGGAAGATTTACCAAGCAAATGGAGAGCAAAACAAAGCAGGAGTTGCAATTCTCATCTCTGATAAAATAGACTTTAAAGCAACAAAGATCAAAAGAGACAAAGAAGGCCATTACATACTGGTAAAAGGATCGATAAAACAAGAAGAGCTAACGATCCTAAACATATATGGACCCAATGCAGGAGCACCCAGATACATAAGGCAAGTTCTTAATGACTTACAAAGAGACTTAGACTCCCACACAATAATAGTGGGAGACTTTAACACTCCACTGTCAATATTAGACAGATCAACCAGACAGAAAATCAACAAGGATATCCAGGGCTTGAACTCAGACCTGGAGCAAGCAAACCTGATAGACATTTACAGAACTCTCCACCCCAAATCCACAGAATATACATTCTTCTCAGCACCACATCATACCTACTCTAAAATTGACCACATAATTGGAAGTAAAGCACTGCTCAGCAAATGCAAAACAACTGAAATCATAACAAACAGCCTCTCAGACCATAGTGCAATCAAGTTAGAACTCAGAATTCAGAAACCGACCCAGAACCGCACAGCTTCATGGAAACTGAACAACTGGCTCTTGAATGTTGACTGGGTAAACAATGAAATGAAGGCAGAAATAAAGAAGTTCTTCAAAACCAATGAGAATGAAGACACAACATGCCAGAACCTCTGGGACACATTTAAAGCAGTCTCTAGAGGAAAGTATATAGCAATAAGTGCCCATATGAGGAGAATGGAGAGATCCAAAATTGACACCCTATCGTCAAAATTGAAAGAGCTAGAGGAGCAAGACCAAAAAAACTCAAAACCCAGCAGAAGACAAGAAATAACTAAGATCAGAGCTGAGCTGAAGGAGATTGAGACACGAAAAACCCTTCAAAAAATCAATAAATCCAAGAGCTAGTTTTTTGAAAAGATCAACAAAATAGACAGACCACTAGCCAGATTGATTAAAAAGAAAAGAGAGAACAACCAAGTAGATGCAATAAAAAAATGATAAAGGGGAAATCACCACAGATTCCACAGAAATTCAAACCATTGTCAGAGAATATTACAAACAACTCTATGCACATAAACTAGTAAACCTGGAAGAAATGGATAAATTCCTGGACTCCTGTGTCCTCCCAAGCCTAAACCAGGAGGAGGCTGAAACTATGAATAGACCAATAACAAGGTCAGAAGTCGAGGCAGCAATTAAGAGCCTACCACACAAAAAAAGCCCAGGTCCAGATGGGTTCACAGCCGAATTCTACCAGACACACAAAGAGGAGCTGGTACCATTCCTTCTAAAACTATTTCAAACAATCCAAAAAGAGGGAATACTTCCCAAATCATTTTACGAGACCAACATCATCCTGATACCAAAACCCGGCAGAGACCCAATAAGAAAAGAAAACTTCAGGCCAATATCCATGATGAACATAGATGCAAAAATCTTCAATAAAATATTGGCAAGCCAAATGCAACAGCAAATCAAAAAACTTATTCACCATGATCAAGTAGGATTCATCCCGGGGATGCAAGGCTGGTTCAACATACTCAAGTCTATAAACGTAATTCACCACATAAACAGAACCAAAAACAAAAACCACATGATTATCTCAATTGACGCAGAGAAGGCATTTGACAAAATTCAACAGCCCTTTATGCTAAAACCCCTCAATAAACTTGGTATTGATGGAATGTATCTCAAAGTAATAAAAGCTATTTATGACAAACCAACAGCCAATATCATACTGAATGGGCAAAAACTGGAAGCATTCCCTTTGAAATCTGGCACTAGACAAGGATGCCCTCTTTCACCACTCCTATTCAATACAGTTCTGGAAGTTCTAGCCAGAGCAATCAGGCAAGAAAAAGAAATAAAGGGTATTCAAATAGGAAAGGTGGAAGTCAAATTGTCTCTATTTGCAGACGACATGATAGTATACCTAGAAGACCCCATCACCTCAGCCCAAAAACTCCTGAAACTGATAAGCAACTTCAGCAAAGTCTCAGGATATAAAATCAATGTGCAAAAATCACAAGCATTCGTCTACACCAATAACAGACTTAAAGAAAGCCAAATCAAGAATGAACTGCCATTCACAATTGCTACAAAAAGAATAAAATACCTTGGAATACAACTCACAAAGAATGTAAGGGACCTCTTCAAGGAGAACTACAAACCACTGCTCAACAAAAACAGAGAGGACACAAACAGATGGAGAAACATTCCATGTTCATGGTTAGGAAGAATTAATATCGTGAAAATGGCTATACTGCCCAAAGTAATTTACAGAATCAACGCTATCCCCATCAAGCTACCATTGACTTTCTTCACAGAACTGGAAAAAACCACCATGAACTTCATATGGAACCAAAAGAGAGCCCGCATAGCCAAGTCAATTCTAAGCAAAAAGAACACAGCGGGGGCATCACACTACCGGATTTCAAACTATACTACAAGGCTACAGTAATCAAAACAGCATGGTACTGGTACCAAAACAGAGATATAGACCAGTGGAACAAAACAGAGGCACCAGAGGTAACACAACATATCTACAACTATACAATCTTTGATAAACCTGACAAAAACAAGCAAGGGGGAAAGGATTCCCTGTTTAACAAATGGTGTTGGGAAAACTGGCTAGCCATGTGCAGAAAGCAGAAACTGGACCCCTTCCTGACACCTTACACTAAAATTAACTCGAGATGGATTAAAGACTTAAACATAAGACCTGGCACCATAAAAACCCTAGAAGGAAATCTAGGCAAAACTATCCAGGACATAGGAGTAGGCAAGGACTTTATGAACAAAACACCAAAAGCATTGGCAACAAAAGCCAAAATAGACAAATGGGACCTAATGAAACTCCACAGCTTCTGCACGGCAAAAGAAACAGTCACTAGAGTGGATCGGCAAGCAACAGAATGGGAAAAAATGTTTGCAGTTTACCCATCTGACAAAGGGCTGATATCCAGAATTTACAAAGAACTCAAACGGATTTACAGGAAGAAAACAAACAAGCCCATTCAAAAGTGGGCAAAGGATATGAACAGACACTTTACGAAAGAAGACATATATGAGGCCAACAATCATATGAAAAAATGCTCATCGTCACTGATCATCAGAGAGATGCAAATCAAAACCACATTGAGATACCATCTCATGCCAGTTAGAATGGCGATCATTAAAAAATCTGGAGACAACAGATGCTGGAGAGGATGTGGAGAAAAAGGAACACTTTTACACTGCTGGTGGGAGTGTAAATTAGTTCAACCATTGTGGAAGACAGTGTGGCGATTCCTCAAGGCCTTAGAAATAGAAATTCCATTTGACCCAGCAATCCCATTACTGGGTATATATCCAAAAGACTATAAATCGTTCTACTATAAGGACACATGTACACGAATGTTCATTGCAGCACTGTTTACAATAGCAAAGACCTGGAATCAACCAAACTGCCCATTGATAATAGACTGGATTGGAGAAATGTGGCACATATACACCATGGAATATTATGCAGCAATCAGAAATGATGAGTTTGTGTCGTTTGTAGGGACATGGATGAATCTGGAGAACGTCATCCTCAGCAAACTGACACAAGAACAGAAAATGAAACACCGCATATTCTCACTCATAGGTGGGTGATGAAAAATGAGAACACATGGACACAGAAAGGGGAGTACTAAACACTGGGGTCTATTGGGGGGAAAAGGGGAGGGCCAGTGGGAGGGGGAGGTGGGGAGGGATAGCCTGGGGAGAAATGCCAAATGTGGGTGAAGGGGAGAAGGAAAGAAAAGCACACTGCCATGTGTGTTCCTACGCAACTGTCTTACATGCTCTGCTCATGTACCCCAAAACCTAAAATCCAATACAAAATTAAAAAAAAAAAAAAAGAAAATGTGGCACATATACACCATGGAATACTATGCAGCCATAAAAAAGGATGTTTATATCCTTTGCAGGGACATGAATGAAGCTGGAAACCATCATTCTTAGCAAACTACTGTAAGAATAGAAAACCCAATGCCCTATGTTCTCACTCGTAAGTGGGAGTTAAACAATGAGAACCCATGGATACAGGGAGGGAAACATCATGTACTGGGGTCTGTTGGTGGGTGGTGGGGGTGGGGTTAGGAGAGGGATAGCATTAGGAGATGTAGATGACAGGGTGATGGGTGCAGCCAATGACCATGGCATGTGTATACCTATGTAACAAACCTGCATGTTCTGTACATGTACCCCACAACTTGAAATACAATTTTTAAAAAAAGGAAAATGGAAAAAGTGTTTGGAAAAAAAAAAGAGATCATGTCATCTGCAAAGAGAACAGTTAGACTTGCTCTTTTTCAGTATGGATGTCTTTTGTTTCATTTTCTTACTCTATTGCTCTGGCTAGGACTTCTGGTACTATGTTGACAAAGAGTGGTGAAAGGGGACATTCTTGTCTTGTTCCAGTTCTTAGAGGAAATGCTTTCAGCTTTTCTCTATTTGGTATGATGATGTTTGTCCTATATGGCCTTTATTATGTTGAGGTATGTTTCTTGTATGCCTGATTTGTTGACAGTTTTTGTCATGAAAGGATGTTGGATTTTATCAAATGTTCTTCTTAATCTATTGAGATGAACTTATAGTTTTTGTCTTTTATTCTGTTGTTGTGATGTATCATGTTTATTGATTTGCATATGTTGAACCATCCTTGCATTTCTGGGATAAATTCCACTTGATTATTGTGTATTATCTTTTTGATGTGTTGTTGGATTCTGTTGGCTAATATTTTGTTGAGTATTTTTACATCTGTATTCATTAGGGAGATTGACCTGTAGTTTTCTTTCTGTGTATGTCCTTGTCTGTTTTTGATATTCGGATGATAGCCATGTAGAATAAATTAGAAAAAAATTCCCTCCTTTTTAATTTTAAAGAATTAATTTGAAAAGAATTTGTATTCGCTCTTCCATATAAGTTTGGTAGAATTTGGCAGAAAAGCCATTCAGTCTTGGACTTTCTTTTGTTGGGAGAATTTTTGTTACCGATTCAATCTTATTATTCTTAATTGGTCTGGTTAAGTTTTCTATATCTTCCTGGTTCAATTTTGGTCAGCTGTATATGTCCAGAAATGTATCCATTCCCCTAGGTTTTCTAGTTTATTCGGCTAAAATTGTCCATAATAGTCTCTGATGATCATTTGTATTTTTGTGGTATCAGTTGTAATGTCTCCTTTTTCATTTATGATTTTATTTATTTGGGTTTTCTCTCTTTTTTCTTGGTTAGTTTAACCTAGTCTACTTTATTGATTTTATTTATCTTTTTTAAAAACAGGATTTTTGTTTCATTGATCCATTGTACTTCTTTTTAAGTTCTATTCCATTTAGTTCTGCTCTGATTTTTATTATTTCTTTTGTTATAATTCTGGGTTTAGAACAAAAGAAATTAGGTTTGGTTTGTTCCTGCTTTTCTAGTTTTTTAAAGATGCATCTTTAGATGTATATATAATCTCTTTTTACTTTTTTGATGGAGGTGTTTATTACTATAAAATTCCATCTTAGCACCACTTTTGCTGTATCCTATAGGTTTTGGTATTTTGCATTTCTATTTTCATTTGTTTAAAGAAATTTTTTAATTTTCTTCTTCATTTCTTAATTGATTCAATGGTCATTCAGGAGCATGTTTTTAATTTTCATGTATTTGTACAGTTTCCAGAGTTTTCCTTGGTATTGATTTCTAGTTTAATTCCATTGTAGTCTTGATATGTACTTGATATGATTCTGATTATTTTACATTGTTGAGACTTGTTTAATGGCATAACAAATGATCTGTCCTGGAGAGTGTTTCATGTGCTCATGAGAAAAAAATGCATTATGCAGCCATTGGATAATATGTTCTGTAAATGTTCTATTTTGTCTAAAGTGCAGTTTAAATCTGATGTTTTTTGCTTACTTTTCTGTCTAGATCATGGCCAGTTTTGAGACTGTTTGTTGAAGTCCTCAATTATTATTGTATTGGAGCCTATCTCTCCCTTTAGATCTAATACTGTTTGCTTTATATATATGGGTGCTCCAGTGTTGGCTGCATATATTTAATATAATTGGAATGGCTATATCCATTTGCTAAATTGACAACTTTTTCTCTTTTTATAATTTTTATATTGAAATCTATTTTATCTGATATAAGTATGTCTACTCCTCACTTTTGGTTTCTGTTTACATGGAGTATCATTTTTTATTCCTTTATTTCAGTCTCTGTGTGTCTTTGCAGCTGATAGGAGTTTCCTGTAGGTAGCTGATATGGTTTGGATATTTGTCCTTTCCATGTCTCATGCTGAAATGTGATTTCCAGTATTGGAGATGGGGCCTTGTGGGAGATGATTAGATGATGGGGAGGATTCCTCATGAATGGCTTTGCATCAGCCCCTTGGTGATAAGTGAGTTTTCACTCAGTTAGTTCATGTGAGATCTGGTTATTTAACAGTGTCTGGGACCTCTGCCTCTCTCTCCTTTCTACTCTTGTCGTGTGAAACATGTGCTTCCGCTTTGCCTTCTGCCATAATTGTACACCTTCTGAAGCCCTCATCAGAATCTGAGCAAATGTTGGTGCCATGCTTGTATAGCCTACAGAATTATGAGCTAATTAAACCTCTTTATAAATTGCCTAGCCTTAGGTATGTTTTTATTGTGATGAAGGAATGGCCTAATGCAATAGCATATAGTTAGATCATGTTTTTTTTTTTTTTTAATCCATTCAGCCAGTTTATGTCTTTTAAGTGGAGAATTTAATCCATTTGCATTCATGGTTATTATTGATTGATGAGAACTTATTTCTGCCATTTTGTTCATTGGTTTCTGGTTGTTTTGTATATCCTTTATTCTCCTTTTCTTCTCTTATTACTTATCATTTAGATTAATGGTTTTCTGTAGTTGTAACATTTGAATCTTTTCTCATTCTCATTCGTGAGAAGCCAGTGAGTTTATATGTTCATGTTTTCTTGATGGTAGGTATTGTCCTTTCACTTCCCAACATAGGGCTCCCTTAAACATTTCTTGTAGGGCCAGTCCAACTGGGAATGAATTTCCTCACTTTTTGTTTGTCTGGCAAAGACTTTCTTTGTCCTTTTTTGAAGGATGGCTTTTCTAGGTATAGTAATCTTGGTTGTCAGTTTTGTTCTTTCAGCACTTGGAATATATCATTCAGTGCTTTGAATGTATCTTCTCATTTTCTCCTGCCCTACAAAGTTTCTGATGAGAAAACTGTTAATCTGATGGGGATTTCCTTATATGTGCCTTTACAATTTTCTCTTGCTGATTTTGGAATTCTTTATTTGTCTTTGACTTTTGACAGTCTAACTCTAATATGCCTTGGAGAAGACATTTTTAGATTGAATCCATTTAGAGATTTTTGAGCTTCCTATTCTGGATGCCTATCTCTTGCAAGGCTTGGGAAGTTTTGGGCTATAATGTCACTAAGTAAGCTTTCTGTGCCTTTGCTTGTCTTTTATTCTCTTGAAACACCCAAAATGTGAGTATTTGGTTGCCTGTTTTATGGTGTTCCATAAGTCATGTAGACTTTCTTCATTCTTTATTAATCTTTATATATATATATGCACTTTTTTTGTCTGAGTTACTTCAAAAGACCTTTCTTCTAGTTCAAAAAGTATTTATTTGCCTGATCTAGTCTAGTATTGAAGCTCTTGATTAAATTTTTGTTTCATTCATTGAATTCTTCAGTTACAGAATTTCTGATTGATTCTTCTGTATGATATCTCTTTCATGAGTTTCTCATTCTGATTATAAACTTTTTTTCTGATTTCTTTGTATTATGTGTGTTACCATGTATCTCACTGAGCTTCTTTAATAACACCATTTTGAAATCTTTTCCAAAAATGTCATAGATTTTTCACTGAAATCTGTTAGAGAGTTATTGTTTCTTTACATATGTCACATTTCCTTGCTTTTTCATGTTTGTGTGTGTTTACATTGATAATTATGAATCTGGTGTAACAGTCCCTTCTGATTTTTTGAATTGACTCTTGTAGAAAAGATGTTTTCCTATAGTTGTATCTATAGTGTTGGTTGTGTAGGGCACTTTGGTTTTGATTTTTGGTGGACACAGCAATGTAGTCTTCAGATGACTTCTTCAGCTATAATCAGTGTCAGTGGTATCTCTGAGTTCCTCAATGGGTTAGGGTGTGGTTGTTAGTGGATGCTGTAGTGAGGCCTTGCTATGGATTCGGACACCAGGTAGGCCAGTTATCTGGCATTAGTGATTGTGGCAACAGACTGAGCATGCTGTTCCTTGGGTTACCAAGGTGGTAACAGACTGAGCATGCTGTTCCTTGGGTGGCTTCTATGGGGTAGAAGCAGGTCTGAGTGGGCTGATCCTTGGGCCTTCATATTATTTGGCTGTGTCCCCACCCAAAGCTCATCCTGAATTGTAGCTCCCATAATCCCCACATGTCATGGGAGGGACCCCATGGGTGGTAATTGAATCATGGGGGCAGGTCTTTCCCATGCTGTTCTCATGATAGTGAATAAGGCTCATGAGATCTGATGGTTTTATAAAAAGGAGTTCCTCTACACAAGCTCTCTTGCCTGCTTCCATGTAAGATGGGCCTTTGCTTCTCCTTTGCCTTCCACCATGATTGTGAGGCCTCCCCAGCCATATGGAACTGTGAGTACATTAAACCTCTATCCTTTATAAATTATCCAGTCTTGGGTATGTCTTTAATAGCACCATGAAAATAGACCAATACAGGCCTCCAGGTGGCTTGTTGAAGTGCTAGCAGTGGCAGTAGTGGGCCAAGCTGGCAAGTGGATCGCTGAACTCCTGGGCAGTGTGTGCGGCATCAGCAATGGCGATAGCAGCAGTGGGCACTAGCATTGATGGCAGCAAACTGGGTGGGCCAGTCCCCTAGCCCCAAGGTTGGGCATATGCAGGTGAGTGCTGGTGGTGATGGCAGCAGGCCATCCTCATGTCCTTGGAAGGGATGCATGGGCTCCAGCATTGGTGGGCAAAGTATATTGATCTCTAGACCTCTGGGTAATGCACATATGCACTGGCAGGCTGTGGAGGCCTGTTTTTTAGCATCCCCAGGTGTGGATGGGCAAGGCAGGCCTCTGGACAGTGCCCACAGGCAGTGGTGAGGGTGGTGCTAGGTGAGCTGGAGTTGTTCTCAGGACCCTCAGTGGTGTGTGCATACAAAGGCAGTGTCAGGCAGGGCTGATCAATTCCCAAGCTCCCAGACAACATGCAAAGGCACTGGCAACCTGTGTGGGCCCATCTTCAGTTCCCTGGAAGGTGTGTATGCATGCCAGTGGCAGTGGATGGGGTAGATCAATCCCCAGACTCCTGGACATTGTGTATGGGCACAGGTGAAGGCAGTGCTGGATGAGGCAGGCCCGTGCTCAGGCCCCTAGATGGCACATAGGAGTGGTACCTGTGGCAGTGTATGGATTGGATCAATCCTCAGGCCTTCGAATGGTACACTAGAATGCCAGTGGGTGTCTTTAGGTACTCTGATGGTGCATGTGGGTACCAGTGGCAGTGGAGGTGGTAGATTGATCTGCTGGTTCCCAGATGATGTGTGGGAACTGGTGGTGGTGGCAGGCAGGCAGACCTGTTTTTAGACTTCCTAATGGTATGTATAAGCACCAGCTGTGGCAGGCAGACCAGGATGATCTCCAGGACCTTGGATGGTGCCCTTGGGCCAAGAGACAGGCTGGATGGGCCTGTCCTCAGGTCCTGGGACATTGTCTGGATGAGCCAGTTCCCAGGCCTCCTTAAGATATGTGCAGGTGTGCAGCAGCCCTGCTGCTGGGGGGTAAGGATTTTATGTCAGTGGCAACAGCCCCAGGCACGCAGCTCTCAGGCTCTAGAGAGTGCATGCTTTGGCTCCCTTCAGCCCTAGGGCAGCCTCTCCAGTGTGCTTCACTATCCATTTCTTGGGGCATAAGACATTGCATGAGGTAAAGTTCTGGGGACCCACCTGCACTGCTGGCTCCAGCCACCATCGTGATGCTGTAACCCTTTGGGTAGATGTAGAGGGGTGTCTACAGGGGTTCATGGATGTAGATATGTAGCGGGTATTGGGCCCCAAGGTGTGATGTAGTCTGGTGGGGGCTGAGCTCTCAGATGGCAGCATGCTATAGCTACTTGAATCTCAGAGGATATGTGGGACCCAGTGTGAACTTCCTCTCCAGAATAATGTCATTACGTGGACTCCAGGCATCTCTTTATACTAATATCAGAGCTTGTGAGGGCTGAGAGGCTCACCTGTGGCTACAATTGTAGGAGTTTGTGGTGGGAATATGGACTGCCAACTGTTGGGGATCTCTTACTTACCTTTTCCCCATACTGGGAGGAGTTTTCCCTGGCTCTGAATTGATCTTGGCTGGGTCAACTGCTTCACTTCCCTTTCCTTCTATGCCTCAGAAGTTCCCACTTTGCTACTGAGTTCCACTGTATCTCTAGATGTTATATTTGACATCTAATTATCTGCTTGCCATTCTGGACCTTCTTTTAGGAGGAGGTGAGAGCCAGGTGCCCCAGGCAGCCATCTTGAAGCACCTCCAAGGGAAGGTTTGCAATTGCAGATTCAATTTCTAAAATAGGTATGGGATTAATTACCTTTTCTATTTCTTCATGTGTCAGTTTTCATAGGTTGTACTTTTTTTCAGGAATTAATCTGTTTAATCCAAAATTTCAGATTCATTGACACAATGTTGCTTTTATAACATCATCCTTTTTTGTTTGTTTGTTTTTTGAGACAGAGTCCCACTCTGTCTGCCCAGGCTGGAGAGCAGTGGCATGATCTTGGCTCACTGCAACCTCTACCTTCTAGGTTCAAGTGATTCTCATGTCTCAGCCTCCCAAGTAGCTGGGACTACAGGAGTGCGCCAATACGCCTGGCTATTTTTTTGTATTTTTTAGTCGAGACAGGATTACGCCTTGTTGGCCAGGCTGTTCTTGAATTCTTGACTTCAAGTAATCTGCCTGCCTTGGCCTCCCAGAGTGCTGGGATTACAGGCATGAGCCACTGCGCCCGGCCTGTCACATCATCTTAATATCACTTGATGTTTCTTAAGATCTCTGGTGTTTTTAGTAATTAGTGCCTCTCTTGCCTAAGGTTTAACAGTTTTATTCTTCTCAAAGAACCAATTTTTATCTTTGTTGATTTTCTCTATTATATTTTTGCTTTCTGTTTTATTAATTGTTGCTTTATTACCTTCCTGCCGTTCTTTTCATTGTGTGTGATTTACTATTCTTTTTTAAAAAACAACATGAATTTTTAGCCTTTATTTCTAATATATGCATCCAATGGGAGAGATAAATTTGTGTTGTTTAAGCCATCCAGTTTGGTATCCTCATAAGACTGTTGAGAGGGATTTGATATGTTAATAAGCTTAGAGCAATTTCTGGCTCATAGTAAATTTTGCGATTTTTGTTTTTATTATTACCCTGGATTGCTTACAAGAGTACATATAACAGAGAAAATTGTAAATAGTAATAGTCAAAACTCTAGGAAAACTTATTGAAAATCAACCTATGAGAGAAAGTTGGAATATTAATATTCAGCCATTAAGGGCATATTTGAACGTTGAGCTACTAGGGAGTGATGGACATGTCATCTCCTCCCATCTGCTACACTACTTCGTGATGAAAATCTCACTGGGCATACACAGGATCTCCTCAAGACTCTTTGGTGGCTGCCTCTGACACCTGTTATTTTATATCCCCTGGACCAGCCATGTGAAAGCTCCCATGCCTGACATTCCACATGTGTCCTGCTTGGCTCTTTGCATAAAATGTCCAGCTTGGGAGGCCAGATTGCTGCTTCAGGGCAACATGTCCCACAGAGGTGGGAAAAGGAATTGGCCGCCAGTCAGAAACTGGTGGCAAATATCACACTAAACCCGCTAACTCTTCTTGTGAATGTGAAACACATTTAGAGATGAAATGGTACTTCTCTGGCTGCCAGAAAACAAGTAACAAAAGA
This sequence comes from Callithrix jacchus, assembly GCF_049354715.1. Classification (NCBI taxonomy): domain Eukaryota; kingdom Metazoa; phylum Chordata; class Mammalia; order Primates; family Cebidae; genus Callithrix; species Callithrix jacchus. The sequence goes on from NC_133512.1 coordinate 29,089,624, forward strand.
GGCAAGGCCCACATATGTTTGTGATAGGGAGTGTTTCACCACGCAGCAAGGGATCTGCATTTTGTGTAGGTGATTTTAAACTGTTGGCAGAGATCCTTCCTGCTTAGTGCCTCAGCATTGGTTTGGGCTGGTTTGTGGAGATGAGGGTTAGGAGGAGGGAAAAGCGCTCCTGTGTGAACAAAGGCATTCTCTGTGAGGCTTGGATCTAAGAATACTGTCTAAATGTCAAGTGTCTGATAATGAAGAAAACGGACCTTAGCCATGGATTTGCTTTTCAGCATTAGACACACAAAACAGGAGCATAAGTGTGTGTCTGCCAAAAAGGCAACCTCACTCTCAGCCAAACACTATAGCTCTTAATTAAAAAAACTGAAACCAAAGTAGACTTGTCTCTGGATGGCTACCTAAAATGCCCACTTAAAGGAATGACAGCTCTCCTAGGGGAGTAGCAGGATACTGAGAGAGGGGGCAATTTTCCCCATGTATTCACATCGAGCCATGCCCAGAGAAATCAAATGCAACTCCCACCAGCCTTCCGAGATCCCATGAAGAGTGAGTGCTTCTGGTTCCTCATTGTTGGTTCTGACCTAGAAGGTAACAAGTCTTTAGTATTGGTTCTATTTTAAGGATCAGACACTGCCCTGTTAGATAATCTGAGAAGACTTTCTGAGCTTCTGTAAGATTTGGAAGTTGTCTGTAAATGCACGATTTGGACTACCTTATTTCTAAGATATCATCTAACAAAAATCTGAAATATCTACATCTTATGAATGCCCAGAGGGGCTCAGTTAGCAAGCAATGAAGAATAGTGTTGTGAGCTTCAGGAAATGCTCTTATACTTATATAGATGTGTGTGTGTGTGTGTATACATATAATGTGCGTACATATATGTGTACATGTATGTATGTATATGTGCATATATACACATACATGTATACATATGTACATGTGCGTACATATATACATATATATATGTACACATACACACAGACCTATCTCTTTCCACCAATATGGAGAGAAATATACACAAAATGTAAGTCTCAGGCTACATGATATCCAAAGTCATGGGTAGTCTCTGCACTGGCATTGACCATGAACCCTTCCTAGTGTTATCTCTGGGTCCCAGAAGTTGAGTCCTCTTTCTCCTTGTCTGTTGACAACCCATGGCCATCAGTCTCAAGGCCACCCTTTTGGGATCTTTCTCCAAATATTAAAGTTGCTGTTCATTATCTGAGTTGATGTTGTCACTGCATTAGAAATGTAGGGACATTTTGTTCTTTTATTTTTTATTTTTATTTTTATTTTTATTTTAAATTTTTTATTGGATTTTAGGTTTTGGGGTACATGAGCAGAGCATGCAAGACAGTTGCGTAGGTACACACATGGCAGTGTGCTTTGCTTTTCTTCTCCCCTTCACCTACATTTGGCATTTCTCCCCCGGCTATCCGTCCCCACCTCCCCCTCCCACTGGCCCTCCCCTTTTTCCCCCCAATAGACCCCTGTGTTTAGTACTCCCCTTTCTGTGTCCATGTGTTCTCATTTTTCATCACCCACCTATGAGTGAGAATATGCGGTGTTTCATTTTCTGTTCTTGTGTCAGTTTGCTGAGGATGATGTTCTCCAAATTTTGTTCTTAAACATCAGCCCTAAGGAAGTTTTGACTCCACATTTAGAAATTTAAAATTTTGGCGGGGTGCAGTGGCCCACACCTGTAATCTCAGCACTTTGGGAGGCTGAGGCAGGTGGATCACTTGAGGCCAGGAGTTCAAGACCAGCATGGTCAACATGGTGAAACCCTATCTCTACTAAAAATACAAAAATTAGCCAGGCACGGCGGCGTACTCCTGTGATCCCAACTACTCAGGACTCAGAGGCATGAGAATCGCTTGAACCCTAGAGGTGGAGGTTGCAATGAGCCGAGATTGTGCCATGGCACTCCAGATTGAGGAGTGAGCCTGTCTAAAAAAAAAAATTAAAAATTGTAATGAGAATAATAGCCATACTGACAAATTTCAAGAATTTTTTTAGAATAAATGTCATTAAGCTGAATGTCGTGAAGAAAACACTTGTTTTTTCCATTGTTATTTTATTGAAAATATCTTTATTGACACAAATCATTTTTCATATAAACTGAAAAAATGTTGAGTCATTGAGCGGTTTTCATTTTTACCAAATCTCACAGGGTGTAGCTTCTGTAATCATGAGTTTTGCATGATCTCCAACAACCTGATTTTCCTGACTGCAATTTGAGCCATTATTATTTTTATTTTATGTTTTCGCTATCAATATCAGTTCCTTTTTCTTCAAAAACTGCAAGATGCATTACCTCTGCTAGGTTGTATTTAATAGCTGGAAAAAATTTTAGGTCTCATTTTCCAGGGAAGGGAAACTGAAACCCACAGGTGAAGTGACTTCCCTAAAGTATCCTACCCATTTCATGTCTGAGCTGAGGTTAGAATCTTGGCTTCCAGCCCAGAGTTTCTCTGCTTCACAAGCATATTCACTACCGGAATAATGGAATCACAGCAGTATGCTGGGACAGTTACAATTGGAGCCCATATGCATCCCTGCCATAATTAAAGCAGGGCTGAGAAATAATGTATTTCACATCTAGTGTTAGCTCTGAAACCACCCAAGGTGACCACCTCCTATAGACAGAGAGAAGATTGGGTTTTTTGTTTTGTTTTGTTTTTTGAGATGGAGTCTTGTTCCGTGTTCCAGGCTGGAATGCAGCGGTGTGATCTCAGCTCACTGCAACCTCCACCTCCCGGGTTCAAGCGATGCTCCTGTCTCAGCCTCCTGAGTAGCTGGAATTACAGGCATGCACTATCGTACCTGGCTGATTTTGTATTTTTAGTAGAGATGGGGTTTCACATATTGGCCAGGCTGTTTTGAGCTTCTAACCTCAGGTGATCCACCCATCTTGGCCTCCCAAATTGCTGGGATTACAAGCGTGAACCACTGTGCCCAGCCAAATGGGTTTTTAAAAAAGGAACTAAGGCTTGGTGGCGAGGCCAGGTTCATATAATGTTAAGAAAAGTTATGGCTTTATCTGGGAAATTGTGATATTAATAAAAGAATGCATGCCAAAATTGGCCAAAATGAGCAGTGAGAACATGGTGGGCAGTGTCATGGATAAGAGAATACAGGGCAGGGCACAGGGCAGCGTGCATAGTCTGGCTCACAGCCTGCAGCTGGGAGAGTGAGAGCTAGGGGAGAACAGAAGGGGAACATGGTGCCTGGATAGCAGGCAAGGAGTGTGTGTTCCATGGTTTAAGCAGTGGGGATCTATCAGAGGTTTCAAAGCACATTTTTAAAAGCTGTTCTTTGGGAAGTTTATAATGGTAACTTTAGGATGAATTCAGGGTGAGGAGACTCTAGAAATAGGAAGTCATATAAGGATCTTTATTGGAAGAAGATTCTCCATCTATTTCATATGTCCACCTTCTTGATACTGATTTGGAAGCCTTGAAATAGAGGTCTGGGGATATAGGTTTTGGAATGTTCAAGCTGTGAGGATTAATTCCCTGTTTGAGAGATGGTGTTTACTGTGTGTCAGGGAGATCACCACATGCTGGTGTCCCTGGCACTTCCTCAGTGGCCCTAGTAGTCATCCTCAGCCCCCTAAAGCACAAACCCTGCACCAAGGCTTGCACCTTGACCTTGACCTGGGTTTGGTATATGGAGCCCTCAGCCACACTCTGCTCAGGGGCGTCTCCCAAAATGTCCTGTTTCCATCAGGAATCAGATGTTCTGCTAGACGTTGTATCTAGGGAAACCAAAGGGAAGGAGCACGCTGCCCCAAAGCTTGACTGTTCTGGACAACCCTCACCAATTAGAGGGGGTTCATGACATGAGGGGAAGGTGGAGTTAGACAAACCTGGTTTAAACTTTCATTTTGCCACTTGCTAGCTGTGGGCTGGTTGCTGGTCCTGGAAACTCTTGTGTTTTGTTTTGTTTTGTTTTGTTTTGAGATGGAGTCTCGCTGTATCACCCAGGCTGGAGTGCAGTGGTGTGATCTCAGCTCACTGTAACCTCAGCCTCCCAGGTTCAAGTGATTCTTCTGCCTCAGCCTCCCAAGTAGCTGGAATTATAGGTGCCCACCACCACAGTTGGCTATTCTTGTGTTTTTAGTAGAGATAGGGTTTCACCATTTTGGCCAGGCTAGTCTCAAACTCCTGACTTCAGGCAATCCACCCACTTTCGACTCCCAAAGTTCTGGTATTACAGGTGTGAGCCACTGAGCCCAGCCAGTCCTAGAAACCCTTGAGTGAGAACAATTACTTCACAGGGGTGATGGGAAGGTCAAAAGAGATGGTAAGGATGGTGACCGATGATTCGGTGTCTGTGAGCCCTCAGGCCATGGTCTACCACACACTTTTTTAATCCACAATTTTATGGAATCCGAGTAGCTATCCTAAAAACTGTCATGGTATTTACTAACTCCTAACCGAGGAAACAGAAGCTTTGCCTGAGGAACTTGCTTAAGACTTCTAACAGTAATAGTATCTGAGATTTGAACATCCAAATTTCCATCTTTCTACCACCCTACAGTGTCTGTAAGTACCTGTGAGGAGAGTGGAGTGGGGAGGGATGAACTGCAGCTGGAGCAAGGCTCCATGTCCCCTGTATTAGTCTGTTCTTGTGCTGCTACAAGGAAATACCCAAGACGGGGTAATTTCTAAGAAAATTAATAAGAATAAAATTACTAAAATAAGAGGTTTAATTGGCTCACAGTTCTGCAGGCTGTACAGGAAGCATGGCTGCATCTCCTTCTGAAGAGGCCTCAGGGCGTTTTACTTATGGCAGAGGGCAAAGCTGGTGCAGATGAGAGATGCCACACACGTTTAAACGAGCAGATCTCGCGAGAACTCACTATTGCCAGGACAGCACCAAGGAATGTTGCTAAACTATTCATGAGAAATCTGCCGCATGATCCAATCACCTCCCACCAAGCCCCACCTCCAACACTGGGGATTACCGTTAGACATGAGATTTGGGTGGGGACACAGATCCAAACCATATCACTGCCCTTGGGGCATGTGGTAGTGGTGGCAAGGGGGTGGTGTGGCGGTGGTGGACAGTGTATTTGGCAGCACATCCTAATCACCATAGAATACTTTGTTCCCTAAAAAAAGGAGGACTTCTTGGGCCGGGCACAGTGGCTCACTCCTGTAATCCCAGCACTTTGGGAGGCCGAGGCGGGTGGATCACAAGCTCAAGAGATCAAGACCATCCTGGTCAACACGGTGAAACCCCGTCTCTACTAAAAATACAAAAAATTAGCTGGGCATGGTAGTGCATGCCTATAATCCCAGCTACTCGGGAGGCTGAGGCAGGAGAATTGCCTGAACCCAAGAGGCGGAAGTTGCAGTGAGCCGAGATCTCACCATTGTACTCCAGCCTGGGTAACGAGAGTGAAACTCTGTCTCAAAAAAAAAAAAAAAAAGAGGACTTCTTATAAGGAGATGGATGAGGTATGGTTTGTCTGCAGAAAGCAGTAACAACCACAGCTTTCCAATTGTGCTTTTCTAAAACTCAAATTAACTTGAGTTTGTTTCTTGAGTACATACCAGTAGAATATGGAGGAAAGAATGACCACAGTCCTTCGAGTGGAATCAGGCCAGGATTTGAACGTTTTCACAGATAGTCCACAGAGGAAATGATAGACAGCTAGCCACCTGCCTTTCTTGGTATTACTGCTGACAATTCATTTTTTTGTGTGTTTTATTAAGAATTTTAAACAGCTTAGGAAGCATTGTGAACTTTTTCTGAAGGAACAGTTCCAGAAAGGTCTTCAGCAAGTCCTTGATAACATTGACATGATCAGAGGAAGCAACAAGCCACAGATGTCACTTTTGCATTTGACTAGATGAGAGGGAATGAAGTTTTCAAAAACATATTGAATGGAGGAAAATAACTGTTACAGGCTTAAGGCAATGATAACCAAATACAGTTAATTCCATGGAAAAATGTTTTGGCCTTGGCTGGGCGTGGTGGCTCACATCTGGAATCTCCACACTTTGGGAGGCTGAGGTGGGAGGATCGTTTGAGCCCAGGAGTTCAAGACCAGCCTGGGTGGGCAACATAGTAAGACCCTGTCCCTGCAAAAAAAAAAAAAAAAAAATTAGCCAGGTGTGGTGGTGCATGCCTGTAGTCCCACCTACTTGGGAAGCTGAGATGGGCGGCTCACTTGAGCCCAGGAGGTCAAGGCTGCAGTGAGCTATATTCACACCAGTATACTTCAGCCTGGGCATCAGAGTAAGACCCTGTCTCAAAAAAAAAAAAAAAAAAAGTTTTGGCTTTGTTACAGAAATGAGCAAACAGAATCTTCATCTCCCGACCAGCAGTCACCTTCTACAGTGATAGATATCTTCTTTCATGGGTTCTTTGTCTCTATCTTCCTGACATGGGCAGAGTTCCTCTGTCCATTTATGGGAATCAGACTGTGGGCAGAAAACCAGAACACAGTAATCAAACCATACCCCACCTCCCAGCCAGAGAGCTTCTTGGAAGTCACAGGTTAGGTCCTTCAAAAGCAGGCATTGAGGCAAAGTTTTGGGTGCGAATAGTTTGTTAGAGACCAACACCTGTGGAAGGAAGGGTATAGGGGCAGGATTGGACCAAGGGAGAAATCAAACTGTGATACAGGCCAGACACACTGGGAAGGGAACTCCTGGGAGCATATTTTCTATCAGAGTGTCCCACACTGGGCCAAAATAGTGAGGCCTTTTATGCCCAGCTCTTTGACTCACCAAATTTGGGCTGCCCCAGGAAGGTCATCATCTTGGGAAAGGCAGCTCTTTGCAGTCGAGACAGACCCTGAAGGAGCTGAGAGCTGGGGGCTGCCTGCTGAATGCACTCCCTGCATCTGAGCAGCAAGTACCTCCTTGAAGAGGGGTTCAGTGGGGTGCATCTCTATGTCTACCAAAAATGCCACCCAGATAATGCACTTGCTAGCTCTCAGGGATTTGGGCGCAGGAAGTGGGGAGCAGCAGGAGCTGATGGTTTGCCTAATATGAGAACTTGGTCTTTCTTTGTTTGCATGCTATCAAATTTTGCCTCAGTTCTCAGTGTAATTATGTCTTAATATCTGCCTTAGAAAGATGGATCAGGCCTTGGTTTTTACTCATATCAAGATCCCAGATAGGCAAGATGGCTCTTTCGGGAAAAAGATTAAAGAATCATCAAAAAATGTTTCCCTTTTTCAGTTATTTGTCATGGAATAATAAATTACGCCAAAACTCAGTGGCTTAATTTGTTATTTCTCACAAATATGTGGATTGAGTGGGCTCAGCTGGGTGGGTCTGATTCAGATGGGGTAGGCTGAGGTCACATGTGCAGCTGCATTCAGCTTGGAGTTTGGCTAAAGCTGGGACATCCAAGATGATCTCCACTTCTCTGTTTCTCTCTCCATATGGCCTCTAATCACATAGTGCCCTGGCCTGGACTTTATCACAACACAGCAGGCTGGTCTTCCAAATGGAGAAGCAAAAGATGCCAGTCCTTTTAAGGCCTGTACTCAAAAGTCCCAGAATATTCTCTCCATTTCATTCTCTCTTGGTCGGTGCAAATCACAGAGCAAAGCCAGATTCCTCTTGGTGAGAAGAATGGCAAAGAATATGGAGCCATTTTTTCACCTACTACTTTGCCCTAACCCAATGTCTCTCAACCCTTGCAGATACAGATTTCCACACCCACTCTCCAGATTTTATTGGTCTGGGGTAGAACCTGGGCTTTGGTATTGAAGCTTCATAGAGGTTTCTAATATGCAGCCAGTTTGGGAACCCTAAACTATGATGTGTTTTGTCCCTCTATTGGTAGTCACATGGCTGCCATCTTGCAGGAACCTCCATGGGGCTTATGTGTGGAGAAACTTTCATTCTGATTCCTGAAGAGTGTTCTAAATCCTTTTTATTACTTACAAGCCAACCAGAAATTTTAGAACAGTTTTACTCTTTACAAACCAGCCATTGACCTGAAGCATCACATTTAGAAGTGTGTCTTCCAGTCAGTAGTATCAACTGGTGTGGCACCAGTTCTCTGAAATCCTCAGCCAACACCTGAATCTAAATTGTAGACTTCAATCTCTGCCGTGCACTGTAGGTTTACAAGAGGTCTTTGTTCTCTTCAATTACTGATAGATCGCTGGGAATTTAGAGTTTTAGAAAACTCTTTTTATTTATTTAAAAGCATGAGTTTCCTTTTTCCAGCTGTGCTGTGCTGTGTTGAAACTGTGTGGTCCCAGTGTACAGTGCTCTCAGGTGATCGTATGCCTGTGTTGTCTTCCAACAAGAAAAAAACTATCAAGCAGTGTCTGCTTTAAACATCATCCAGAGTGATGGTTTGCATCAAAGATGCCCACCGGCCACAGAGAATTTTTTTGTGGATATTAGTTATTGGTAAAATATTATACTAGATTCATACATTTCCATGTCAAAGCCACAAAAAAGTGCAGCGTTTTTGACTGAAGTTTTATTATAAGTAAGCTCAGTATTTCCATTAATTAGTCAGTCATTAGGTTATTTAATAAGGAGGCTTAACCTGGAATAAGGGTCTGTGGTTAGGATTCAAGGAGTCGTCAGTGAACTTGGGAAAAAATTCCATCTTTATTTTCACTAACCTCTAACTGAAATAGCATTTCCTTTCATTATGAATTGTGAAATTTCACATTTCCTTCCATTATAAATGTAGGCAACAAATCACAGTGGCACAGAAGTACCTTTGACTTTTGTCTGCAATAGAAAGCAGAGGTATTCTCATACCAATTGTCACAAACATTGTTGTAGATGTGCTTGAAAACCTTTTATGCTTATTACTACAATTAGAATTATAGTAGTTTTCAGATCCTCTGGTTTCTCCTACCAAATGTGCTAATATAGAAGTATATAAGTTGCTACCTCACAAATTTTTTACTGTTTTGATTATTTCAATGTAATGCTTCATTTGCAATCCATAATGTGTATGTATATCATATATATATATATGTGCCTGCATGTGCATTGTGCATTATTTATTTATTTTAAGGTAGCGTTTTGCCCCGTCACCCAGGCTGAAGTGCAGTGGCACCATTATGGCTCACTGCAGCCTTTAACTCCCAGGCTCAACAAATCCTCTCACCTCAGCATCCCAGGTATGTGGGACCACAGGCACATGACACCATGCCTGGCTAATTTTTGTATTCTCTTGTAGAGATGTTGTTCAGGCTGGTCTCAAACTCCTGGGCTCAAGTGATCCTCCTGCCTTGGCCTCCCAAAGTACTAGGATTATAGGCATGAGCCACCATGCCCAGCCAGCATGTATTTTAAAACATTATTGTGAGAAGGTGTCCATAGGCTGCACCAGACACCGACAGGAGACTGTAGCACAAAAAGATTAAGAACCCATGCATTAGACTATTTGAATTGTTGAAAATAATTTATAGACTCTCCCCAGCCCAAATCACTTATCACCTTTGCTTATACCAGACAGACTTTATGAGCTAAGCTATCAAGTAGGCATGTATTTTGTTTCTAGTTGATTACATTGGCAATTCTGACTACTTTGGTGACCATATTCAAGTGGTATTATAGGGATTAAGAGAATGGATACTGTGTTAGGCTTGGATTAGATCCCTGCTCTGCCATGTACCAGCTGTATGACCTTGGGCAGTTACTTAACCTCTCCAAGAACTCCCTCACCTGTGAAATGGGGATAATATTATCACCTACCACTTTCCCAGGAGGATTCTTTATTAGGATGAATTGAGGTAATGCTTATCATTACTTGACCCTCTCTCTACCAGCCACCTAATAAGCATAAAATAAATGTAGGTTTCTATTACCTTAGGAATCTCTCTTAGCATTAATCTACTTCACAGGGCAAGCAGCTCTCACTCCGTTCATAGAGTCCTTAAGAGACATTTTGTATTAAAGATTCAGATGATGAAATCAGTTCAATATTCTCTATCAGACAGACCTGAAACTACCACAGTTGCATCCAGTTTTAACTTGACTGCAACAAAGAGACTGTCTTGTCAAAAGGTAGTAGTAGCAGAGAGGGATGAGTTAGTCATTTTGCTATATGACAGGCTAATAGGAAATAAAAGTGGCTGAATTGAGTAATGAGTTGTTTCTAAAGCATTGAGTCCCTTCTAGTTTAACAATATCTGAAACATCCCTGTCTGCAATAAACGAGGCGCATCCAGCCTTTTCTTTTTCTCCCGTTTGTACTGAGCTTCTAACATATGGAAGACAGGAAACATAGGAGCTTACATTTAGAGAGTAAAAAACTATCAAAACAAAAAAACCCAAATATTTGGCAAGTTATTGTTCTTCTGCTGTCCAGCATGGAGATGCGGGTATTTATTTTTGTTCTTAATATTTATTTTTTATGCAGGAACCAGAGTCCCAAGGTTGAGATTCTGGCACTAGCTCTGTCATCTTAGAGCTGCTTGCCAGAAGGGGACTTCCCACTTTTGACTTTGTTTGAATTCAATTGCTTCTCCATGCCTTCCCCACACACTGTTTTAGACATGGGGCCAATCTCATCATCTCTTTGTAGGGGAGAAGAAAAAGGTGCAGCAGAGACTCTGTTAAGCTTCCTAAAGATTCATTTTTGCAAGGATGGCAGTATCAATAGGTGGTTTTGCTTTTTCTTTTTTAAAATTTAAAATTGAATACATACCAAAGAATATTTACAATGCTGTGTAAGATAAAACAGTGATAAACGAACACTTTTGTACTCACCAGCCAGTTTAAAAACTACAACATTGCCCTTCCCAATTACCCCTGCAGGTAAAGTGCTGTCCTGAGTTTTGCCTTTATCATCCTCTTTCTTTTCTAGTTGTTAATAGTTTTACTGCAGATATACGTATCCATATATAATATCTTACTTTCCATATTAATTGTATAGAAAAGGAATTAGATACTTTTGGTATTCAACACTATACGTGAGATTCACCCATGTTGATATGCTTGATTGTGTCTTATTCTTTTTCATTGCTGCATAGTCTATTATAGAAGTCTATTATTCATCCATCCCAGCACTGATGAACATTTGGGTTGTTCTCAGTATTTTGCTTCTACACATAGTGCTGCTATGGATGTTTTTGAACATACCTCCTTGTGCCTGTGTCCAACCTCACTGCATAATGTCAAACTGTTTTCCAAATCAATCGTATTCTTGTCAGTAATGTAGAAGAGTTCTGATTATTCCATGATCTCAGCAAGCACTTGGGCTTGCCTCTAGTTTTTCCACGTGAGCTTGTTAAAGGAGGGCTTACTGTCCTTTCTTTGTATTCTCTTTCCATGGCTGTCTCCTGTCTTGTTGTTTTGTTTCCTTTTTTAATGCCATCCAATGAAAGGACTTTGGTGTCCACACACACAGTGAAGGCGGAGTGGACATTTCACATCCAAGTCCTGGTGGTTACATAGTTTCGTTTTTCTTCCTGGGTGTCCTGTGCTGAAGTTGGCTAGCAGATTCTCCAACTCAAAAAAATTCAGAAAGTTATTCCCTCAGCATCTTTTCAATTCAACTCTTCCAACAGTGACTCAGTAAGAAGCAACAAGTAAATAAAATCAACAGATCTCAGCTTACGCCTTGGGTTCGCCAGCAATCCCCAGACCATAGAGAGAAAATGAATCTTTTTATGGCAAAATTCCTCTCACTCCCATCACTTTTCCATTGAAACAACAAGGCAGAGAAGTTAACTTTATCCAGTTGCTTTGCTGTGAGTCTTACCAGAAAATTAAGAATAATAGCAATTGGCAAATATCACTCACCCAGTTCTTTAGCTCGCATTTCTCGCATCTGCTTTATGATATCCTTGCTGGCCTGATTTTATTCATTTCCCAGTGCCCAGCATAGAAACCACAAGAACTAGCAAAAAAGAAAAACACTGCATTTATAGAAACCAACAAAACTAGGGAGTATTTTGTGGACATTAAAAGAAACATGAGGGCTATCCCACATTATAAATTTCAAAATGAAAGTTTTTGCCTTGTGGTTTTTTTTTTTTAAAGTTTTAAGATGTTATTCAAGAACACTCTGAATAACTGTTTTAAGTTGTTGTTGAAACTTGTTTTCCTTTTCCAGTAGCCCACTTGACTGATCTCAGCTGGTCTCCTTCCTCACCAATCTACCCTCCCCTCTGTGCTTTTTCCAAAATGCAAGTTTAATGGTGTTTCTTCCTTGTTTAAAACCTCTCACTAACTCTGATACCTACAGAATAAAGTCCAAACTCTGCCTGGATTAATGAAGAGATTTGATCTGGCCTCTGTTTTCTTTCCCATCCTTAACTCTTACCCTCTCCCTCCTTTGCATTTTAAATGGTGAAAAACAAAATACCATATCCTCCTCCAAGCATGCACCCAGAAATTCACATGGGATTTTCTCCTCTTGCCTTATGAGGCCCTTTCTACTCCTCTGACATACCTGGAAAAGTCCCATTTCCCTTTCAGTCTTGGTAACCTTGGCGTGCTTGATCCTTCCCCAGAATACCTCCTCAGCAACTGTCTCCATCTCTGTATATCTTCTGTTGCATGTACTACACTGGGGTTTCACACTTCAACTCCTTAATTGCCTTCCTCCTCTATTCAATACTGAGTTCCTTAAGGACACGAATAATTTGTTTTAAAATATTTATTTTTGTAGCATACCCCTTAGCACCGTTTGTGGCACTGAGTAAATGTTTGGTGAATTAAAATCAAATTGGCCTCTACCTCATTCCCATGCCCCTCTCCTTTGCCTCTGAGTGACGTGTGTGTGTGTGTGTGTGTGTGTGTGTGTGTGTGTGTTTTAATACTATATCTCTCAAGGAGGGCTATGATTGTTCACCAGTTGTACATACCAAAGTGTCTTGTAGGAAATAGACATGCTGAGATAATGAACAGTTCAAAACAATTCCCTTCTAACTAAAGACTGCATTGTTTATGTCAGCCAAAGACTATTTCCTTTCTGTGTTGCATGGAAGAAAAATGAGAAATATTCTGGGACACAAATTTATAAAAGGAGTTGTAGAAATTTCATTACCTCAGTGCTGACTAGAGCATCCTCTCCTGTAAAAATAATTGAATTCCTGGTTTTTGTTTTTTTCCCTTCTCTTAAAAAAACCACACAGCTTGCTTCCTGAAGACAAAGGAAATAATAATAGCAACTCCCAGTTTACTCTGATTATTTGCCAAGAGTCTTCTTAGTTCATGTGGTTCTATTTCATTACAGAGGACCGATTAGCATAAGAAGAATGCTTCTAAATTAAGCTACCCAAATATGCACTTAGTTAGTACTCTGGGAGCTAATTTATTGTATTGTTTAAAAATATAAATTGGCTAGCAGATCTATTTATTGAGGTATAACAGCTAGGCAACAATGCATAACTTTCTCAGGTCTTGAGTGGTTTTTAATAATCTATTGAAATTTTACAGAGAACCATTTCATTAAATGGAAAGTGGATAAATACTAAGAGGTCTATATTTTAGAGTATTATCCACACATGGAGAATGGGCTTTAAAAATTAATGATATTTGAAGAACAAAGAGGGAATTGGGGTTTGCTTTATATACAGTAACTTTTTGTTGTTTTAATTCGGAGTGTAACCAAAGACTTTCAAAATCACTCGTGGGATGTTAAAACAAATAAACAAATAAGGCGAAAGAGGAGTAGGATAGAGAAATAGAGGGATGGGACAAAATTCTGGTAAGACAGTGCTACACTGTCAGTTAGACTAAAGCAGTATTTTTGCCTTGAGCAGTTTTGGGGTTGGCAGTGAAAACCATGTACCTTGTTTTATTTTAACAAATGGCATCATGAAACTATCATGCTATTTGGCATGCTCTGTATTCTAAATTCCCAGAGCCTAGAGACATATAGGGGTTCTGGCGCTCCCTTAGGCTGTGGGTCAAGAACATAGTTGAATCCAGATACACTGTCTGGTCTGGAGTTGCCTTAAACGGATCAGCTCTGGAGCATCTCACGGTGCTCTGATATAAATGGAAGAGTCTTGTAGATGTTGTAGCATGGTGTTGAAATTCTGTTACTGTCAATTACTCTAGAACTCAGTGAGGGCAGGCAGAAATGGAGACAAGTGACAGGCCTTTCTCACCTTTCTGCAAATTTTTGAAATTTAGCTTATCTGATTTTCAGAGCCAAGGTTTCAAAGAAGTTTTAGACATAGTAATTTACCACAGATGCAATTTCTTTAGGTTCACCTGGGGAGCAAAGAATGCCAGAATGTTTCCTCTTTCCCAAGGACAGCCAAAATGTCAGAGAACCAGGAGTCTGGGAGTAAACTGGGGAGAGAGGGCATCGATTTGCAGTGTTTGCCATTTCCCATAGTGTAAATACTTTCACACAGCCAATTTCAAGCTGCCAACTTCACATCACTAAACATGGAGTTGAGTAGGAATGTGCACAATTGGGTCTCCTGATCCAGTGAGAGGGAGCACTTGCATACTGCTGCTAGAACTATCTCGCATTGCTGTTAGCAGGAAGTAAATCTTTAGAAGCTTAGCTGGCTCTTGTTTCCATGGTACCCAGAAGATGATGAGTCAGGGTCTAAGTCTTGCAACACTTCTGGCAAGAGCATTTACTGCTATAACCTCTGCCCCTTCCCTCCCCATTCTTATTCTCTCTTCCAAAAGAAAATTACAAAAGTAGATCATAAAGCTAGATATTGAGTAAGTGTAAATAATGAACCGGATTGTGCTTTTTATCCTCTTGAGGATATCAAATATAAAAACTGGACAGGGAAGGAGAGAATGAGGAAGGGAAATCTTGATTACTTTTGAATTGCATCAAATCCTGTGTTGTAAGTGGGTTCCTAAAAGGGGGAAAAGACAGAACGGTTTTTTGCGATTCTGCTAAGACAAGTAAGGTCTTGCTTTCCTGGCATTTCTGTGTAGGAAGAAAAGGGTGTTTGGCATTGCATGTGGTGAAAGGGGACGGGGGTAAAGGGAAAGAATGGGATGGATCATGACATTGGCAGGGCTAAAACTCACTGTAGCAGAGTTGAGTGCAGTGACAGAGGTTTGCTTTCACATTCAAGCTGCTTCATTAATTTAATTGGGACCTTTTCCAGGGAAAGGGAGGATTCATAAAAGGGAAATTAAGGAAGCCTGGAAAAGAAACATTTCCCCTTCTGAAGACTGTATTGTAATCCTTTTCTTCTGAAAAAGTGCAGTAATGAATGTTATATTTATTAGTGTTTTAACTTCTGCTCTTACTCCGCTTCTTAAAGGGAAAAAATGTTCTTTTGATCATAAAACCTCAGATAATAGTAGTATGGTGACCATTGGTTGAGTGCTTATTATCTTTCTAATACACTGGCACGTGGTGCAAACTTAAGACATATTTGTAATGGGCCGGGCACAATGGCTTGCATCTGTAATCCCAGAACTCCAGGAGACCAAGGGAGGATCCCTTAAGCCCAGGAGTTTGAGACCAGCCTGGGCAACATGGTGGAACACCGTTTCTACTGAAAATATAAAAAATTAGCCAGGTGTGGTGACACATGCCTGTAGTCCCAGCTACTTGGGAGGCTGAGGCACAAATAATTGCTTGAACTTAGCAGGTAGAGGTTGCAAGGAGCCAAGATCACACTACTGCACTCCAGCCTGGGCCACAGAGTGAGATCCTGTCAAAAAAAGAAAAACAAAAGACATATTTGTAGACTGGATGCCGTGTGCACCATTTTGTAAACATTGTCTCTGAATCCTTACAAAAACTTAAATTTTCATAGAGTGAGCCACCATTCCAAATTGTCTGACACTTTTTTACTTTTAGCACTAACAGCCCTATGTTCCCAGAAATCTCTTGGTCCTAGGCAAAATGGGACAAGTGATCACCAAAATTCTTATCCCATTTTACAAATGAGAAAATAGAGACAGTTAAGCCATTGTGCCAGAGTCACAGAACTGGGCTCAAGCCCAGAGCTGCTAAATCCCGAGTCCATGCTCTTAACCATCAGGCCAAATGGCTTCCTACTATTCTGTACTCTGCTTGAGATCTTCATTAACTATAATGACCAAGGAAAGAGAAAGCTTTGATCATTCATTCCAATCTTGCTGAAGTTAATGCAGAAATTCTTAGAGTTAATATAGAGAAAATTTCCCATGACTTTTTTTTTGATAGACACATTCAAAGCACATCTAACTGATCTGGTGAAATAAAGCTAACAGTGTCATCCCCAAACCATCCCCCACTTCACACACCTGTGCATGGACAAACTGTCTCCCACAAAATTGGTCCCTGGTACCAAAAAGGTTGGGGAACTGCTGCCTTACAACATTTTACACTCACTTTACACCATCTTAGTGCAAATATTGTCTTCTGAAAAGCTCCTACATAGTTCAAACTCCAGAAGACATTATTATTATTGATACTTTTTACTTTTGTTCACATATGTAAATTCTCAGATGCTGTTCATTCTCCTCTGCATTTCCATGTTTCCACTAGGGATAATTTTCCTTCTGTCTGAAGAATAGTCTTTAGTACTTCTTTTAGTGCTGGTCTGCTGACAAAAACTTTTTCCAATTTTTTGTTTCCTTGAAAATATCTTAATAAGGTCTTCATTTCTATAGAAGTTTTAGGTTAGCAGATATTTCAGAACTTTTAAGATATTATTTCACTGTCTTCCAGCTTTCATCGTTTCTGTTGAGTAGTCAGCTTTCTTCTTTCTTTGAAGTAAATGAAAGTACTGTTTCCTTTTCTATGACAGCTTTTAAGGGTTTCTCTCTCTTTGATTTTAGGAAAATATTCTGGCAAGTGCGTGTCTGTGTGTATACACATACACATACTATAGTATAATACACTGTTACTAATATATTATGTGTACTATTATGTGGTTAGTTTGCTTTGTGTTTATTCGATCTAGGATTCATAGAGCTTCTCAAAACTGGCTTGGTAACTTTAGTCAATTTTGAAAATTTTTCAGTCAATATCTCTGAATGTTACTATTTATTTCTTTTGCCCCATTTCTTCCTTATCATTGTATCCTAGAGCTCAAGTTAAACATAAGTTAAATGTTTCATTGTCTCATATATTTTCTTTTCTCTCTCTCTCTCTCTCGTATTTTCCATACCTTTATTCTCCATGCTTAAGTCTGGATATCCTCTACTGACCTAACTTTCAGTTCATACATCTTTCTTCTACCATGTCAAATCTATTGCTAAAACATCTATTGAGTTCTTAATTTCAGTGAACAATTAATGAATAACTTTTTCGTTCAAGAGTTTCCATTTGATTCTCTTTTACATGTTCTAGTTCTCTGGTGAATGATCTCTTGTGTTACCTAATATCTTACATATTTTGTTCACAGTTACTTTAAAATGTGTACTTGGTAACTCTAGTATCTGGATCCCTTGTGGTCTCTTTCTGTTATCTTCTATCTCCTTTAATCTCAGTCATTTGCTCTTGTTCTTTGCCACGCCTACTAAATTTTATTAAATGTAGGAAAAAATGTACAAAAAAGTATGAAGAAAAATGTTATTTTTCTTCCAAAAGGATTTAATTTTTTCTAGAAGGCAGAGTAAAGGCATATCATCTTGATTCAGTATGGGGTTGAGAGGATTGTTTCAGTGCTTGATTTCAAGGTTTGTGAGGACTAACCTGTTTGTTTTTTTATTACTTCCAAGGATTGTCTTCTATGGATGGAACGGAAGGCCTGTGGTGTTTACCAGGGCTGTCCCTCCTTAACAGGCTTGCAACTCCAATTCTTTTGTTTCTTTCGGGGTTTTCTTTGTTTTGCTTTTTGGTCTCTCAAGCACCATACTACTACTGAGCTTTTCATTCTCTTATCTGTTACTTTTGACTTGGCATCTTGGTCAGAGAAGCTTAAATATTGCTGAATTTTCCAAAGGGAAAAGCAGCACAAAATGTTAGGCTCACTTCCTTGTGATTCTCTTTTCTCTTTCATCACGGCCTCCCAAGGCTTGGTTGCTCTCTGATACCTTTAAACAGTGGTTTTCTTTTTAATTCAGCTTCTATTGTTGTTCTATGAAATGAGGTTGGGTCGATACAAGCTATGGTCACAGTCAGAAGTGAAAGTCCTAAATTACAAACAGTATTGTTGAACTGATTAAATGGTGTATATAGGAAGCCCTTTGGGGATGCTGTAAAGGAGCACCAAAGGTCTAAACTGCTCTAGGAATGTATACCATTGTGATGGCTACATGTGGGTCTCCCGAAGCACCTAGGAGCTCCTTTTCTCGTTCTATCCAATAACCATTTGCTACATCAGAAATGTGCAGTGGGAGACCTCAAGAATCATTTCCCTGAGTGCTGCTGGGGCAACTCCCAGCCTTGATCTCTGCTCTGTTTTTTTCTTTCTTTCGAAAGCGACTTATTGCATTCTTTGTCAGGAGGTCTGCTAACAAGCTTTGCCTTGTTTTTTATTCTCATTCCCAAGTACCTTTTCAATATATTTTTACTTGAATGCTATTTACCTTATTTCTACTTAGAGTTAGTGTCTGAAAGCAAACTGAAAGATAAGATTTAGTAAATGTGGAATGGAATAAAAGTAGTCAGAAGAACTTCCGTGTAAATCAGAAACCACAACAAGCAAGATTCTCTTGAGGGTATGCATCATTCTGTATTGGAAAGCAGAAACCATAAACCTATCCTACATATTCTGCCTCCCTAACTTGCAGCTCCCATATGGCTCTTTTCTCTTTCCTGGTAGGTAGCACCACCTTTACAAATTTGCCCATGTCAGAAGCCTGAAATGGGATGTATTGGGGATGGGTAGAGAAAGTCTCACTTTGTATCTGGTTAATCACTGATTTGTTGGTTCCACCTTACTACCCTCTTCTCTTTCCCCTTCTCTCCATCCCTCCCATGAGCCCATAGCGTCTCTCTCCTGATCTGGTAGTCTCCTAATTTGCCTCCTTAGATACTAAGTCATTCTTCTACAATGCAAATAGAAGCATGTCACTACCCTACTTGAAACCCCCTAGGATATATCTGGAATAGGCAAATCTATAGAGACAGAAAGCAGATTAATGGTTGCCAGAGGCTGTTGGGGAGAGGGGAGTGAGAAGTGATTACTAATGTATATGAGTTTTCTTTGGGGTGATGAAAATATTCTGCACCTAGATAGTGGTGGCACAACACTGTGAATGTACTAAATGCTACTGAATTGTACACTTTAAAATGGTTAAAATAGTAATTTTATGTTAAGTGTATTTTACCAAGTTGATTTTAAAGCCCTATAGGATAAGGTCCACTCATCCCAGCCTGGGGCATCACATGGTCCGGCTAGCGTTTGCCTGTTCATCTCTCTCCTGTTTCCCTCTATTCCTGCACGAATGGGACGACTTACAGACTGCTGCAGGTGATCCCTATCTCCGGTGATCCCTCTGCTGCATGCACCCACAGTTTCGCGCCCCACACAGTTTCCTCTATCTCCGGTGATCCCTCTGCTGCACGCACCCACAGTTTCACGCCCCACACAGTTTCCTCTGTCGGCGGTGATCCCTCCACCCCCACCCCGCCCACCACTCTCCATTCAGTGATCTC
This sequence comes from Callithrix jacchus, assembly GCF_049354715.1. NCBI lineage: Eukaryota > Metazoa > Chordata > Mammalia > Primates > Cebidae > Callithrix > Callithrix jacchus. The sequence continues at coordinate 29,109,115 of NC_133512.1, forward strand.
CTTCAAGACCCCCAAGGAGCTTCCCCTGACACATCTCCATCAACAAGCCCACTGTGAACTTCTCTCTCTTTTCTGTCATCTAAACAGGCACAACTGGGAAGCCTTTACTGCCCGGTCTGTGTTTCTAGTTCCAGGGAGAATTACATTGTTTTCTAAAAAATAAAGGGGAATGACGCTTTAAAGTGTTTGTATAACCCTGTTGAAATTCATGACACATTTGTGACCCCCTGAACATCTGGAACACATGAGCTTAGAGGCTTCCGCTCTAGTGTGGAGGCACCCAAAATAGACAGTTCTATCCAGGGAGCCCTCAGATGACTCTTGTCACACTTAAATATGTAATTACAGCCCCGCCACATTTTGTTACTCACCTCTAAAAGCTGCCGAGTGGCCTGTGTCTTTGATTTGTGAATGATGAGTTGCTTGACTATAAACAACAGAGTGGTTTATTTTTCCACATTCAAAAATATATTTAGTTTTGAAGTTAATATCAGTAAAATGCTGTGTGCGAATCTGCTTGAGAATATGCGTTGTTTGGGAATTTTGTGGCATGTGAAATAAGCTTTGTTCCTTAACGAGCTTTCTTTTCCCCCAGTCTTAATGACACAATTTACCGTGTCACTGGGTCATCACATATGGCAACTCGGAAATTGGACTGGGGTCAGGTAGGTCACTGAGAAGAAGAGTAAGAACACACGACCCCTTCAGCTCCCCGTCGCCACTTGATTATTATGGACAGGGAAGGTGTGTGTGAATGTGTGTGTCAGTGAGTACCAGGGGAGTGGATGCCCAGGACGTGAGGTCGTGAGTAGGTGTTAAACAAATTTCTACTTGTATTCTCCCTTGATATAAACAGAGAATTCCCTGGTTTGCTGCAGAACAGAAAAAATTCTAAACAGTGGTTCTCAACGAGTATTTGGAACAGCAGCATCAGCATCACTGTGCAGTTGTTAGGTATGCAAATTCATAGGCCCTGCCCTGGACCTTGGAAAGGTCTGGAGGTGATGCCTCACAAACTGTTAATGAGCTCAGGTTTTTGTTGTTGTTGTTGTTGTTGTTGTGACAAAGTCTGTCACCCAGGCTGGAGTGCAATGGCTCAATCTCAGCTCACTGCAAACTCCGCCTCCCGGGTTCAAGCGATTCTCCTGCCTCAGCCTCCTGAGTAGCTGGGATTACAGGTGTCCACCACTATGCCCGGCTGATTTTTGTGTTTTTAGTAGAGACAAGGTTTCACCATGTTGGTCAGGCTGGGTCTCAAACTCCTGACCTCACGATCCACCCGCTTTGGCCTCTCAGGGTGCTGGGATTATAGCCGTGAGCCACCGTGCCCAGCGAGCTCAGGTATTTTTATGCACATTCAAGTTTGAGAGCCATTGTTTTGTTTTGTTTTTCATTTGTTTGTTTTTAAGGTAGAATCTCACTACGTCACTCAGTCTGGAGTGCAGTGATGCCATTTTGGCTCACTGCAACCTCTGCCTCCCGGGTTCAAGAGATTCTCCTGCCTTAACCTCCCCAGTAGCTGGGATCACAGGCACATGCCACCGCCATGCATGACTAATTGTTCTTAACTTTTAGTAAAGACGGGGTTTCGCCAGTCTGGTTTCAAACTCCCAACCTCAAATGATCCGCCCACCTCAGCCTCCCAAAGTGCTGGGATTACAGACGTGAACCACTGCACCTGGCCAAGAGCCATTGTTTTAAACAACTTTTTAAACCAAGGTTTTTGATGAAAATGTAGGAACACTATGTTCTAGGGTAGTAAGGTTGATAGAGGCATATATACTTACTTACTTATTTATTTATATTTAAAGATGGGATTTCCCTTTGTTGCTCAGGCTGGAGTGCAATGGCTCAATCAGCTCACTGCAGCCTCAAATTCCTGTACTCAAGCAATCCTTCTGATATAGGCATTTTGATTCTGGATGCTGAATATGAATAATTGTTGGAAGAATCATGAAAATGACCAATATTTACTGAAGGCCATCCCAGGCCGGGAACTGTGCTAAGTATTCCAGGGACATTATTCCACTAAATCCTCACACAACTCACAACTACCCCACAAGGTAATACTTGTTTCCCAATTATGAAGTAAAGGAATCTGAGGCTCAGCGAGGTTAAGTCCCTTGTTCCAGGTCACACAGCATGAAGTATCTCTTGCGGTGCTCCTGCACTCTGACTTCTGATCCCGGGCTGTGAAACACTGTGCTGTCCTTTGTTTATCCTTTGTTAGCTGCAGCTCTGGTTCTGGGGCAGGATGACCTTTAGCTCTAGGGTATTCAATTTATTGCTGCTCCAGACCATTGCTGCCAAACTCATTTCCAGTTGAAGCAGCTGGGTTTTGTCACACATATGACTTTGTTAAGTGTCCTCAGCTGAGCTGAAGCTGCACAGCAGTCACTCATCAGATCCTGCCAAGGCCAAAGATATGGATGAAAATCTGCAGGAAGAAATTTCTAGCCTGGGATTGCAGAGCGGCAAAAGTTTCCCTAGAGGGTCCTATGAAGGGGTTCTTGTCACACATGTTTAATTTCAGTCTGCGATAAAAAGTGGGCATGTTGGGTTTCCAGTTGCAAGCTTGTACACAAATGGTAGGTAGGTTCCACTGTCATTGCAAAGAGGCACAAATGACCACTGATCAACTGCAACGTAACACCGAAGTTTCACATTTGCATGTGAAAGGATTAAGTCCGGTCCCAAATCTGCAAGTGGGACTGCCTCCGTCGCTGTAATATGAGAAATACAAAAATACAGAAAATCATCTGTTTATATCTGCAAGATTGTTTTCATCAATAAACCTCAGAGGGCTGCTGAGAGGTGAATAAAAATGTTCTGTGACTAAGCTGAGAGTTCAGTTCAAAGGTAAGGAATGATTGTGTGAGTACTAGGATTTAATTTAAAACATCACACCAGTGTTCGCATCAGAAGTCAGGGTTCTAGCTAGTTATCTGACTTACAGTTGTGTGACTTGTGCAAGCCACTGAATAATTACAGATAGCTCAGTCGCCTCAATGCTTACGTGAATGGTGCTCCCTGCAGTTATGCAGTGCACAGCTTATGCAGCTGCAAGCTGCAATGTAAATTTCATCTAATGATGTTAATCCTACGTACTGCACATCAAGATTGTAAGATGGCGGGTGTTGGGAGGTGGGTGCAGATTTTCAATATAATAAATTCACTATGCAAATATACTTTTTCTGCCCCAGTTTCCTTCAGATTGAGACAAGTAGAAGAACCCAGCCTTTTAGGAAGGGCCTTGTGAAAGTGACCTTTAATTGCTGATTGTGATTCAGCAGTTAGAAGTTACTGAAATTGATGCCCTTTTTGCATGTATTTACTCACTTTATGCACTTACCGTCTGCCCATTCTCCACATATGCAACAGGACATCTCAGGCCAGGCTGACCTCTCCTTCATGTAACTTCCTAGCACTGTTTCAGTTCTTGCCCTTTTGGCATTGAATCATGACAGCTTCTCATTTCCCTCTACTTAGAATATTAGCTGACATGCTGGAGGCTTAATGAGTAGAGACCAGTGCCCTTTTGTTGATTTGATCTCATCTTCATTAAAGGTGTTTTAGGAATGTTTTATACAACCCAACAAGGGCTTGGGCTGCATAGGTATATGCAGCTATCAGAACTGGTGAGTCTATACTTAAGACTAGTGAATTTCATTGTATCTTAACTTGACCCAAAAGAAGAAAATCTGTAAACATATATTGAACTCTGATGACTAATGTGATGCTAAAGTATTTGAGGGAAGCACATTATGTGCCCATTTTACTTTGGTATGTGTCAAAATGTAAGATGGATTCATGAGTAGATGTGTGATGGATAGAGGCACTCTTACATGAGAAAGCAAAGTAAAGTGAATGTTTATGAGAGGCTCAAAATCGTCACTATGAATTGTTTTTGAATTTGCCATATGTTTTTAAGTGTTTCATAATCCAACATTGGAGAAAAAGAATGTTCTTAACTCTATGCTGCTCAAAACATGACTTTCTTTTATTTCAAGTGTCAAGGTTGTTTTCTTTGTTTTTTAGAGATGGGGTCTCATTCTGTCACCCAGGCTGGAGTGCAGTGCATATGGCCTCCAACTCCTGGGCTCAGATCCTCCTCCCACCTCAGTCAAGGATATTTTTGCTTTTTAAATTTTTTTAAGAAGGAAAATTTCCCCTTGATTACTGATAAAGGCTAAGATGGAAGGTATGGCTCACTGTGAGGGCCGATTGGGCTGGCTAACTGAAGGGTGGAATTTAATAGACAATCCACCCTGTTGTAGGCAGACCTGATGTACCCCAGAGGTAGTGGGCTGGAGGTGGGCCTCACCAGGTAACAATACTTGAAGTCCAGCACTCCCAACTGAGGGGAGCAGGCAGATCACTCTCAATAGGAAAAAGACAAGGAGTAATTTTCAATTTTTATACTCATGAGAAATGAACACAACGTTGTGTAAAATTAAATGTTTTAAAACTTTTCTACCTTAATGTGCCCATTATTAAAGCCATCAATAGCCAGATAGGCAGCCTATCCAAAGACATGCATTGGGAGAGTATGTTCTGTATTTCATGTAAGCTTTAAATAGAGTTTACTCTGAATGAAAATTTTTCATGTATTTAGAATATCCCTTTCTCTAACTTTCTGTTCTTTTACTTTTTCTTTTTAAGGTAATTGTTCGAGGTGGAGGACATACTTTACCCTATGACCAGCCTCTGAGAGCTTTTGACATGATTAATCGATTTATTGATGGAAGAGGATGGGATCCTTATGATGGATAAACTGCCTTCCCAAAAGAGAACATCAGAGGTTTTAATTGCCGAAAAGAAAATTGTTAAATCAGAAAAGGTCATAGAAATAAGAAAATTGCCTTTTCATATCTGCAGCAATAAAAATTATCCTTGAAACAAGTCAGCTTTTGTTTTTTGGGGGAGATGATTTATTATAAAATTAACATAAGTATGAGTAAAAATTACATGATTTAAAGGATGAAAGGAATGGATGATGTGACACTGAGACAGAGATGCATAAATGAAATGTTGGGGTCTTGAATAGGAATTTTTAATTTCTAAGAGCAAGTGAAAAATGCAGTTGTAACAAGCTGTAACTCATCTTTTTCTGTCAATAACAGATTTTGGCATGCCATGCATATGAAGATGTTTGGCAAATATTATTGGATAAGAATAGCTCAATTATCCCAAATAAATGGATGAAGTTATAATCATTTTGATTATCAAATGTATCAAGTCTTAAAAGAATTCTTGGGCCGGGCGTGGTGGCTCAAGCCTGTAATCCCAGCACTTTGGGAGGCCGAGGCGGGTGGATCACGAGCTCAAGAGATCGAGACCATCCTGGTCAACATGGTGAAACCCCGTCTCTACTAAAAATACAAAAAATTAGCTGGGCATGGTGGTGCATGCCTGTAATCCCAGCTACTCAGGAGGCTGAGGCAGGAGAATCACTTGAACCCAGGAGGCGGAGGTTGCAGTGAGCCGAGATCGCGCCATTGCACTGCAGCCTGGGTAACAAGAGTGAAACTCCGTCTCAAAAAAAAAAAAAAAGAATTCTTTGAAATCGAAATCTTATACATAAAAGGGATGATGGAGCAATTCTTGATAAGCAGAGGATCTTATGCAGAGAACAAACTTAATCTTTGCCTTTTCATTTTCTTTTTCCTTTTTTGAGTTTGTTAGTTCATTTGAGGTGTACACACTTCTCAAAGAGCCTGCAGGCTACATTAGTTACAAGATCCATTTTAATTTGGGCTTCAGATTCTCTACTTCTTTTTCCTAATAAAGAACAACCTAATTTTGTATAATTGTTAGAATATCAAAAAATTAAGATAAGCTGGCATCAATATATAAATTTATAAATGTGCATACATTAGCCATTTTCTAAATAAAATATCACATCCTGGCACATCTTTTTGATTTATGCACCATGTGCTCACATCTCTTTGAAATTCTACAGGACGTTTGGCTTTTTCCACCTCGCTTCCTTCTCATATTACCCATCTATGAATTGGCTCACTGGAGAATTAAATTTAAAAATCAAAGTCTGTTCTTGTGGCAAATATTTTATGGAGTTTATTTTTTTAGTTTCTCATTTTGTGCCTGATTTCATCCAGGTTTGTGATTTTCTTTAATTGTTCATTGTACCCGTGTACGAGAAGTCATTAAATCAACTATTCTTAATCAAAAGCAGATTTTAATTATTGCAGAGAATAAACTGGGGCAGGGTAGGATGCAAGAAGTTTTTCATGTAGTCCCTTCTGCAAGTAAAATTAGCTGTATTTGGTCCCATATCTATGAACTGGAAAGGGCACTGACTGGCTGGGAGACCTGGGTTTAGTCTCATATGGATCACACATGCGCTGGATGTTTTTGGAAAAGTCACTTCATCATACCAGTCTCCCCAAAACTCAAGGAAGGTAGCCAGAAGAGGAGACTTCTGAGGTTCCATCTGGTTCACATGTCACTGGAGTAGTACCTATTTACAAGGATACTACGAGATGACCCAGTTGATCTTCATTATTCAAGGATTCCATGTTTGCAAATGGAGTCTACTTGCTAAAAACTATAATTCCAGTATCAGTACTTGCTCTTTTGAGGTCATGTACAGAGTGGCAAAAAATTTCAGTTGCCCAACATACACGTTCCCTGCTGGGGTCAAAGAAGGAGACACTCTGCCTTCTTGTCTCAGCTTTCATACTAGAAACAATTGCCTTTTCTTTTTCTCCCTCTGTCACCCATGCTGGAATGCAGTGGCATGATCTCAGCTCACTGCAACCTCTGCCTCCTGGGTTCAAGTGATTCTCCTGCCTCAGCCTCCCAAGTAGCTGGGATTACAGGTGTGTACCACCAAGCCAGCTAATTTTTGTATTTTTAGTAGAGACAGGGTTTTGCCATATTGGTCATGCTAGTCTTGATCTCCTGACCTCTGGTGATCCTGCCACCTTGGAGGATCCAGGCATGAGCCACCACGCCCAGCCCAGTTGTCCTTTTCTAACTAAGTCTGTTTTGTGCCACATTTTTTGGCATTGTTGCACTTTTTTGTGGCTGATTTTGCTGTTTACAATGGCCTCAAGCATGGTCCTGAAGTACTGTCTAGTGTGCAAAAGATTATGAAGTAACTTACAGAGAAAATACAAGAAGTAGGTATTTTGGTTTGTTCAGGCATGAGTTAAAGTGCTGCTGGCCCTGAGTTCGATGTTAATGAATCAACGTTTTAAAGGTGACTAAGAAACGCACTTAAGGTTATGTATTGATCAGTTGACAAGAATGTTGTGACCACAAGCCTGAAGGAACCTAAACCTGTATTTCTCTTAGAAGCAATGGTTCAGAATTTTCTAATTCTGTTTGCATAGACATTATAGAACATAGCTACAGTGGATAAAGAGAATTGACTGTTTTCCTAGAGCACTTGGCATAGGGACTAGCACACGACAATAGCTCAATAAATGGAAATTGTAGATGTTTTCATTTTTATCATCTCCCTGACCCAGGTACTAGGACAGTGGGGAGTGCTGAGGTGGCAGTGGGGGCACAGTTGTCAGACTTCCAGGAACGACCCTAAGCAACTCATTTGAGGATACAGTTCCATGAAGATTGAATCTGGCAAGTATTTTACTTTAGAAGAAGAAAGGGAAACTAAAGAAAAACTAGTTTTTGGATTTAATTGTAGAGAACCCTTGGTGTAGAGACTCTCCAAGTACAGTGCATGCCCTCCATCGATGTTCAAGACAATCCGTGACAGTCCAAGGAGAAAATACGAGGATATCTGTCTATATTTGCTTCATTTCAAAATGATAGCACAGTTCAGCTTTCCTAGTATTTAATGCTGGATTCTCACGATGCCCTCTCTCAGTTCAGACATGAGACAGTCAGATGTCTCATGTGACTGCAATTGCTGTAAGCAGACAACATCTGCAAAGAGGGAGAGGCATATGGAAGAGGTCCACGGAAGCATCTTCTCACGGTCCTGCATCTAGCATATTGCCAATAATTGCTCTGTTGTCAATATTCGTTTCATAAAAACAAAGCCTTCAAAGAGTAGGACGATTATAACACTTTGCAGTTTGATGGCCAGCGGTCAAGGGGGTCTTCTGGACCACACTGCTTATCTCATGGTAGTACATTTAAAGGAGTTGTGGAACCTGAGGCTGAGTCATGGATCCTTTCTTTGAGAAAAAGCAGCATTGCAGAAGTGCCATGATGGCAAGTGGCGATTGTTAGTATGTCACCTAGCAGATATTTTTTTAAAAAGTAAACACACAATCCACCTTTTCAAGGTAGAAATGATATTTTCACTTAGTGAAATTAATTTGTGAGAAAGTTAACTTTTCAAAAGAAAGTGAATCTATGGCAAGAGCCTTTTGAAAATATGTTTGGAATGTTCCCATCTTACTATACACACATTACAAAAACAAAACTAAAAAAAACTTAAAAGCAAGGAAAATTCCAGTTGTCTTTGTGTAGTAAATGGAACTGCAAAATGAGATGTGGGAATTACTAAAGCTCATCTGGTGAGGCATTTTTTTCTTTTGGATAGACATATCTCTGTTAAGTGTCTTTTTCAGCTCTGATGGACTTTGAAACCAAGCATTGAACTGCATAGCCAGACATTTGAATGGCTGTATCACAAAAGGGTAACCCAAGACTTTTTGAAAATAACAAGACATATTCAAAACATTGTCCTATCGAAGATATTAACAGTAATATTTTAGAAAGCATTTTTACCATTAAAAATTAAATACAATTTTTAAAACTTAAGTATTTAAAAACTTCATCTTTATCCTTTTGCAGTTTCCACTTTGATTAAAATTTCATAATGTAAATATTGTTAGTACAGTAATGGCATGATTATACTTTATAAATTAAGACAATTTAATATATTTATAAAATATATATCAATACAATTATGAAGATATATATAATTATATAATAAACAGATAATATATAATTAAATATAATTATTTCTTTATAAAGTATAATCATGCCACTGCTGTATTAATAATTACATTATGAAATTTTAATCAAATTTAAGTCAATATATAAAATACATATTAAATAGGTATCTTCAGTAATTTTTAAATGATAAAGTTGAAAGCAAAAAGATTTGGAGACCACTGAGATGACAAAGTCTAAATTTAAAAGTAGCCTTAAATCTTGTTCCAATTTTATGTTATTAAAAAAGGCAAGGCATCTGACAATATATGATTCTTTTATGTGAAAGAAAAGGAAGGAAGGACACGTACACACAGCTAATGGCAGAGCCCAACAGGAATCAAAGTGGGTCTCTGTTCATCCCCATCCTCTTCCCATAAGGCATCCTGCTCCCGGTCCCTCAGCTCTTCCTGTCCTATCAATGGGTAGGTGTTAGGGTCTGTACTGTCATTAATAATGGGCTTTACTTGGAAAGTGGTGTAAACCAGATCTTTGGAAACTTTTTGATGCAGTATCCGCTCTGGAGACCCAAGAGGGGCGAATGTAAATTTGGATTGTGATTCTCTGGACAGTACTAAGAGCTTTCATGTAATTATTGATTGATGTGAAGTTCCCAAGTTATATTTTCTAATGCCACCAAAAATACTACAGTTAAGACCAGAAACCAAGGGCTAAGATCTTGTGGCGAGCTGCTTGACTTAAACCCTATTTCCTGAGCAAAGTCTGGTGTTCCTTTTGTTGTTTCTTGTGAATAACAGGCCTCTGACTCTTAGTGCTGATGATATGTGGGCCTGGGCTGTGTCCATTTTGTCCCATGTAAGCCTCTGGCTCTAAGCTCAGAAACCATTTCATTCTCCATGCTGGGTCCCTGAGGGGTTGTCCCCTGGTGGTCAGGGCCAGCTGCAGAGGTGACTGGGAGTGGCCTGTTCACCACCACACAGGAAGTGTGTTCCCCGGGGAGAAGCACAGCTACCTGCACAGATGTGTTTACTTTTTCTTGCATATTGTAGTGGTTATTGTTATTAAAATCCTGAAGATTTAAAAAAATTTAGAAAACCAACCTGAAAGGGATTGATTTTGTTGCCCCTAAGACACCGAGCCTAGGAATTAAAAGCAGACTGCTGTGATTTATATCTGCTCAAACCCAAGCAAAGACATCTGCTCAATCATTTGAAAGGGATTTTTGGCAACCTCAGGAGTATGACGAGGGCCGTCTGCATTCCCCTGGGCGTTGTGTGTGTGAGGACAGCAAGCCAGGGCTGCTGCTGCTGCTCACACAGATTTCACCAGAAACTTCTCTGCGTGTAGACAGGTCTTTGGGGCAAATGTTAATCTTTTTCTTAAATCTTTTAATTTTCAGATTGCAAAAGAGTTGTTTGTTGCAAAAAAATTCTAATGTAAAAATTTCCTCTCACCAATCCCATACCCACAGCCAGTGGCAGCCACTGATAACACATCCCAGGCTGAAGAAGGAGGGCAGGCCATCTTGAACTCAGTGTCACCAGGACCGCACCTAGTGGGGGAGACAATTGACCCCCACCAAAAAAACCCAGGGCATTGTTACTAGAAGAACATAAAATATCCACCATATGCAGATATCAAAGCTCTGTAAAAAGATTAAAGGCGGTCTCTACATTTTGACATGCAGTGGGAATACACACTGGTAATTTCCCTAATTTCCCAATGAATATTTACAATCAGAATTCACATATACACGTAGTCATGTTTGATGATACTTTAAATTTTCATACATGAATCAAAGGGAACAAATGAAGTGCCTGAGAGAACTGCAAGTATGGGGTGGTGGGGTGGGATCTTGTGTGAGAAGAATAGGAAAATCTAGACACACAGCACCAAGAACAGAAATTGCCCTGGACTCCTGGTTCAGTCAAGCTTCCATGTTACACCAGGATGTGCCATGTTCATCTTTTTGAAGACAGGTCCTGTTCTGCGTGCCGAAGATATGGAGACAAATCTAGCCAGCTCCTCTGCCACTGAGATCCTCTAAATGGGAAGAGAGGCTTAGGAAGGGAAGGCCGGTGACCACTGCATAAATAACTTGTCCTGGGGTGCTACCTACTTTAATAGATGAAGGCCCAAAGTGTTTTGAGAGCAGAGGACAGACAGCGTGACTAATTCCTCCGAAGTGAGGAGTGGGGGTGAGACTGGAGAACTTCCAGGGGAAGAGATGCCTTCTCTCCTCTTATTTTTGTCTTCCCACCCATGATGATTTAATTATTTCGTTGCAAAATCTGAATTTGCAAATGAGCGCCCTAAACTTCTGTTGTGGGGGAGTAGAAGGACCAATTCCCATATTACACTGACTGGAAGAAACCCCTAATGGTCATGCTTTAGTTTTCCCATCTTGTCTCTGTAGAGTCAGGAAAGATCTAGAAGGCTGTCTTCCCTGCAACCACATCCATCAAGTGGCCTTGGTGGCGTGTGAAATGGCATTTCCTTACTAAAATCCTCGTACACTGCATGGTAACATGCCAGAACATGCCGTCATTGACCAATTTCCCATCTCCCCTGGGAAGAGAAATGTTCTTTATGGAGGACATTTTGAAATGGCCCCATAGTATGACTCACTGGAGGAGAATGCCAAAGGCTTTGGGGCAAAAATAAACAAAGTGAAAAAAAAAAGGGTAAATTCTGTCAGAAAAATGTTTGGAGTGATGTTGCCTGGAAAATGGAAGCTGATCTTGGACTGGATGGAGGGTGGATTTTGTTTACTCCAATGAGGTAGTTTGTTCACGATAAAATTCCGCTAGAATGTCTTATTTGGTAGGGCTGTATGGGGCAGAGGAAAACACATCTCTAATCAGTCATGGTTCCCTCAAATGAACTCCTCTGTCCCCCAAAAATGTTACTGTTTGTTAGGCTGGTGCCTCAGAACCGTTCCTTAAAAGTTCTAGTTTCTTATGGAACGAGAAATGCAATTCTTTTTTGTCCTTATAAGGAAACCAAACTCCTTGAGGTTTTGCTTCTAGATCACATTCTTCCCTCACTGGACAGTCAGAAGAGAAAGATGAACCAGTCAGGGAAACACGCAATTCTGAGCTCCAGTTCCACATTTTCCTCCATTGCCTACCATTCAGCTGAATGTTTCTCTCTTCTTGGGTTGGAATAGAGTAAAAAAAGAGTTGATAGTCACATATTCAATATAGAGGCAATAAAGGAAGAGAAAAACAATTCAGTAATCCTGTGCGATTAGGACATACTCAGTTATATAAACTGAAACCAGGTGGTTTAAAACTACCAGTGCCAACAACTCCCATGCAGTTGTCTTTTAGTAAAGAAAATGCTGGTGAGGCTAAGAATGCACAGAGGTTTGTGTTATTCTCCCCTACTTTTCACTCCAAACAAATCCTCAGATTCCCAACAGCAGGTACCATAAAATGAAAACAGAGATGAGAATATAGAGAGACAAGGAAGTTGTGGGAAGCCTTGGAAAAGACCAGAAGAAGGTGAAATGGAATGAGTTCTTGAACCACCAGTGGCAATGTTTGCTACCACCCCAGAAAGTGAGATGAACCATAGGCTTGCGCCTTTCTCCCCAGCCCCAGGTGCAGGTGCAACCCCCGCCTCTGAAGCTCAAGATGCTGCTGGTCTTTGCGATGATCCATTTCTCCCCCTCTGCCCAAAGCCACCAAGTGAAGAGAACAACTTGGCATTTGGAGTAGAGAGCAGGTGATGACAAGCATCTCTGGGGACAGAAGTTTCACACCAGGATACGTACCATGGGAGCTGGCAAGGGATAGTTGCTGCGTTTCCATGTGTACCATGCTGAGGGATTTAGTAAAGAAAATGCTGGTGAGGCTAAGAATGCACAGAGGTTTGTGTTATTCTCCCCTACTTTTCACTCAAAACAAATCCTCAGATTCCCAACAGCAGGTACCATAAAATGAAAACAGAGATGAGAATATAGAGAGACAAGGAAGTTGTGGGAAGCCTTGGAAAAGACCAGAAGAAGGTGAAATGGAATGAGTTCTTGAACCACCAGTTGAGCATCTTGATAAATTTCTAAAACAAATTGCTAATAAATGGCATAACAATAAGAACTACCAAAAATCAGACAGTATAAAACAATATATGCCTCAAGATATGCGCTTTAAAGCCTATTTCTTCTTACGTGTGCCTGGACAGATTCCATGAAACCACCATAGAAGGATTCTGTATTTATGGGGGAGAACACTTCAGGTTGCACAGGCCTACTCTTTTGTTCCTCAGTAATGGAGACCTTTCTTGTTCACTGGTGCAGCTGTTTCAAACAGTGTCCACTCTCAAACTCCAAGATGACAGTGTGGCTTCCCTTACTCTCAGCGAATGGCCTTGTCTCCTACCTTACTCAGAAGAGCAAAGCAACCCAACACCACATCCCTCAATTGTTCTTTTTCACCACCACACACTGCCACAGCATCAGGACCCATGTTCTCGTCCTATCACAGGGAAAGTCGTGCCCTCTCTTCTGAGCTCTCTGCTCACGGCTCCTAATGGAAACTCAGCTTCAACGTGACCAGCCTGCTCATCCTCCCCAAACTAACAGCTTCCCTTTGTTTTCCCTGGTCTGCGAGAACAGCCACGTTCTTACCATCAATAGCTTTCTCTTGTCCTCCTTTTACATTCCCCCAGTGGCCACAGCCTGTTCATCCTGCTTCAGCAGTATCTTTTGTAGCTTGCTCCTCCTTTTTCTTCCAGTTTCTAGATGATTGCACAACCTACTGAAGGTCCCCTGCTCTAATCTTTCACCAGTCCCCATCGTTAATCCATCCTAGACAGCGTTGCTATTTCATTTTCTAATGCACCAGTTTAATCAACTCACTCTCTGACTCAATGGCTGCCAAGTATTTAAGTTGATGTCAAAACACCCTGGTTGTGCAGGCCTGCCACACACTGACTCTAGCCTACATTTTTTAATTTCTCACTGTTCAAATGTGTCCAGTCAGTGAGGGGGATTACTTACGTTCATGCAAATACCACCACTATTTTCTTTCCGTTCAGCATGCTCTGTCTGTCAAATGAAATCCTGCCCAGCCTTCAAGACTCAACTCAAAAGCATGAGAGCTAGTAAGCCTCCCTCCTTCCTCATTCCCTTTACCCACCCCCTGCTTATAATCACGTTCTTCTGTGGATTCTCTGCCTCACTCCAGGAACGCATATTTCTGCCTTTAGTCAGAGTTCCTGACATTTTCCTTTGTTTTCCCCCTTTGAGCAGGTACAGCTGATCCTGTGTCCTTGCTTTAGGGAGATCAACAGCAGGATGAGATGCAGAAGGACTCTGGGAGCATTTCTGGCTTTTGTTTCTAAAAAGCCAGAGCCCAAGGGGAGGACTGGGTTTGAGGAAAGAGAATGGCTTGGAAAAGCACGCAAGAATTCAGACTAAAAGGTAATTCCCCCAGATGATGCAAGGAGCAGGTTCAGCGGGTTCTTCTTCTTGGCAGGGGCCAGGTCTGGACCAGAGCTGGAAGAGGAAGAGCCTCCAGGTGGAGGAGCTGGGAGGGGCGCCAACAGGTACTGAGGTTTTCAGCCTTGCCCAGAAGCAGAAGAAGGCCACTGGGTGTGAAGGGACCTTGGAGACAGGCCCAGTGTGATGGCTTGATTGGCGGAGGATCCTTCCCAAAGCCCTTGTCATCACATAAGACTCTCAGAACCTGACACAACCTTGGTGTGGGTGAGGGGAGAAATAATTGAAATTTCCCACTGTGCCAGCAGAGTGGGAACTCATAATTTTAAAATATTATTGTAGAAAATAGACATTTCTTATCACCTGAATTTGCGATCAAGATTCATTATCTATATATTCAAGTACACATAACACAACGTTTCCCCTTGAAGAAGAGCAGCTGACTTCAACAAGATTTATTGCGTGGTGGAGATCCAGCAATGAACAGGACTGAAGACCCTTCCTCAAAGACTGCGTTTCCGTGGAGGTCGGTGTTGAACGGCATACCTACATGCATGCAGAAAGACATAATTGCTAAGTGCTATGATGAAAATCTCAGCAAGGTAAGGAGAATAAAGCCTGATGGCAGGTGAGAGTGTGATCCACGGAGGGGCCAGGAAAGACCTTCCTGACAGCTGATGTTTGAGCAGGGCCCGAGGGAGGGGCAGCCATGGATCTCGCTTGTATTGGGCAGAGTCCACGACCAGCGCTGAGGACCAGCAAGGGGCCCAGGCCCTGAGAAGAGAAGCTCCACCACCCCAAGGAGGACGTGGTGATGTCAGTGACATGGAAGTTGGCAGCTCAAGGTAAAACCTGCCTCCTTGCTTCCTTTGCTTCCCCAGCAGAGTGCCAGACACACAGTATGTGCTCAGGAAATACTGATTGAAAAAGGGATGGGCCAAATGTGGATATTTATGCCACACTGAAAAGATACAAAACATAAAAATATAAATAAATACAGAGAGCACAAAAATGGCCAAAACGCCCATAGCCCAGATATAACCACAGTATTCTTATTCGTCTCGGCTTTTATTATTTGCAGATTCTGTTTTTCCCATACTGGAGACAATACCACGTCCTGATGTCTTAATCATATTGCAACTTTTAGTATCATCCTTTGTCTCGTTGAAATTCAATTTCTCTCTAACTGGCTCCAACAACTTGGGCAAAGTCGTCATGAGGCAATCAACACTTTCAAGGGTCACAGAGGGTGCTCAGTAGCCCTGAATTTTATAGAAAGGGAGATCCGAGGGCCACCAAACCCTTTGAAGATGAAGACCCTGTGGTGGTGTGCTGGCCCACACTGCCCCTTCTGACTGCTGGCTTCAGGGTGCCAGGGTCTGGTCTCTGGCCCAGGGAACATCCCTGCTTCACAGTGCTCAGGGCTTTGCCATCATTAGCAAGATGGTGCCTGTGAGGCTTTCCCCTCTCTGTTTGGGGTGGAAGTATTGGAACATTTCCTAGAGAGGCATTTTGTTCCTCTCAGGTCTCTGCTTTTACTGCTAGTCACTGCCCCCAGCTGTTCCTAATTTTCTCTCCGGATGAATGACTCAGCTTGATTCAATGTCTACAACTTGTGGCTTCTTAAAGGAGCCAGACCATTTTGTAAAACAATGAAACAGAGCTCAAACCAAATAAAGTCACCTAAGAGTACAGCATAAATTAGGATACATAAAATGTATTGATTTTCAATGTCCAAGATTCTAACTTTGACTATGAAAATAAACATGTGCCTGGGATTTTTTTTAAAAATCAGAACTTAATAGAAATCAGACAGCAAGTCTACACCCTTCTCTGAGGCAGCCTCCTATCCTTCCATCTGCTTTGGACATAGCTCTTTCTGGAGAAGCTGTGGGACCTGTTCTGAGGTGTCCTCTTAGGCCCAGGAGAAGTGGAAGGGACAAGTTCACAGCCAAAAGGGACTGCTCTGTTAAGTGTTCCTGGAGTAGATGCAAATTTTACAGGTGAACCAGCTTTCTTAAGGACTGAAGATGCCTTTGGCTGTGTTAGATTTGCTTTTGCCATGAGCAACACATGAATTTATTCAAGACTTGTATTACCAGAAGGAAAACAAACCTAAGTCAGGACAAAATTAATGGGAAATATAAGGAAAACAAAACAAACTCCATCATCACCACCAACAAACATCCCATAGTTCGGTGGAGGTGATTAGCATCAGATGGAGAATGGTGCCCAGGTGGCCGGGAGGCCGGGAGGGAGGATGTCCAAGGACAAAAGCAGCAGCTGCGTTTCAGCTGGCGCCGTCCAGAACATCCAAACCACTTGCAAAGACAGAAGTCCTCCCCCCCCCCCCCCCCCCCCCCGCCTCCTGCTTCTTCTGTTCTTCTCTCCTCTTCCCCTGGAGCAATAGGGATGTTCTAGGTTGGGACTATTCCAGATGAGAGGGTTCTGCTGAAGGGCTAAAGATGGAAACTGAGTGATGGTTGGGTGGGACTGTAGGACTAGTAGTTGTCTAGGAATGTAGATATGATTTCTTAGCACTCTCCCCACACACTGGATTTCAAAGTAAGACTTCCCTCCCTAATAAAAGGTGCATTCAGCTGTCTCTATGGCTGTCTTATAATCAATTCATAGTGAGTTGATGGGTGCTTTGAGCTTAACCAGACCCACACATAACCTCAAGTCTAATTCTATCATGTGGCTTCTAATGCCATCACACGGAGCCTCTGGCAACAAGGCCATTTTCCAGTTGTTAATAGCCTCTGCCTTCCATGCTCATCCTGCCAGAATCATTTACAGCTCTGTTTCTGAATTTACCCAGAAAAGATTTTTTTTTCCTTTGGTGAGATGGTATCCAGAGAACACTTTCCTAGGACAAATGGATATAAAGTTCTGTTCACTGCAGTCAGCACAGTAGTAAAGACCCTCAGAGGTCTTGGTGTCACAGAAATTCTTAGTGTAGCATTTTTGCCTTATAATTTTTATTCCATTGGCAACTACACCCATTTAATAAAGAACACTAGTTTGATTTTCATATTAACAATTCATTAATGTTTACTTCATTCCAGAAAGCCTTAAGAAAAGCAAGGAGGACAGGGACTTTTGTCTGTTTTGTTCTGCCTTGTTTTCGCAGCTCCTAGCGGAGCACCTGACACTTCATAAACGTTCATTCATATGTATTGTTGAATGAACTGAGGTATTTCCTAATGGGAAATGGAGAGTTTTGTCATCTTTTCAATTTCATAGCATTTTATGTGAAACAGAATTGTTTATCCACCTTTAAGGAAAATTTTTACCTAGTTTCACTCTTTAGAGGCAATGAGACCCTTAAAAATAGATTTTTACAAAATCTAGCATAATTTGAACTTGTAAACCACAACAAGGTATTTACAAAGTCAACCCTTTCTTTCATTGCAAATAGAAATTCTATTTTGTGTTATGGCAGGACTAAAATATTCCTCTCTTGGTCACAAGCTAAGACCTGCCAGCAATAACAAACTGATGGTCCCCCTCCATTATGCCTAAGCGAAGGATTCTGGCAGAAGAGATGTAATTCAAATTAGATATGCTACGATGAAATCTC
Source organism: Callithrix jacchus (assembly GCF_049354715.1). NCBI lineage: Eukaryota > Metazoa > Chordata > Mammalia > Primates > Cebidae > Callithrix > Callithrix jacchus. The sequence continues at coordinate 29,127,039 of NC_133512.1, forward strand.
AACTCTCTTCATCTTTGAATAAACAAACCAAAAGGGAATGTATACTTCTGAAAAACAGTCCGTATTGTTATGTTCTTAATAACTCAGCTACTCAAGCTAGCGGTTGTGGAGTTGAAAAAATGTAAAATTTCGACCTCTGCTTTTCACAGTTAGAACAAAAGCTGATTTAATAGCTTACAACTCCAACAACTGTTGGCCAAATCCCACATGAAGCTGTGCAGTGATTCTTAAGTGGCTTTTTAAAAGACTCTCTCATTTATAATGAAAATATAAACGAAAATCCAGACTGCCATATGTAATCTTTTCCCAGAGAGAAAAGCTTGCTCCAGATTTGCTGACAGCTAAAGAGAAAGCCAGTGAGACTCCCAGCAGTAAAACTGGGCCAGGATGAAAGAGGTAGAACTGAATCCTTTGTTCAAAATTCAGATGGAGACCTTTGTGTTTTCTGGGATTTCTGTGAACCTGAACATAGGGAACATGTACCAGCAAGAGGTGAAACTAATTTGCGACCATGTCAAACCTGGAGCTTCTCGTAGTTCATTCTTGTACATCACACCTTGCATGTGCAATTCCAGTGAAAAGAAAAGGGCAATATGCATAAGAAATCTCCAATGTGCTATTAAGGATTTGGGGATGACATTTCCATGTTCTTCCTGTTTTGATAGTTTTAAAAACCAGTTTTTGTTAATTGTGTATCTGATCCAGCTGTGAACTTAACTGTGAATGTGGCTATCTAGAAAATGAGCAAATCAGTTACCATTTACCTTAGATAATGTAATTTCATGTAGTAAATGATCAGTATAAACTAATTTTGTTAACTATTACATGTGAATATAAATGTTAGGCATATTTAACATAAAATATAAGTACTAAAACCTTTTCCTTTACATGCCTTCTTACTTTTTTTCAGTGAGTATTTGGGAAAACAACTCTTGCACATCTTCTAGGATTCAGCCCCATGAACGGGAGATGTGACTTAACAGCATTTAAGCTTCTGAGAGTTAACTGGATTTGGCTGTTGATTGCTTACCAGCATTAGGTGGGTATTAGAAATGTATTCTGTTAATTTGGCTGACAATGGGATTGACAGTATAACAAACAGTATTACCACCAAAAGCAGCTTTGGTTTTAATCTCTAGAACTTTGGTACCAAAGCAGTTTGGATTTGCCAGGGGTTTATGTTTTAAAAGGATTATGTTAAAGCTTATTAAAGTTGAACTCTCAAGGAACAAGGCTGGATATTCATGTGAGGAATGCAACTCTGTATCTCTACCGGCCAAGTGGCTTGTGAATGTTTGAGGATTCCTGTCACACTCTAAGTTGCTGTGAAAGTGTAGACTGGCTAAAGAAAAATCTTCCTCAGGGAAAGGCTGATTGGGAGTTGGCAAAGCAACTGTAAACAGGACCCAGCCTTTCCCATTTTAGAACTTTCAACAAGTCGAAGAGCTGGAAATGGAGTGGCAGAATCATCTGAATACCTAAAAGCTGAGAAGATAGCAAAGTGCGCTTCATTAATTAGAGAAGATAAAATCAAGAAACACAGTTGAGGGTCGGAGGCTGAAGAGGCCTTTATTCTGTGGTCAGTGGAAAAGAGTGTCAGAAGGGTGAGATGGCCTGAGGCAGCCTCACGGGGCCGTGGGCATTGAACTGGTCCAGGCAGCCCTCCAACCTCGAGCTGGACCAAAGGGACTGGCTACACAGGCTAAGAGACACTGCCCACAAATCAATTAAAATATTTCATAATTAAGAAAAAAGCATTTCTAAAGCATGCTGTCCTATGAAAGGAATTTGAAATAAGCCCAATAATAAAACAAACTGGACCTCTATTTGAGCTGCTATCCAATGTGGACTTGCTGGCTGTGCCATTAGCTCCTTCCTCAAGAGAAAATCTAAGACCTATGTAGGGCTCTTCCTAGACTGCCAGTAGTATGCCACATTCAGGTGACATGAATCGCAGAGGAGGTCAGTACTACCAACCCCACTCCCAACACGACACATTTACATATTCAAAAGATGACAAAAAAAATCAAGCCTCTGGGTACTTGAAATTCATTTGGAAGAGATCAGGCTAGGACATACCAGACAATAATTCAAAATACTTATTAAGCAATAAATAATCAGCTACAGTTGAATGCTCTCTGGATTCCAGAGTCTAGTTTAATCCTATTTCGGCCATTTAGATTCCTGCATAAGAGCTCTGGCCTGTATAATTCCAAGTGGGGCAAGACACAAAAATTTCCAAATATATGCCTTGAAAACACTTTCGTGAAATGGAAATGTACTTACGACTCTTACTGATTAAAAGATCAGACTGAGAGCAGCCTAAATATCCATTATTGGGTCTTCTTATATAAATATGATGACTTCCTTTTTTTTCTTTTTGTAACTAGAGAATGAGGAAACTTGCTATAGACTGATATGGAGGGAACTATGTGTAATTCTGTGCTCAAACACATAAGTGGAAACCACTCTATATATCTCAAGCGGAGTAAGAGGGAATGCAGGCAGTTTGTTAAAAGCTGCTGGAAGGACTAAGGAGCAAAAAAATAAGGGGCTCTTACCCAAAGGCTGGGAAGCTGCCACCATCCCTTGGCTCAATCCTGCCGGGGATACTTACTGTTGATGTTGTGGAAACCATCCTTGGGCTGCTGGAACCCAGAGCATAGGCAGTCCAGGCCAGCTGCATGTCCCTGCTGCTGCCATTGCCAGCAGCAGGGAAAAATGGCTAATCTCCTCCCACACTGGAACCTACCACCCACGCCTCCCATGAAGCCAGCTCAATGAGTGAGTCTGGCGAAGGGGATGGAGGATTATCTAGAAGGGTAGACTTGGACTTAAGAGACACAATCCGGCACGTCTACCCGTTTCCTGCTCAGCATCCACACATTCAACTGGATGCACCCACCAGCAGCATCACACTTCTTTCTCACAGAATGCAACAAGATTCCTCATACAGATGAACACAACTTCATTCTCTCCCCAAAACAGGGAATACAGAGTAAAACCACTGTAAGATGGTGGCCTCAGCCACTGTATTCATCCCAGCGTGATGTTTAGTTTTCTCCCATTTCAATCACCATTGCATGTTTTATAATGGATATTCTCCAGCCTAAAGGCTAGTTGTAAAATTAACCACCGACACTCAGTGTTATGCACGGTAAACATAGAAGAAAATGTGTGTAGCTGCCACGGGTTTTGTTTTGATGACTGGTAATAAAACTAGTTAATGATGATAATAGTTAAATAATAATTGAGAATGAGCTGCTTCCAATGTCCATTCCATCTTCCTTTTACCTTCAGCCAGCACCTCAAGTTAGTTGTCTGGATTCTTTCCTTGGCAAGATTATTTAAACCTTCAGTTCTTAAGGGTCTAAGTCTTTAGTTGTCCTGCAGGTTGCAATATTATTCCAGTAACTTTTACTCCTGGATGTGGAAGTGCTAAGAGGCACCCAGGAGAATTTCCTGGGCTTCAGACATAGCCCTCCCTGCCACCAGAGTGTGTCATGGCAACCCAATTCTGGGTTCTGGTCAGTCACCCCAGCCAGAAAAGTAACTCTCTTCTTTGCCTGTCCATTCAGTGGCAGAAGAAACTTGAAATGGGCAGACAGAAGTATCAAATTCCAGTTCAGTGGAACGTTATTGCGTCCCCTAGAGGAAGCATTCTCTCCTTGGAATCAAGACCTTTAAACCAGCTGATCCATGTTTTGTAGACGGAGGGCAGACATTCTGTGAGAGATACTCAGGATGTGATAGTGAGAGGAGCCACTCCCATTTTCACCCCTTGACTCCCAGGTCTGTGTATCCTGACTGTGAGAGACACAGCACCACTCATTCGTTGCTGATTTAAGGCATGATCCACATGCAGTAAGAAAGCCACCTAGACTACAGGCAGTTGTCTTCCAGATGGTACCATTTTTGAAACTTCAGTTATCTATTTCTAACTTTCATAATGATAACTACTTTTGGGTGACGGAGTACATGGTAATCCAATAAGTCCCATGGGCATGATACCAATACTATATTTCTTTCGCTGTAAACTGAGTTCTTTGGTCACAAGCAAAGAACTTCTTTGGTCATAATCATCATGCTATTGAATAAGGTTTTGTGTTAAGTTCACAGATGGTGGTGCTGATAAACCCATTGCAGACAGTGAATGCACAGCATATTTAGAAATGGTGTCCCAGCTTGGGCAACATAGTGAGACCCTGTGTCTACAATTTTTGTTTTGTAAAAAGAGCTGGGTGTGGTGGTGAGTGCCCATAGGCCTAGTTACTTGGGAGGCTGAGGCAGGGGGATCACTTGAGCCCAGGAGTTCGAGGTTATAGTGAGCTATGATAGTACCACTGCACCCAGCCTGGGTGACAGAGTGAGACCCTGTCTGTATTTAGAAAGAAAAAGAGAGAAAGAGAGAGAGAAAGGGAGGGAGGGACAGAGGAAAGAGAGAAAGAGAAAGGGAGGGAGTGAGTGATGAAGGGAAGAGAGAGAGAAAGAGAAGGAAAGACAGAAAGGGAGAGAGGGATGGAGAAAAAGAAAGAAAACAGAAAGAGAAAGAAAAATGAAAGAAAGAGAAAGGGAGGGACAGACAGAGGAAAGATAGAGAAAGAGAAAGGGAGGGAGTGAGGGATGGAGGGAAGAGAAAGAGAGAAAGAGAAGGAAAGAGAGAAAGGGAGGGAGGGATGGAGGAAAGAAAGAAAAAGAAAGTGTCTATTTCAGAGAAAAAAAATCATGTCCTTCATAATAAAAGTTCTATGCAATAACCTTGCTACCTGATGGCTGGCTGGTCTCTGGGGAATGACTCCACATCAGAGGCTCAGAGTGGGTAGAGCCCCTGTCAGCAAGTTAGACAGTTATCAGTGACAGGGGCCAGAGCAGTTTGGTGAGGGGAAGTTCTCATTGTTGAACCCCTGCCTGGCGTCTCTCCCTGCCACATGGCCATGCTCTTCATGAGCCTATTATTAAGCCTCAGGGTTGCCAGGAATGGGCTGACTGACTTCCACAAACAGGCCACCCTGTCAGCAGACTGCTGAGGGCCTCATCAGTGGATGTCCTCTAATAAGAATTCACATGGGACAGGGCCCATATGGAGAGGTCCATCTGCAAACCTTTTTCCTTATCACCAATATGCTAATCAAACCATTAATGACCCATAAATTGGTATATATCTCTACTTTGGGCCATCTCTCCCTCCAGACAATGTGCTCAGTGTTTGGCCCCGAGAACTCTTGCCACATTCCTGATGTGGGCTGCAATGCTTCAGCAATCCACATCACCCTGGTGCCTCCAAACTGCAAGGGATTATCTGCAAACCAGGCCCAACTGTTTTCTTCCTCTGTCAACGGTCAATCCTAAGAGGCCACAGATGTGGACTGGGGGCGAATTAAAATGGCAGCAAGAGTAGATGCTATGGGAGTGACAGCCACTTGCTCTTGAAACTTCCTTGTGCCTTAAGGACCTGCTCAAACCAAACCTGGTATGTACTATTTTACTACTTACACCCGATGGTAGATTTCTGTCATGTATGCCTAACCTCATGGCTCAGAAGACTGATGGAGTCTCCTGAGTAGTAAATTAACCCAAAACTTCACAACGTGTATTTATCATCTCACATTGTTTCTGAGGGTCAGGAATCTGGGAACAGCTCAGCTGGGAAAATCTGGCTGAGGGTCTCTCATGAGTCTGCAGTCCAGTTGTCAGCCAGCACTGTAGTCACCTTGAAGCTTATGTAGACATGCTGTAGCCCAATGGTTCTCAAATGGGGGTGATTTTGCACCCCAGAAAATTGGGCAGGTCTGTAGACATTTTCAGTTGTCAAAACTATGGGGGGTGATGCTACTAACATCTGGTAGGTGGAGGTCAGGGACGCTGCTAATCACCCTGCAGTGCACAGAACAGCCCACAGCAAGGAACTGCCTGCCCTGCAGATGTCAGTAGTGCCAAGACTGAGAAACCCTCTTCTCTCTTGAACCCCCTTCTGCACTGGTCCCTACATAAAACCTGCAGCTTAGTGGGTAACTCAAAGCATTGCTCTGAACAATAGACTCTAAAAGGGTGTGTGTTGCCTGAAAACTGAAAAGACCCACAGAATACTATAGCTCTTTCTTCATGGTAGGTGGTACAAAGTACAATAATTTATCTTTCACTTTGTAGAGGAAATGCCAATATTCTCCAGACCACTGGAGAACCTTCACCTAAGAACCTTCACCAAAGCAATAGGCCTTGACTTTTCCTGGGGATCATCTCCCACCCTCTGGCATACATTTGTCTTATTAAGGCATTTATGATATTTGCTTCTTGTTGCTCATCATGTCAATTACACATCAGCAGAAGGTTCTGCAGGCTACCAAGATGGTCCAGGCCCCTGCAGACTAGTTCTTGTCAGAGCAGGAGAGGCAACACAGGCCTGAGGTAAGATAGGGAGGTGTTTTGCCAATCCTCCAGCTGGTTGAGAGCAAGCTTCTTCTGATGATCTTTGCTAATTTGGTATTGGGGGGAAAAAGCATCCACCAGATCTATAGCTGCATACTAAGTGCCAAGAGCTCTGCTGTGTCATCCAATAAAAGAGACTAAATCTGGCCTAGTAACTGGTTAATGTTGTACGAATTCACAGTCCTTCTCCAATAACCATCTTCCTTCTGTACGTGCCAGACAGAGGAGTTAAATGAGGACACAGCAGAACAACTCCTGTACTGTTCAAATGTTAGACGGAAGTACTCATCTCTGCAATTTCCCCAGGGATAGGGTTTTGCTTTCAGTTTATTCTTACATAGGAAGGGGAAATCCCAAGAAGCTTTCACTTGGCCCTGCCTACCATAACAATACTCAACACACAGAATCCATATGGAAGTGGCTCTTTTTGTTTCTGAGAATGATAACTCTGTCCAGGAATGGGAAAATAACCAATGGGTGGAGACCCATTGGAATCCACCAAAGCAGCCACAGGTCCAAATTTCATTTACTACCTGATTACCATAAGTGATACCCCCTCCAATGGGCCAGAGGCATTTTGGGTCTCTAGAGATCAGCATAGACTCAGAACCAAGGTCCACAAATCTACCAAAAGCCTGGATATTCCCCAGTACACAGTTACCCTAGTGAATGGTTGCACATCTTTTGGGGAATACTTAAAGGAAGATTTATGCTAGATACTTATACCAATGTTATAGAGTCCTTCCTCAAACTTCCCAAGCCTTTCTTTCATCTAAACTTTAGAGTTCTCAAGCCTTAGCATGCATCAGAATCAGCTGAAATGAAGATTGCTGGGACCCACCTCCTGATTGCTCTTGTGTCAGTGGGTCTGGGCAGGGACTGAAAATGTGCATTTCTACCAAAGTCCCAGGTGACGCTGTCGCTGCAACGCTTTGGCCATGGTTTGAAAATCAGCGATCTAAGGATTCCTGTGTTTCAGAACTGACTCAGGTCTGGAACATAGATGAGAGGCAATGACTTTCCATTGAACAATTCAGATTTCTATTGACTAGACCTAGACATTTTCTGATTACATAAATCAGATAATTCTTAGGAGACTGCCCGTCTAGTTTGGTCCTAGGGCCACCACAAACAGTGAGCCAATAGCAAAGGTCTCTGTGTGCTGTGATGTTCCACTTGCTGCTCCAGGCTCTCTGACCATTATGGCAACTGTGCCCACCTTGCTCTTGGATGATAAGAGCTGCCACCTGGTTCTGCCCCTCTAGGAACCCATCATCCATCAACATAAAGAAGTCTATTTCAATGAAGAGGTCTCTTCTCAAAGGGGGGTCTCTTAAGAACCCTCAACAAGACGGTTGGCTTGAAACATCTGCCAACTCTGGAGAAACATGACCACAATAATACCAATCAAGAAAGACCTGTTCTGTTCTTCTTACCACTTTATCTCCCTGCATCCTGGAGGGGCCAGAAACTGTGGGGTGCTTGAGTTTATCCAGGCAACAAAAAAGAAATATCTCAAGGGATGGATTTTAAAAAGTATTAGGGGCCAAGTGCGGTGGCTAACGCCTGTAATCCTAACACTTTGGGAGGCTGAGGTGGGTGGATCACATGAGGTCAGAAGTTCCAGACCATGCTGGCCAACATGGCAAAACCTTGTCTCTACTAAAAATACAAAAATAAGCCAGGTGTGGTGGCATGTGCCTGTAGTTGCAGCTACTGGGGAGGCTGAGGCAGGAGAATCACTTGAACCCAGGAGGCAGAGGTTGCGGTGAGCCGAGATGGCACCACTGCACTCCAGCCTGGGTGACACAGTGAGACTCTGTCTCAAAAAATAATAATAATAAAATAGAAAAGATATTGGGAAGTACAAATAAGGTTGCTTTATAATTGAACCCTTTATCTGCCTAGTCAATGTACCAGTAATAATGGCAAATGGTGTGAAAACATATGAAGATGGTTATATCTCTATAGAGTAGGCAGGCTACAAAATGGCATGTTCTCAGACAAGGCTCCGGTCTTCCAGATCACCAATGGTCCATGGAGAAAGGCAGCTGTCCTACAATGAGCCGTGAGGATTCTACCATGGCCCAGGAAGCACACTCATGGGCTTTTATTCCTGGCTGGCCCTCTCTCACACCTGATTACTCTGAAAAGTCTGCAAATGTGCCTACCCCACTCACTGGGTGCTAAACTACCCCAAGGCATTTCTGAGTATTAAATAAGAGACAGAGTGAAGTGAAAGGCAATTTCATGAAGTAACCCCCAGGAGGTTCAGGCTTTAGATTGCCTGACCTGAGTTTCAATCCTGAATGTCCCTATTTGTTGGTGAATGTATCAATTCCTTTCTTTAGTGAAAAATAAAATGAGCTATTCAAATGAAGCATTTAAATATATACACAAGTCTGTTTCTGGATTCTGCTCTACATAGACACCAGAAGGACAGCAAAAAGGCTACTGGGACCACAGCAATGTGAGCAAGAACGGTAACAGGAGGTGAGATCAGAGAGGAAGGTTCTGTGTGTGGGGGTGGGGGCATATGATATATAACCTTTAAATGCTCAATGAGACGGGAGCCACTGTAGGGCTTTGATCAGAGGGGTGATGTGACTTGATGAGTATTGCAGGATCGCTCAGGTGCTGTGCTGTTCTATGAAGAACAGACAGTGGGGGCAAGGGTAGAAGCAGGAGAGTGTAGAGATAATCCAGAGGAGAGAGGACAGCTGCCTGCGCCAGGGTGTTGGAGATAAAAGTGATGAGAAGTGGTCAGAATCTGGATATCTTCTGATGGTAGAACCAACAAGACTTCCTAATGGACTGGAGTGTGAACAAGAGTGAGGTCAAGAATGAGTGGGTTTTTGCCTGAGTAACTAGAAGGATGGAATGACTATTGCCTAGCATGGGGAAGAGTGTGGAAGGAGCAGGTTTTAGGGAAATGGCCCAATTTTGTTTAATTTGAGATATCTCTATGGTATTTGAGTAGAGATGTCAAGTAGGTAGCACAAGACACAAGTCTTGTATTTAAGAAAGACATTGAGGCCATGGACAATTTGAGTATCTTTAGGGTAGAAACTATTTAATGTCCTGTGATTATAGCAGATTACTGATGGAGGGAGCACAGAAGGGAAAACGTCCAAAGACCGGGTCCTGGGCACACCAACATCAAGACATCATGGATACAGGAAGAAGTCGGCAACAGAGTTGAAAGGAGCAGCTAAGGTCGGAAGAGGGTGTGGTATCATCAAAGCCAAGTGAAGACAGTGGTCCAGGAAGAACAGATGGATCATTCTATCAAAGGCTGCTCAAGGAGAGTAAGATGAAGGCCAAGTACTCAAGACTAGATCATACCCATAGTCATCAGTGACTTGCTAAGAACAGTTTTGGTAAAGTAGTGAGTCTGAAAGTCCTAACGGGAGAAGACTTGAGAGGATGGAAAGAGAAAAAATGAAGATATGGAGTTCATACATCATTTTTCTAGAAGTTTTGATGCGAAAGGGAGAACACAAATGGGGCAGTAGTTGAAGGGGCACGTGAAGTCCACTAAGGAATTCTTCTTTCCAGATGTGAGAAATGACAACATGCTGTGCTCTGATTATGATCCAGTAGAGAAAGGGAAGCATTGATGATGTAGGAGAGAAAGGAGAGAATCGTTCAAGCGATGCATGGGTGTCCACCAGGCAAACAACACTCTCAAACACTGCTGGGTACTGGCTCAAGATCTTTGAAGGGAAATTGGGCATTACATATCAAAACAATAGATGCACATATTCTTTGGAATATAATTTTTATTTCTGATATTCTATTCTACACATATACTAGCACTGAAATGCAAAGACATATCTACATGTGATTGATGACAACATCGCTTAATTATAAGATTGTAAAAACCAGGAAGAACGTTTAAATGTATATTGATAGCAGTGGTTGAATCCATACTTGGAATACTACACAGCATTGAAAATGAGGTGATGTACATGTGCTCATATGGAAGCATCTCCAAAATGACTCAAGTAAAAAATATCAAGGTAGAGAAGAGTACATGGTATACTTCCACCTGTGGGGATAAAAACAGAATAAAGTAACACATAAAGTTATATAGAAAACAGATTTTTATATGTGCATAAAACATTTCTGAGAGATCTTAGACTCACTTTCCATTGAATATCTTTTTCTAATATTTCAATTAAGAAATTCATTGTTCATTAAAAATTAAGAAAAACATAAAAAAGTATTTGCTAAAAAGAAAAAAGTAAATTTAATTCTGGCTGCACATTATGTTATTAATGTAAATGTTCTTATATAATGTTTAAGGGAGAAATGCCACTGTCTTCTAGTGTTGTTTTGGAAGGTAATGAAAAACAACATCCAATAAATCTTTTAAAATAAATTTTACTGAACCAGTAACCAGCAAGGCCTTTATTCAGTAATTTGCAATTTTAGAATATAAGTTCCCTCTGTATAACCAATGTAATAAGTTTTGAGTTTCAAAATGTATTTCTGTTGGGCATACTACATGCAGTCAATAAAAACTTAGTGGTTCAATGTAATCACTAATTAGATGAATGTCAGCCTTATGCATTTGGGAAGTAGAATTTAAATATAAAACATTATTGGGGCTTCCTTTTTTAAAAGGCGAATTTGTTTGTGTGTATACATATATGTGTGCTTTGTAAAGATTAGTGTCTTTTTATTTTTAGCCTATTGGACAGAATATAACAATGCTATGGCTGAGCCGGAAAGCCATTTTGATATAATTTAGCAAACTATTTAATCATATTAACAAACAGGTTATCAAAGGAAAATGAGAAGGAGAAGACCAATTTCCAGAAGCAGAAATTCTCCCCAAGGCTGGAGTTTAAACGTGTAGCTATACTGAATTAAGAGGGTATTTTAAATATAAAGGTTTTAGAAATTAATAGTTCTTAAAGATAAGGAACTGTACCCATTAGGTACCTCTAATGGGTAGAGATTGGAAAAGGGAAGGTGAAAATTAATCACTTTTAGTGTCTGTCAGCTAGGAATCTTTAGTAATTCATGAGCAACATTAATATTGACAACCTTATTGATGATCTTGATGGATGACAAGACCTTGAACTTCTTTCTAAAGCATCAAGACTACATGTTTTTGAATGTTTCTAGTAGTCAGCCTACTTACTGTAATAAATTTTTTTGAAAACTAGCAGTATATGCTACATAATATTACCATATGTAACAATACTCTGATGTCTCACCATAAGAATATTTTATGCATTAGGGCTTCTCTGCTATTTAAGCACACGTTTTTCCTTTCCCGGGTTTACTGAATTATGTATTAGTTATAGAGTACTCATGCTCTGTGCTAAGTGCCACTTCTCTCCCCTTTTGCTACTGGAGTGCAAGTACATATTCTATTTCATTATCAATTTTAAAATCTACCTGCAGTTAAGGAAGTAATTATTCACAGGGATGGAATTGCTGGGGTAGGAGTATATTTTCAAAAATGTTAGGACGTGTTTTTAATATTGGGTGTATTTGCTGCTTTTTTTTTGTTTGCTGATAGACAATAACATACAGGCAATGCATAAAATCTTCACACTAAGGTGCAATTATTTGTAGTCAAGATCCACACATTGACAGGCTTCCAAGACTAAAAAGGCTGAAACTTGGTTTGCTGACAAAACCCTCATCCATTTCAATGCAAACAAAAATTGATTGATGAAGCATTTGCATACCTGTTTGGGAGCCTATGCAAGATGCTGTAGACAAGTATTTTTCAAACTTTATCATGCATACAAACCATCCGGGGATCTTGTTAAAATGCAGAGTTGAAGTCACAGATCTAGGGTAGACCAGGATATTCTGCATTTCTCACATGGACATGCTGATGCTGCTGGCCCACGGACCCCACCTGAATACTATCGTATAGAAGTCTGTAATCCTGGCTGCATGTTATGGGGAAACTTAAACTGAGCAAAGCAGGAAGAGCCGTCACCAGAGCCTGACCACTCTAGCATGATGAACTCAGACTTTCCGGCCTCCGAAACTGTGAGAAAATAAGTCTCTGTTGTTTAAGCTACCCAGTCTATAGTATTTTGTTATGGCAGCCAGAGCCAATAGCATACCAGATGATTCTAATAACACACAGCCTAGGTTGACAACCATTGTTGTGAAGGGCACTGACATGGTATAATCATAACTCTGTTTTAGGACATGTACTTATTAGGGCAGCTAAGACCTAGGCCTTAAAAAGTCACAGGTAGTCAGGTGTAAGACTGGCAGAGTATTAAGAGATTCAGAATAAGACAGCAGCCAGGGTTAGAGTAATAAGCGAAGTGGATTGTGTCACTGCTTAATGAGTTTGCTAAGGGCTGCATTTAAAAAAAAAGTTTTAATTAAAAAAATTTAAAAGTATAATTTAAATTATACGATGAAAAGGCTGCACAGATATTAAGTATTCAGTTTTGACCATTCTATACAGGTGAGTAATTACCACCCTAAAAAAGATATAGACCATTGCCATCAACCCAGAAAGTTCTGTAGTATCCTGTCCAGCCAATTCCCACCATTCTCGGAGGCAATCACTGTTTTGATTTCTATCACCACAGATGAGCATTGTTTCAGAACTTCAAATAAATGGAGTCACGGAGGAAGTGCTCAAATAATCTGAGCTTCAGTAATGGTGGGCACTAGAAGGCATGTGTCTTCTTATGTAACTTCAAATAAAACATACGACAGTGCCCAAGATGTATTCTAGACTAAATTTATTAACATGAACCAACCAAACTCTCAGCTCTAAATCACAATTTATAGGAAGTACAGAGGACAGAGTAACAAGCTATGTTGGACAGCATAGGGAAGCAATCAGACAAATACTGTGAAGAAAAAATAGTAGATGAAAAGAACAGTTTTAGATCTTAAAATATCTAAGCACCACACAAACCAGATATAATGCATGATCCTGAGCTAAATCCTGATTTGGACAAACCAGCTTTGGGGAGACATTTGGGAGAAAATTAGATGCCATGACATTTTATTAACAGGAAAAGAGAAATACTAAAAGGAAATAGACAATTTACAACATTATAATCTTTTTTTTTTTTTAAGGCTTACGTATGTGGTGCAGTGACTCACGCCTATAATCCTAACACTTTGGGAGGCCAAGAGGGGTGGATCACCTGAGGTCAGGAGTTTGAGACCAGCCTAACCAACATGGTGAAACTCCCTCTCTACTAAAAATACAAAAATTAGCTCGGCATGGTGGTATGCACCTGTAGCCCCGGCTACTTGGGAGACTGACACAGGAGAATTGCTTGAACCTGGGAGGCGGAGGTTGCAGTAAGCCAAGATTGCATCATTGCACTCCAGCCGGGGTAACAGAATGAGACTCCATCTCAAAAAAAAGAAAAAAGATCTAAAAATAGATATAATAAAAGGTCAACAGTTATAGTCACTGGTTGGTGTGTACATTAGTTTTCTATTGCTGCCATAAAAAATTTCCAAAAACTTGGTGGCTTCTAACAGTATGAATTTATGATCTTACAGTCCTATAGGTCCGAAGTTGAAACTGGGTCTCATGGAACTAAAATCGAAGTATTGGCAGGACTGCATTTTTTTCTGGAGGCCTGGGGAAAAGTCCACTTCCTTCCCTTCTCCAGCTTTTAGAGGTTGCTGGCATTGCTTGGCTTCCCCTCCTCCATTTTCAAAACTAGCAATGGCTGTCCAGTCTTTCTCACATTATATCACCCTGAACTTCTCCTCTGCCGCCCTCTTCCACTTTTAAAGACCCTGGTGATTACACTGAGCCCATCTAAGGAGATTATCTTATTTTAAAGTCAACTCTTTAACAACAATAATTCCACTGGCAACCCTAATTCCTCTTTGCCATGTAACCCAAACATACGTATAGGTTCTGGGGGTTAGGATGTAAGCATCTTTGAGGGACCATTGTCCAGCCTACAAAGGTGGGAATAAAATGTTTCATGTTTTTGCTGGTTGTCTTCATTGTCTGACTTTCTGCAAAGCACAAACACTGTTTCTATAATAAAAAGCTAATCTCCATTTAAAAATAAATATGATGGAGGAGAAAGTAATACAAAGAGTGGTAATATTGTGGAGATTACAAATACACATGTAGAATAGGAATGAAGAAAAGAGACTTAATTATATGTGAAAATAGGTATTGGTGGCTTGGAAAATTGCCACTGAAAGAATCACTTAAAAATGCTATAGTTCAGACAGTATGTATGAACAGGCAGATGATTTATTCTGAAAGTATCAAACAGTGACTCTGGCTATGACAAGGGCACTGTGATGAAAGATTCCTATGGAAAGTATGCATAAGAATTTTCAGAAAATATTAATTCAAGTCCCAGCATTGTCATCACTTACCAACTGTGTGACCTTATGCCAGTTACTTAACCAGTCTTTGCTTCGATAGCATTATCTATAGATGGAACTAACTGTACCTTCCTCAGGGGTCCTTGAGTCATTAAATGATTTAATGTCGATAGAGGGCTTAGGACTGTGCCTGGCGCATCATCAACACTCTGTAAATGCTAGTCATTAACAGTTATTACTCTGGCAGGTGTCTGTAGCCACCTGTTTCAGATGGAAAACCACTCTGGAATTTTAGTTAAGCTTGTGCTTACATGCCATCACTCACCTGCTGATTATCCATGGCGTTCCTATACCCAAAGATACTAGCTTAATTCACTAGTATTAGTAGCTAATTAAGAATTTCAAAAGTGAAACTACAGAAAATCTTCCTAAATGGCTAGGTTTCCAGGAAACACCCCTTCCGTGATAGCCTGGTGGCTAAAAATACTTTTGAAGAATCAACAGTTATTTAGCCCAGATTGTTAACATGCCAAATGGTGCTTTCAGCTATGGGGTTCTAACACCTATATCCTGATGGAAATAAACGTCTAATAATTTGCTACTTTGAGTGACAGCTTGGGGACAAAACAAGCTTTCCAGAACTGTGAGGGACTGGAGACAACGACAGTAAATATTATTCTGTTCACTGTGGATTAATGTTAAACCGGTTGGATACCATGAGTTGCTGAACTGGTCAAGCACAACATGGTAAAAGCAGCTTCCATTGTAGAATGTGACAATTTTACGTAAAACACCGTATTCAAAGAACTGTATCATTAACAGATTCCAATGAATTCATTAATGTTCCACTGAAGAAATGCAATCAATTCCTTACTGTTTAAAGCTAGAAGGGCTCTTTGAAAACATGTAACCCAATGTTCCTCAAACTAGGTCAACAGCTCTATCTCCCATCCCCCATTTCTTTGTTTCCTGTAAGATTTCTCAAAGCTTCGTAAGTGCTACTGCACACTGAAATTGAGGGCCAGTGTGACCACTGGCTCCTTTGCATGTAATCCTTTCATATCTCAAGGGCCAATACTGATGACAAGAAGCTTCTGGGCAAACACTGATGTATCATCATGGACGTTACTTTGGAGAGCAAGAAACTAATGTCCACCACCATCAAGTGATTCTCCCTGTGAGCTCAATAACTGCAGAGCTGGCCCAGAATGCAGGCCTGTCTATGCAGCTATCCAGAGAGAACCTGTGGGCCGAAGATATGTGCACTGGCCCTGGGGCCCGGGTGGCCTAGAGAAGGGCTATGATGAAAATAGAATGTACAAGAAAAGACAAAAACGTCAGTTACCTGGAAATATAGCTTCCTCCTTGTTTTTTGCTCAACCTAACCTTTTCTTTCTTTCTTTCTTTCTTTCTTTTTTTTTTTTTTTTGCTGGGGGGAGACGGAGTCTTGCTCTGTCACCCAGGCTGGACTGTAGTGGCATGATCTCGGCTCACTGCAACTTCCACCTCCCAGGTTCAAGCAATTCTCCTGCCTCAGTCTCCCGAGTAGCTGGGACTACAGGCATGTGCCACAATGCTCGACTGATTCTTTTATTTTTAGTAGAGACGTGGTTTCATCATGTTGGCCAGGATGGTACTGATCTCTTGACCTCGTGATCCACCTGCCTCAGCCTCCCAAAGTGCTGGGATTGCAGGTGTAAGCCACTGCGCCTGGCCCAACCTAACATTTATTAAAGATCTGCAGTTTCAGAAAAGACCCTCTGTTGGATGTTATAGAGGAGACTACAACACTGTGCAAAAGACTTGGTCCCGCTCTAAGGACCTCAGATTCTCATTGAAAAAACATGCACGAGGCTGAAATGTTAGCAACAATTCTATGTTCATACCACTTGTTGTGTTCTAAGCAGTTTCACATACAGTTTACAAAACTCTTACATTGAGCAAGTATGATTTCTCCCTTTTTATTTTATTTATTTATTTATTTGGAGACAGGGTCTTGCTCTCTTGCCCAGGCTGAAGTACAGTGGCTCAATCTCAGCTCACTGCAACCTCTGCCTCCCAGGTTCAAGCGATTCTCCTGCCTCAGCCTCCAGAGTAGCTGGATTACAGGTGTGTGCCACCACACCCGGCCAATTTTTGTATTTTTAGTAGACAGGGCTTCAACATGTTGGCCAGGCTTTTCCCTTTTTATAGATGGGAAAATGATCAGGGAGACTGTGATGTAGTTGAAGGGCAAGACACACAGCAAGTGGACCCCATATATACCACATGGGTAGTTTATGAAAAGCATTGGATTTTTAAAAAAATGACATCTGCAAAGGCCTATGGGGTTTTACACTGTATACAATAAATAGCCTGACTAACCAAGGTTATTTCTAGCACCAAGATAGATTGATGTTTTAAAAATGTTTCTAAGAAAGACCATTTGTAATGAAGCAGGGCATGGCAGGGCAATGGAAAAAGCAAGAGTTGATATGAACGGCATCATATACATGTTTATCAAAGATTTTTTAGCTCCAAAAACAAATGTTCACTGTAAAAAAATTTTTGATTACAGAGAAACATAAAATGAAGAAAAGTTATTTGCACTCTCACTAACCAAAGAAAAGCAGTGTTCAGCAAACTCTTATTCTCCAAATTTCTAAAGCCATGCACACCATAAAACCTGATCACTTACATTCAGCTTTTGAACATTCTTCAGTTCCAAATATCTAAGTGGTAACAACACCTTTTCCTTTTTCAGTCTACAACTTATTATAACAGACAGTGAAACAGATGATGGAAGCATTCATCTTTGAGGTTTCTCGATTATATTTTGGATATGAAGTAGGGATGAATGGGGGGCTGGGAGTGTCATTATGGATCTATTAGCATTCTACCAACAGAAATACTTGATCCTGCCTATGGCAAGGGCTCCAGTGCTGTGCATGGAGGCTTTGATCTTGAGTTCCACTCCAGCATATGGTGTTACTAAGCATAATCAAAGTGCAGATCTTCGTAGAAAATTACAGAGACTGAAAAGGGGATGGACGCTTCCTTCCTCTCATTTCCTTTCCAGCCATGTTCATGATTTTAAGTAAAAGAAGATTTGGCCTTTTGATGAAATCTGCAAACACTTTTAGGGTATTTACACTGTATAGAGGCAATTATTTAACTGTCCAAGACTATTTTCATTACTGAGATTGACAGAACGTTTCTTGCCAGGATAAAGCCACAGTTTTTGGCGGCAGGGGTCTAAAACTGCCTCCCTTATTTTGGCCCTATACAGTGACATTAGAATCAGGAGACAACTGCAGCTCTGGGGGCAGGGAGGAATGACCCCATGCAACATCCAGGTTTGGATAATAAATACTCGGAAATGTACAGGATGAGTTGCTAGTCTTTTAAGGTGATACTCTTCAAAAGAGATAGAAGTGCCCTCCTACAAACAGTTTTAAGCCATTAATTATAACAATTCAGATCATGTTGGAAAAAGAACTTTTAAAGAAGTAAATTCCCTTTGAGTATATCTGTCAGCTCACTGAAGACAATGGGAGACCATTTCTGATTTATAAATTGAAAATAAAATTCATGTTTTTGTCAAAGTTAATAATCTTCACCCTCTCATCAATGTGCTATTGTTGAGTTTGGATGACTGTGATGAACTTGGGCTCAGAGAAGTAGGCCCCAGGCAAGACTGCAATTGGAAGCATTTGGACCCAAAGCCTCTGTGTAGTTTCTCATGGTTACTGATTATTGTGTCCAAGCTTTATGCAAATTGTTTTAAATAACATCATTACCAAGAAAAAAAAAGAGTGCTATCTAAAGCACCATTCAGAAAGTTGAATCAGGTCCAGGTGAGTCCACCTGAAGCTATTGGACTCTGGGACAGCAGGGCTGGTTATTCTTGGCTGCGTCCTTCCTGACCAGTCAGTGCCCAAACCTCACTAGCTGGTGCCCTTGCTGTACCAGTTGTTACGTATTTTGAATATTACACAGAACTGGCCCCACTGGTTGTACATATAGGCAGATATCAGCGGGGAGCCTGCTAAGGCTGATCGTGGTCTACCCTCTCCCACTATAGTGGTGGATCGTTCCAGAAGATAACCAACCTCTCTAGCTCTTAGCATCCTCTCCTCCAAACTGGGGAAGTGAGCAATCCTCACCTAATTCGTGCATGAGATTTAGATTGATGTTAAAACCAGATATTAGATAGGAAAAGTTATTAAAATTTAAAAAATAATTTTGAAGAAATACATAATATTTGTATATCATTTAGAAAATGCCAAAAAGTAGAATGAAAACATTTGTTTTCTTGCCACCTAAAGATAACTGTTAACATTTTTGTTTCTTTTGCTCATCTTTACTAAAACTTTGACAATTCAACGATGGTTCCTAGCACCACAAAAATAAAAGAAAACAAGGCCATCACCCTTCCAGTTTGGCAGGGATATAAATGGCTAAATAAATGTTTTAGTGTCGTGTGTAGAAGTCCAAATAAAAGAATAGTGGCAAGTGGTATCGTAAAATACAGTTACAGTTCTGGTTACCAGTGAGGACAAACATTTTAGTGCTTAAGAATAAGAGATACGTTTATACCTAGAGCATTTCCTAAGGCTACTGACTCAATTTCATTCTAGGGGAAGACAACATTACATTACTGCTATAAAATTTCAGTTACATGTAAATAAACTCCATACTGTAACCATAAATAACATTTGGATCTGCCTTACTTCCTAAGTCATTCTACTCAGTCCACATCTGCCTTGCCCCTTTAGGCTTGCCAGAAGTGCCTACAGTTCACTGTAGTTCTTATAGATGCACAGTCTGTTTATACATGTTGGTTTCAAAAAATCAGGTTTCTTTGAACTGACGGATAAGGATTTTCCTCAGACATAAAAATCCAGAGTGTTGGAAGCAGTCACTTTGTAAATGGCCTGAGACACATATAGTATTCACTTTCCATAGACATTTTCCTTTTTCCTTATTTTCCTCTCAAAAAATAATTGCTATTAGAGCATATTATGCTCATTTTATTAGCCTAGATGGTATTATCCTTCTGGATTATTGTCTTTTGTACATTCATCTTCCCAGCCATGCTGAGCTCTCTGAAGGCATGGGCTCTGTTTTACTCCTCTTTCTATCCTAAGCCTCCCAGCAAAGGAGATTCTGAAATGTCTCAGTAAGCCCTTAAAACTCTACTTTGGGCCGGGCGCGGTGGCTCAAGCCTATAATCCCAGCACTTTGGGAGGCCGAGGCGGGTGGATCACAAGGTCAACAGATCCTGACCATCCTGGTCAACACGGTGAAACCCCGTCTCTACTAAAACATACAAAAAATTAGTTGGGCATGGTGGTGCATGCCTGTAATCCCAGCTACTCAGGAGGCTGAGGCAGGAGAATTGCCTGAACCCAGGAGGTGAAGGTTGCCGTGAACCAAGATCGCGCCATTGCACTCCAGCCTGGGTAAAAAGAGTGAAACTCCGTCTCAAAAACAAAAACAAAAAAACTCTAGTTTGGTGGTTCCTAAGCTTGGGTCTTCACCAAGCAATACTTGATAATGTGCTAAATAAAATCTCTAGGCCCTATTCTGAAGGTTCCATATCCAATTTTCTGGGGGTGGGGCTAGGATCCTATATTTTTAAAGAGCCTCTTTGTAAAATGAAGACAATAATTGCTTCTACCTCCCTGAGTAGTTATGGAAATAAATGAGTTATTTTATGTAGAGTGCTTAGATCACTGCCTGGCCTTCACCAAGCACTACGTAAATGCCAGTTTTATTATATTATTATTGTTGTTACATAATCAGCCAATCATAAATAGGTGTTTTGAAGTATTGTCTATTGGTTTTCTCAAACTTGAGCGTGCATAAAAATCACCTGGTAAACTTACAGACACAGATGCCATAGTTTTGTTGTCTAGAGATTCTGATTTAATAGGCTGGTACCTGGCCAGAGACCTGCATTCCTGTATTTCTCAGGAAATGGGAATTGGTGGATTCTGTAAACAATAGGCTATCTCTTTGACATCCCTAATCCCCAAGGAAAAGAAACTTGTCTCTCGGGCTGGGGCTAAGACGCAGCTCATAGAAAGACAAATTTGGGGGGCATCTGATAATATGCCAAGGGATCAGTGGGGACTCCTGTTTCCTACTTCGCCTGTGTCAGGGGCCATACAGCTGGTCTGGGGTTGGCGCCCTTGAGGGGAGGAAACAGCTACCATTCCTGCAGGCTGCCGGAGTAAGCTCCAGGATGCTGCTCCGGCAGAACTGGGCTGGCTCCACCTCCCCTCCCCCCACCCATGGGCTCCAGGGCACTGCCTGACCAAATTCTGCCAGCTCCAGGGGTTGCTGAAGACACTCCTGGAATCCTTCATAACTCTGTAGCTGAAGTTCAAGGGAACCACATGTTGCTTGGGAAGACAGGTATACAACCATGGCAAGCCTGAGGAGATTCCATGCCTGGGCAAGACTCCTGAGAGCCCTTATACCACGTTTGTGTCATGGAACCAGCCCAAAGGTATTTGTGCTTCTGACTTCTAACACTACCTTGCAGTGCACTTGAGTTTTAAAGTGCAAGCTTTCCAAAAGTGAAATGACAAAGCTCTTGTCTTCTCTCATGAATGGCATTCCATCCTGGATTTCCAGTTGTGATTATGCAAATTATACACTTAAGCATAATCAATACTTGAATCTCCTGGAAGCTGATCAAGCCTGGATCCATCCATTAACAAAAACATTACATAGTTCGAGACATTAATTTACCTAGAGACAACTGTGTCCTTGCTTTTACAAAAAGCATTACTTTTTATAGAAAATTAAGTATAGCCTAGCCTATGTTATAATAAAGTAGAACTTGTATTTCTAAAAACCGCTTTCTGGCCAGGCATGGTGGCTCACACCTGTAATCCCAGATCACGAGGTCAAGAGTTCAAGGCCAGCTTGGCCAACATGGTGAAATGCTGTCTCTACTAAAAATACAAAAATTAGCTGGGTGTGGTAGCATACTCCTGTAATCCCAGCTACTCAGGAGGCTGAGGCAGGAGAATTGCTTGAACCCAGAAGGTGGAGGTGGCAGTGAGCTGAGACCATGCAACTGAACTCCAGCCTGGGCAAAAGAGTGAGACTCTGTCTCAAAAAATACAAAACCAAAACCAAAACCAAAACAAACAAACAAACAAAAACCCCAAAACCCAAAAACAAACAAGAAAACGCTTTCTTTCAAACTCCTTATTTTTTTCTCCCTGTACTTTCTAAAATCGAAGTACATTTACTTTCTCCCCTCCAAAAATAGCTACACATAGACAGGCCTGTCTTCAAAATTTGAGAAGCCCAGGGTTAGAGTGTGAAAGGTCACTCACTGGCCCTCGGCTGCCCTTCCCAGTTCTGGCTCCTGAATTATGAGGGGTCTCCTGGGGGCCTCCCAGTGGAAACTCCAGCCCACATCTCCTGATTCCTTTTGCACAGCTACCCCCTTGCTCTTCCCTTGGCCCTAGGAGCATGTACACTTGTGGTATGACTGGTCACGGGAAGACAGATG
Organism: Callithrix jacchus; assembly: GCF_049354715.1. Classification (NCBI taxonomy): domain Eukaryota; kingdom Metazoa; phylum Chordata; class Mammalia; order Primates; family Cebidae; genus Callithrix; species Callithrix jacchus. The sequence goes on from NC_133512.1 coordinate 29,149,294, forward strand.
TGAAGGCAGCCTAGATATACTTAGGCAGTTACACAGGAATTCCAGGGTCTAGAGAACCCTGAGCAGGAGGTGGGTAAGAGTGTGCACATCTCCTTTGAAGCCTGAAATCCTGTTCTTATTTGGAGGGGCATGGCCAGAGGAGGACTGGAACACAGCCCTCTAAAGCACAAGGTCCAGAGACAGGGCCCATATTGGCCTGGTTGAGGGAGGTACATACATAGTATCTACAGGATGCCTACGTGTGTGGTACAGCTGAATGTCTCAGTCTGGATGCTCTATCCACATATCTCACTTATTAGTGTCACAGATTTCACGGACCTAGAAGGCAAGAACTAGGAAGACAACACTTTCTTTGTACAGCACCTACTTTGTTTATTTAGGCAGAGATTCCTCTTGAGGTTGCAGAGCAAGTATGATTACAGCAGCTGCCTGCTGAAATCCTTACAGGGAAATAAAGAAATATTTATGTCAAGTCACTGTATAAGCTAGGGTGTAAGATACTGTAAAATAATACATTAATAAAGGTCACCCTAAATATGCAGACAGAAGATGTAGAGGTTCCTAAATCCCTCTCTTGCATATGTTGCCAGGCTTCTCCTCGAGTGCCTGCTCAACTTCCTCTATCCAGGTAACGCCACTCACCCCTCAAACTCAGTACAGGTTTCCCCTCTTCTAGATGCCTTCCTCACACTCTCAGGCCAGGAGCTGTACCTTGGGACTATCATGGCTCCACCCCTCAGCACTGATCTCCCAATACTATCATCTCATCTTGACTCATCTCCCTGAAAGCCAAGGTTCCTGCTCACGCATGAAGTCACCACTGACTACCTTGCCAACAATCTCATCTTTCTCTAAATTCATAACTTGCCTCTATTACTTGCCTATATTAATTGCTAAATGAGGCAATTACTGTGAAACATGGAATTACTAAAAATCATTTGTCACCCTGTGTGGTGGCTCATACCTATAATCCTAGCACTTTGGGAGGCCAAGGTGGGAGGATCGCTTGAGACCAGGAGTTCAAGACCAGACCGGCAACATGGCAAAACTCCCTCTCTATAAAAAAATACAAAAATCAGCTGGGCATTGCCACAGGCACCTGTTAGTACCAGCTACTTGGGAGGCTGAGGTGTGCAGATCACTTGAGTGCTGGAAGTCAAGGCTGCAGTGAGCAGAGATCAAGCCACTGTACTCCAGCCTGGGCAACAGAGGGAGATCCTGTCAAAAAAAAAAAAAATACCATTTTCATTTTTGCAGTGTTCTCTCTTACTGCCTTATATTACTATCTAACCTTTCAATGCATTGCCCTTCCCACTGGACCGTCATTCTCTTAAGGTGAGGATCTCTATCTTTCCTTTACTTTTCCACACTGTTGCAGAGTAGGTGCTCAAAAGTTAGGTTTTCTCAACACCTTGGATGGGGGGAGGGTCCTTAATTTTAGCAAGATGGTTCACATAAATAAACAGTAATTAACAGGTCCTCTTTGTGTATTCTCATTCTCACCAGGGGCTGACCCCAAAGGAGCCACTGATTAAATGCTCCATTCCCTACAGATAATAAATAATAATGCTTCCCCAACTGAGCCAGGCCTGAACATTTCTGGGCCTAAAGACTTTGAAGATCACTGCAAATCCAGGCATGAAGCAGGAGGGCCTTGGAGGAAGAGGTTACCTTCGGGTCTGTGAAGGTTATTATGTATGTGCATAGGAGCAGAGCCTACCCCAAGGGCTCTATTCCTGGAAGAGAGTTAATGGAACTGAAGCACCAAAATGTGGCAGATGGCAGAGAAACTTTCACGGTGGCAGAACCAGTTCTGTGATGTCTTGAAGTTCTAGCCCACAGCAGGAGAACCAGTTCTGTGATATCTTGAAGTTCTAGCCCACAGCAGGAGAACCAGTTCTGTGATATCTTCAAGTTCTAGCCCACGGCAGGATGGAGTAAATACTCCCTTTAGATATCTAAAAGGGGGTGGTGCCTCTCCTCAGCTACTAGTACAGCGACGTCAAAGACCCAAGTAGCAACCGTCAGACTGGGTTCACCTACCCTCCTATTCTTACGGCCTTCTGCAGGCAACCTTGTGCTCTCTGAACTTCCTGCAGAATGCTGGCGGCCGCCGTGCTGCCCAAACTTCCCACAGGGTGGCACCTGGATGGAACAAGTGACTTAAAAACAAGGAAGGCAAGGCGCTCTCCCACTGCTCAGACGCGGCTGGTGTACTCGTCTAAAATAAAAAGGTCTCTGTCTGCAAATCCCGTTTGCTCGCCCGGTAATCCTCCTCCGCCCCAGCCTAGCGCGTCCGCCCCGTACAGCTGTTTTTAATCCCTACTTTTCTCACTTGGCATCCTGGGCTTGGGCTGACCAGACGTGGAGCCACTTAGCGTTTCCTCCTCCCCCTGCCGGGGTCTGTCCTCCCTCCGCCGTCTCCTCTTTCTCCGCCTGCGTCCCCGCGGGCAGAGTGTGGGAAGAACGAATTTCCGCCCGGTTTGCTCTCTGCTCGCAAACTCGGGTCCCTTCCGGACGCAGCCGCGTGCTCCCCAAGCTGTTGCACCGGGGCCGCGTTCCCCGTCCGGGACCGCGAGCGAGGAGGTGCCGGCTGCGGGGGCCGAGCCGCCCGGGCTCCGCTGCCAAGCCGCGCCCAGAGAAGTTCTTGGAAGGGCTCCCGCCTGCAGCAGGGGAATCCACTCGGCGGGGAGAATCCGCGCCAGGGAATCCAGCTCTCCGGACTCTGCTGCAAACAAAAAGCGCCGGTTCTGGCTCCCTCCTCTCGCCCCCCGACGCGCACCAAGAGAAACAGTTTTCTACAGAAATGCAACAAGTAGCACCCGGAGTCCGCAGAGCGCCCCGCGCCGCCTGACTTGGCCGGGCGAAGCCCGCCTGCAGAGCCGCCGGACAAAGGACGGAGGAGGGGCTGGACGGCGCTGCGAAGTCCCAAAGAGGCCATTTAGTGACTCTGGCCAGGCCAAGGGGAATGCAGAGGAGACACAGAGCCGGCTGGCCAAGAGGACGATCCGGCCGCAGCACGCAGGGCGGGCGGCGATGGAGGCTGCCCGCGCCGTGCGCTTCCTGCTCGTGGTGTGCGGCTGCTTCGCGCTCCCGCCGCGGGCCGAGCCCGTGTGCCCGGAGCGATGCGACTGCCAGCATGCCCAGCACCTCCTGTGCACCAACAGGGGGCTCCGCGTCGTGCCCAAGACCAGCTCGCTGCCGAATCCCCACGACGTGCTCACCTACAGCCTTGGCGGCAACTTCATAACCAACATCACGGCCTTTGACTTCCACCGTCTGGGGCAGCTCAGACGGCTGGACCTGCAGTACAACCAGATCCGCTCTCTGCACCCCAAGACTTTCGAGAAGCTCTCGCGGCTGGAAGAGCTGTACCTGGGGAACAACCTCTTGCAGGCGCTCGCCCCAGGCACGCTGGCCCCGCTGCGCAAGCTGCGCATCCTCTACGCCAACGGGAACGAGATCGGCCGCCTAAGCCGCGGCTCCTTCGAGGGCCTGGAGAGTCTGGTCAAGCTGCGGCTGGACGGGAACGCCCTCGGGGCGCTGCCGGACGCAGTCTTTGCCCCGCTGAGCAACCTGCTCTACCTACATCTGGAGTCCAACCGGATCCGCTTTCTGGGCAAGAATGCCTTCGCACAGCTGGGCAAGCTGCGCTTCCTCAACCTCTCTGCCAACGAGCTACAGCCCTCCCTGCGCCACGCGGCCACCTTCGCACCGCTGCGCTCCCTCTCCACCCTCATCCTCTCGGCCAACAGCCTGCAGCACCTCGGGCCGCGCGTCTTCCAGCACCTGCCACGCCTCGGCCTGCTCTCGCTCAGGGGGAACCAGCTCACGCACCTCGCGCCGGAGGCCTTTTGGGGGTTGGAGGCCCTGCGCGAGCTGCGCCTGGAGGGCAATCGGCTGAGCCAGCTGCCCACCGCGCTGTTGGAGCCTCTGCACAGCCTGGAGGCGCTGGACCTGAGCGGCAACGAGCTGTCGGCCCTGCACCCGGCCACCTTCGGTCACCTGGGCCGGCTGCGCGAGCTCAGCCTGCGCAACAACGCGCTCAGCGCGCTATCCGGGGACATCTTCGCCGCTAGCCCAGCCCTTTATCGGCTGGATCTAGACGGCAACGGCTGGACCTGCGACTGCCGGCTGCGAGGCCTGAAGCGCTGGATGGGCGACTGGCACTCGCAGGGCCGGCTTCTCACTGTCTTCGTGCAGTGTCGCCATCCCCCGGCCCTGCGAGGCAAATACCTGGATTACCTGGATGACCAGCAGCTGCAGAACGGGTCCTGCCCAGACCCCTCGCCCTCAGCTTCCCTGACCGCCGACGGCAGGCAAGGACCCCTGCCCACGGCTGCGGGGGAGGAGATGACGCCCCCTGCAGGTCTCACGGAGGAGCTGCCGCCGCAACCGCAGCTCCTGCAGCGGGGGCGATTTCCACCTGGGGTGGCCTGGGATGGGGCTGCCAGGGAGCTCGTGGGCAACCGCAGCGCCGTGAGGCTGAGCCGGCGGGGCCCGGGCCTCCAACAGCCCAGCCCCTCCGCCGCTGCCGCCGCGGGCCAGGCCCCACAGCGCCTAGACTTGCGAGAGAAGCCCCAGCGGGGCCGTCCCACCCGGGCAGATCCCGCCCATATGGAGCCCACCCCAACTGCCTCTCCCGGCTCTGCGCCGTCGCCCGCCGGCGAACCCTGGCAGCGCGCGACGAAGCAGCGCCTGGCCACGGAGCAGCAGGAGCGTGCTGCCCACTCCGACGGCGGAGCCGGGCTGCCGCCGCTGGTGTCCGACCCGTGCGACTTCAACAAGTTCATCCTGTGCAACCTGACGGTGGAGGCGGTGGGCGCAGACAGCGCCTCGGTGCGCTGGGCTGTGCGCGAGCACCGCAGTCCCCGGCCGCTGGGCGGCGCGCGCTTCCGCCTGCTGTTCGACCGCTTTGGCCAGCAGCCCAAGTTCCACCGCTTCGTCTACCTGCCGGAGCGCAGCGATTCGGCTACGCTGCGCGAGCTGCGCGGGGACACCCCCTACCTGGTGTGCGTGGAGGGCGTGCTTGGGGGTCGCGTCTGCCCGGTGGCTCCCCGGGACCACTGCGCCGGGCTGGTCACACTGCCGGAGGCCGCGAGCCGGGGCGGCGTCGACTACCAGCTGCTGACCTTGGCCTTGCTGACGGTCAACGCGCTGCTGGTGCTCCTGGCCTTGGCGGCCTGGGCGTCTCGCTGGCTGCGGAGGAAGCTGCGGGCCCGGCGGAAGGGCGGGGCCCCGGTCCACGTTCGCCACATGTACTCCACCCGACGGCCCCTGCGCTCCATGGGCACCGGCGTGTCCGCCGACTTCTCGGGATTCCAGTCCCACCGGCCGCGCACCACCGTGTGCGCACTCAGTGAGGCGGATCTCATCGAGTTCCCCTGCGACCGCTTCATGGACAGTGCGGGAGGTGGCGCGGGCGGCAGTTTGAGACGGGAGGAACATCTCCTGCAGCGATTTGCTGACTAGGTCCAGGGCGTGTAGAGACCATCTCATTGGCACCAAGGAGCCGCCTCTCTGTGGGGCCCACCAGCCCACCTCAGGGGAAGTGCCCTTTTATGCACTTGCCAGAGAGGCCAATGGGGACAGAGGGCCAATTCGGGCACCATCCCCCAATTCCCAGTACTCAAACTGTAAATGGATGGTACTTGGTGGTCAAGGCCAAGAGTCTGGGACAAATGAATGGTGGGATGCTGAGGTGGGAGGCAGCCTTCACTTGGAGGCTTTGCCACAGTTATACAAATGGCTTTTGTAGCATTGCAATGCAATAGCCTGGCTTCTTTGGAGGTAGAAAGGGGGTGCTTGTGCCCCCAAATGGCCAGAAAGATTTGGGTGCATGCTTTTTGTTTGCTCAGTGTCACACAGAGGACTTTTGTTTCTATTTAAGGAAAAAGGAACTTATTACCATTACAAAGGAGGCTTGGCCTGGGACTCCACTGGTTTGGTGATCTCTGCCAGGAAGGGGGATGTAAACAGGTGGTAAAGTTTAACACAGCCGCCAAGGAACTCATTTATGTTGACTGATAGAGCATTCAGGATACCATAAAGTTTAAATAATAAGAGATGCAATTTTTTTAAAACAATGTGAAAAGCTCTGACATTTAACGAACTGACCAATTGACTCAAGGACTGTTTTAGTTGAACTGGGCCATTCTATGATGTTACTTTTAACATTAACAGTACAAGAGCGTTTGCTGACTTGGAGGATAACTAAGATTACGTACTTTCTCAGGAGAAGACTGCATGCAAGACTTCTCTGTCAGGGTTGCTCCTGTGGCTTTTTAATTTTATTTTTTTAAACCTATATATGGAAAAAGAAATTTCAATGCCAGATTTGATAAAAGAATGTAATGTATACATAGCTGATGACCCCCTGGGGAACACCAGCATTCCAGTTCACTTACCACATCTGTGACAGTGTGTTTAGATTGGAATAAATGTGATGTGGTACTTCTCATGTTTTTATCAGTGACATGGTTGACTGTACCCTAATTCTCTTGAGTTGCAGTTAAGTGAGGAAGGTAATTTCCTAATAGGGAAGCAAAAGGTGATTGTCAATTGATAGTTTAATGTTTGACCACATTAGTGTCTTTCTTTATATGATGTAGTAGAGGGGAAGAAATTATGGAAAACAAATGTGAAAAAAATACACCAGTGGGTATCTTTTCTACTAAAACCAGAAGATTGTTATGAGTACTTAAACCTCACTGTGAAATAATGATATATTTTGCAATTAATCCCTCCCCAACCCAGTGTCTTACTGTGTTATTAAATCTTATCTTTTAGCTAATAGTTGCAGCATTTCTTTTAAATGTTTTTGTTTTAAACTTAGGGGTAGGATCCTTTATTTGTTTGGTTGTTTCCAGTTATTTGGGATACTTTCATTCCCTGCTATTTATGAAGTACATGTTTATCACTAAGTATAGTGGTTTGGTTTACATTAATAATTTGATTTACATTAATAATTTTATGTGTGGTCTAAAAATGCAGTTACTAAGAGAATGTACACTGTGGTTATGTTCACAGTGGTCATGGATTTATCGACAGTAGAGTACCATGGAGGTCACTGCAATGGTGCTGAGGCTGACAGTGGAACCTTCTGTTTAGAACCTTAAGCCTCTGAGGGTCCTGGTGACTCAGGGAATCCAACACTGCCTGGGGTCTTTCACCCCAGTTCACTCCTTTTGTGTTTGGCCTAGATTGACCCATCCCTGCCCTCATCTCAACAGCTGAGTAGGGAACCAGCCATCTGAATGAGCTGATCGTTGTTTATGCTCAGATGAGTAAATGTCCAGACCACTTAAACTACAGCTGCTTTTCTGGCAGTCTTATCTGTGGGGCCAAAATTTAATAAACCACAGGAAATAGGCTGTCATTCTTAGTGTGCTGCCAGGGCTTCTTTCAGATTCAGAGCATATTGGTAGATGGGAGCAGTAGTGTTGTTTGCTCTTATTTTCCACCAGTGAGCTGTCTGGCACCTTTTATGCTCCTGGCTTTTTTTCAGTCATAGCATGATTACATCTCCTAGCTATTTCTTTTGCTCAGCAGGGTAGTATTGAGTCCCACTACAAGTATGGACAAGGCCTCTGGTTCTCCTCACCAGCCACCTTTTCAGCCATAGAACATCACTGAAAACACCTCATGCCTGGATCTGTGTTCTAGTTTAGTTTCACTGGGAAGTCTTTCAGTGGGAAATGAATAAATGTTATACATTCTTATGTTCAGTTATGCCAATAAACCCACTTACTAATAGAGATAATTTGTTGGCATTTCCAAATATTTAATACACTTTCATAATGATACAATGCAGTTTTCATTTATGGAAATGAAACAAGCTTGATGTCTTTCTGTCCTTTTTAATGTTTTTTTTAATTTCCATTTTCATAGGTGAGTATGGACTTCACTTTTTTAAAAGGGATGTGTGATGTTATGCGCAAAGAGACAGTGGAATGGCTCTAAAAACAGATGGTCAGCCACAGCGTGAAGATGCTGTTGGACACGAGTGACGTCAAGGTGCAGGTGATCGGGCCTCAGCAGGCATTGCCTGTTTAGAGGAAACTGGTGAAAAATCGAGCCCTTTGGCTATCATGGTCAAAAATAAGGAGTTATCTTGAGCTAGAAGTCATTTTTGCCACCACACAGCTTAAGAAAAGGTAACATTTCTAAGGAAAAAAGAATAAACTTGGTATGAGTTAGGGATATTCAGTGAAAGAGCCCCTGGGCGGTCTGCAATGTGGTGGGACCTTCAGCTCAACCGATGGGATTACTGCTTCCGTAATGCAGTGGATTTTGCAGTGCTACCAAGAAATAAATAATTAGCATGTGATCTGAACACCTTCACTAAATTGTCACACTCCTGATTTTCACTCAAGGTACAGCAACATATATTAAACCATTAAAAGAGACACTGGATTGCCTGGCATTTATGTTTAACCACTCCCTTCTGTTCTCCTAAGACTGGAAGATAAATGATGATGAAGCATACTAGTGCCAGAGTTTATTCCCAATTCAAGACCATAGCCTAGCATCAATATTGTTGCCATCCTCAGAGAGTATAGATTCAGGAAGGTTTGACATGATGGCAAGGAAGTGATTAAGTCACTTAGTTATTAGAGGGTTGCATTCATTTTTTTTTACCTACTCTCCACCTCAGCTTCCTCAGTTTAAATGGGCAGCCAAAGAATGGTGATGGCATAGCGCTATTGTGAGGCTTAAATGGGTAAGTAGCACTCACCAGCACCAGTTACACCACAGATGTTCAATAAATACGAGATGTATCAGTGGTAGTAGTAATCTTTAAATAGGGCAACCAATTGTAAGATATATTTAAGAATTTTCAGGGACAAGACATTTCTTTCTGCTTAAGCCATAACAAATCAGAGCATTCAGATTATGAAATTATGGCAATCCTTCTCCTTTTTCTAGTTAATTGAAACATTTCTATAATTCTCTTGAGAAGTGGGCATGTCCTTTGCCCACTTTTTAATGGTGTTGGTTGTTTTTTTCTTGTAAATTTGAGTTTCTTATAGATGCTGGATATTAGACCTTCGTCAGATGCACAGTTTACACATACATTCTCCCATTCTGTAGGCTGGCTGTTGACTCTTTCGCTGTACAGCAGCTCTTAAGCTTCCTTACATCCCACTTGACAATTTTTTGCTTTTGTTGCCGTTGCTTTTGGTGTCTGTGTCATGAAATGTTTGCCCACTCCTGTGTCTGGAATGGTATTACTTAGGTTATCTTCCAGGGTTTTATAGTTTTGGGTCTTACATTACAGTCTTTAATCCATCTTGAGTAGATTTTTATGTATAGTTTAAGGAAGGGATCCATTTTCGGTCTTCCGCATATGGCTAGCCAGTTATCCCAGCAGCATTTATTGAATAGAGAGTCATTTTCCCCTTGCTTGTTCTTGTCAGCTTTGTCAAAGAGATAGTTGTAGATGTGCAGCCTTATTTCTTGGCTCTCTATTCTGTTCCATTAGTCTATATGCCCGTGTTTGTACCAGTACCATGCTGTTTTGGTTACTGTAGCCTTGTAGTATAGTGCGAAGTCAGGTAATGTAGTGCCTCCAGCTTTGTTCTTTTTGCTTAGGATTGCCTTGGCTATTTGCCTTCTCATTAACTTATAGATAGTATCTTCAAGTGTCCCTTTACTTCGTTTACTTAAAATAATAGTTTCTGTGCACAAATACTTTTTTCTCCACGGATTTCAAGTCACTTTATCCTTTTCAGTCATGTGGCAAAGAGTATTCTTTTCATTTTGCATAGGGAGACTGAGGTATTTGGAGATTATGCTTAACTATTTTACTTACTGAAATAATTAGGAAAGAAAATATAGTTTCCTGAGACCTACTTGCTTTATCTTGGGGCAGACTAGCAAAATATTCTATTATAACTGTTGGAAAGATTTTAAAGTTACAGGCGGTGAGATTTCTAATTGATACAGAACTGTGAGTGGCTTTATAATTTGGCTGTGAAATGGTATCAGTTGCTAGAGGGAAATAAATTTCATGCCCCAGTATTTCAAGCAACATCATCTTCCAACTATATAAATTCACAAAATTTCTTTGAAAGTAAGGAAAGCTTTATAATGCTAGCTCTATGCCATAGTTAATGCCGACAGGACAGCCCTGTTGCATATTAAGACCAGCTGTGGCCATGTAGCAGGCTTCACTTTGCCAAATTACGGTTTTTGGTTAAGTAATGCTTAGCGCACAGCTGAGTTCACACTCAGCTCTTGTATATGGGTGCTGAAGTGTGTAGAAACACACTTTTAATGGTGACCACCATCCTGTTAATCCATTATCTCATAACTCTCATGTCCTAAGGATTGTTACTTTTGGAAATTAAAATAATTACAAATTTAAACAAATACCCATATTAGCACCACGCAGTAATAGTTAACATTTTGTAATGCTTGTTTTCGGCCTTAAATGTCTCTATTGACAAATACCTCTGGTTTTCTTCTCCACACCCTGTCCTCAAAGCCAACTACCATTGTGATTTGGATGTGTTTCCTTCTAGTCCATGTTGAAATGCAGTTGATTCTTGTTATTCATAGTTAGTTATGTTGTGTAAAGTCACCACAAACATTGGATTCGTGAATACTGAACCATTGCTCCTAGCGGAAATACAGTGCTGCAAGCCTCTGGTCACATTTTCATCAATCAATACATAACGTTAATTTATGTGTGTCTCTATTTAAAGACACCCTATGTAATATATGTTGTTGGCTAGATGTGGTAGTTCACACCTATAATCCCAACACTTTGGGAGGGTGAGGCAAGAGGATTGCTTGAGCCCAGGAGTTCATGACCAGCCTGGCAATATGGTGAGACCCTATCTCTATAAAAAATAAAAAATTAGCCGTGAACGGTTGTATGTGCTTGTAGTCCCAGCTACCCAGGAGGCTGAGGTGAGAGGATCGTTTAAGCCTGGGAGGTCGAGGCTGAAGTGTGTATGATAGTGCCACTGCACTCCAGCCTTGGTGGTAAGAGTGAGACCCTGTCTCAAAATGTGTGTGTGTGTGTAGTTGATCATTAACACTGAACTCACAGCCAGCAGCACTGTGACTCATGCCTGAATGGAGCTTGTCTAACATGCATATTTTCTCCATAAGACACAGCTTCCTGTGCTTAGGAATGCTAAGGGCTCTTCAGCACTATACCTGGGGACCCACTTAAACAGCAAAAAGCACAAAAATGGGGGAAATGTGGCATTAAATAGGAAAAGGACTCTTGTTAACAGCATGAGAGCTGGAACAAGAAAGCAGAACATCATCTTGTTCAACTTCAGCTGGAACCTGAACGGCAGCTCAAATTTTTCACTGCCCTAAGCATGTTAGCCAATGGCCATGACAGTGCTGTGGAGTGTCGATTCTAGGGCCGCAAACAAATTTTGGTGAGAAAATGAAATCACAACTACAGAATCCGAGATTCAGGAAGGTCAGCTGTACTTTTTATTCCTCCCAGCTTCTTCTCCTGTGTCCCTTACCCCTTTTCCTTTTCTTTTTTTTTTTTTCTTTTTGAGATGGAATCTTGCTCTGTCCTCCAGGCTGGAGTGCAGTGACACAATCTCGGCTCATCACAACCTCTGCCTCCCAGGTTCAAGCGATTCTCCTGCCTCAGCCTTCCAAGTAGCTGGGATTACAGGAGTGCACCACCATGCCTGGCTAATTTTTGTATTTTTAGTAGAGATGGGAGTTTCAACATGTTGGTCAGGCTGGTCTCGAACTCCTGACCTCACGTGATCTGCCTGCCTTGGCCTCCCAAAGTGCTGGAATTACAGGCGTGAACCACTGTACCCAGCCCCCTTTTCTAGATGCCATAAATTATCTTTTTTTGTTTTAACCCCTGTGAGTAATCTCGTTTTCAAATTGGTAACCACACCCACTTTGGGTTTGTTTGATATTTTCTGGTGATGCTCCTATGAGCATCCCTTGCTATGTGTGCACAGTTTTTAATTTTTTTAATTAATTACTTAATTTTTTTTGAGATGGAGTCTCCCTCTGTAGCCCAGGCTGGAATGCAATGGCACGATCTCGACTCACTGCAACTTCCACCTATTGTGTTCAAGTGATTCTCCTGCCTCAGCCTCCCGAGTAGCTGGGATTACAGGCGTGTGCACAGTTATGACTTCCTCTTCGGGCGATGCTTACCAGACATTAAAAATGCAACTACTCTCCTGTCCTTTCTTCCTGCTGCTCACTTACTACTCCTCATTTCTCAGAAACGGTGCTGCAGATGAGAAGGGCTAAGTATGTCCCCTGACCGCCATCTGCCTCCGGTGTTAGCCTCTTACCCCTTTTATTTGGGAAGGCTCTTTGACACTCTTTTACTCTATGGCATTCTTTTATTTGCCAAGAAAAGGGTGATGGTTCTGAGAAGAACATAGTTTGCTTCTTGAAAGCTCTTATTTGTGTACATGTACTGCCTTCACACACATAATTTGGTGAATTTTTTTTTCTATTTCCGTTTTGTGAAAACTCACACACAATGTTTTGTTTGTTGGTTTTACTTTGCATGTACTTTGAATTACGCTGTTCTCCTTCCTCCTCTTTGTTGGTATCACTAATTATTATACTTTCCCTTTCTCATTTGGTTCTAAAAAACACATCATTTTAAACTTAACAAAAAAGCTGCAGGAGTATTTCAGAAAACTTCTGTATACCCTTTGGCCCGCTTTCTCAGTTGTTAATGTTTGCCCTGTTTGCGTTCTCATCCTCTGTCAGCTACTTAAGAATAAACTACAGACATTAGAGATTTCTTTGTTACCACTAAATATTTCAGTTGTATAAATAACCAAAGTACAATGATCAGTATCAGAAAATTAACACTGATAAAATGCCATCATCTAATCCACAATCCATAGTCAAATCTATCAACCGTCCTAACACTTTTTAGCTAACACCTCCTGCTGCAATCTAGGATCATGCATCACATTAGCTAGCATATCAGTCTCTTTCTCTGTCTTCTTTGCTTTGATTTTCTCCTTTCCTAAAGTAATGTATATCGAGGTATAGTTTATATACAGTAAAATTACCCCTTTTGAGTGTACAGTTCTATCAGTTTTCAAAAATGCATACAATCATTTAGCCATCGCCATAATCAAGATATAGAACATCTCCATTACCGCAAACAGTTCCTTTGTGCTCCTTTCAGTCAGTTCCCTTCCCCATAAATCCAGTCCCTGGTGATCACAGATCTGATTTCTCTCCCTATGGTTTTGCCTTTTCTAGGATGGCATATACATGGAACCATACAGTTTGTGACATTTTGCGTCTGGCTTTTGAGTAGTATTCCATTGCATGAACATATCCCACATTGTTTATTCATTCGCTGGTTTAAATTGTTTTTTAAAATAGATCCATACCTTATGGTCTGAAATGTAGGATCAAGCGAGCAAGCAAGATTAACGTTTTGGTTTTGGTTTTTTCCATATGGATATATATTGTTGTCCAGTGCATTTTGTTATATGTAAAAGATAACAACTGGCTGGGTGCAGTGGTTCATACCTGTAATTCCAACACTTTGGGAGACTGAGGCAGGTGGATCACGAGGTCAGGAGTTCAAGACCAGCCTGACCAACATGATGAAACTCTGACTCTATTAAAAATACAAAAATTAGCCAGGTATGGTGGCACGCTCCTATAATCCCAGCTACTCAGGAGGCTAAGGCAGGAGAATCACTTGAACCTAGGAGGTGGAGGTGGCAGTGAGCCAAGATTGTGCCACTGCACTCCCTCCTGGGCAACAGAGCAAGACTTCGTCTAAAAAAGGAAAAAAAGAAAAGATGACAACCTATTCTTCCTGCACTGAATGACCTCGGCAACTTTGTTGAAAACAATCAGTTGGCCATATATGCGTGTCTATTTCTCGAAGTTCTATTCTGATCCATTGATTCATCCATCTATTCTTGGTCCAGTACCAAATTGTCTTAATTGCATAGGCAGTCTTGAAATTAGGTAGCATAAGTTCTGCAAATTTATTCTTCTTTATCAAAGTTGACTTTGGCCAATTAGCTTTTTGATTTTCCATATCAATTTTATAATCAACTTATTATTGCCTGAAGAAAAATGCCTGGCGGGATTGTGATTCTGATTGTATCTTAGTCCATTCAGGCTGCTGTAACAAACTACCATCAGCTGAGTGGCTTGAAAACAGCAGAATTTTATTTCTTACAGTTCTAGAGGCTGGAAAGCTCAAGACCAAGGCTTGGGCAGATTCAGTGTCTGGTGAGGAACCGCTTCCTAGCAGACAGCTGTTGTCTTGTTCTAACATAGTGGACAAGCCAGAAAAGCTCTCTAGGGCCTCTTTTTTTAAGGGTACTGATCCCTAGGTGACCTAATGACCTCCCAAAGGCCCCACCTCTTAATACCATCACCTTAGGGGTTAGGATTTCAAGGTATGAATTTGGGGAGGGAGGAGACACAAACATTTAGACCATAGTAGACTGCATTAAATCTATAAATAAATTGGGAAAGAACTGACATCTTAACTGACTCTTGATCTGTGAATGCAATATGTCTTTGAATTTATTTGGTTATTTGTAGTTTATCTGATAAATGTCTTACAGTGTTCGGCCAACAAATCTTAAATCAATATTGTTAGTTCTATAAGTATTTCGTGATTTTTGATGTTACATAATATCATCGAGAGTGCACATGGCACTTTTAGAAGATTTCAGTTTCCAATTGTGCGTTTTCTAGTCTATAGAAATATGTTTGATTTTATACATTGGTCATTAAACTTGTAGTTTCTTGGTACATTAGTTCTTGCAGTTTCTTTGAATATTTGATGCATATAATCACATTATCTGTGATAAAGATAATTTTATTTCTTCCTTCTCCTTGGTATGCCCTCTATAAATTTTTCTTGCCTTATTGCACTGGTTAAAAACAGCAACATACTGTTTAATAGCAGTGGTAAGAGAAGGCTTCCTTCCCTCACTGCTAATTTTAGGAATAAAGCATTCAGTCTTTCACATTAAGTATGATGTCAGCTCAATATTTTCATAGATGCCTTTCATCAGATCAAGGAAGTTATAATTTGCTGAGAAAAAATGTTGAATGTTGCCAGTTGCCTTTTCTGCACTATTGAAATGACAGTATGATTTTTCCTCTTTAATCTGCTGATATGGTGAAAATTACATTGACTTGAGTTTTGAGTTTTGAACCAACCTTGCAACTAAGTGGGACAAATTCCACTTAGTTATGATATATTATCATTTTTATATATTACTGGTTTCAGATTCTTCACATTTTATTAAGGATTTATTGTCTCCAGTTTTCTTATTTTTTCTAATGTTTATTTTTGGTTTGGGTTTCAGAGTAATGCTGGCCTTATAAAGTAAGTTGAGAACTGTTTCTCCCATGTCTGTTTTCTGGAAGAGGTTCTATAGAACTGGTATTTTTTCTTTTCTAAATGTTGATAGATTTGCCAATGAAGGCTTCTTTGCTTGAAGTTTTTTTTGTAGAAAGGTTTTTTCTCCCTATGAATTAAATTTACTTAATGGATTTAGGACTCTTCAGATTATCTAATATTCTTGGATAAACTGTAGTAATATGTGGCTTTCAAAGAATTTGTTGCTCTCATCTAAGCTATCAAATTTATTGGCATAAAGTTTGTTGGAATATTTTCTTCTTATTATTTTTAATATTAGTAGAATTATAGTAATGTTCTCCCACTTTCATTCCTGATACTGGAAATTTGTGTTGTTTCTCTTCTCAGCTTTGCTAAAGAGTTATTAATTTTATTTTGTTACATACAGATTTGTTTGTCAAATAGCATGTTCATAACCTTTAAAAATTATACTTTTTATAGCAGCATTTATTATGGATAGTAAAAAAGAAAAATTTTTGATTTGACAGGCTTTTTTGAGACTTTGTACACACAGACAAGTGTTCTTTAATTTGTGTCATAGTTTAAGCTAATATATACAAATTAGCACCCAGAAATAGGTTTTCTTCATACTTAGCTCGTCTCTTTCCTCAACATTATGTAAAACATGGGGGGAACCCCTTTCCAAATAAAATAAATGAACAGTTCTATAAAGCAGATTACATTTAGGCAACACCTAAGAAAGTTGCAGTGAAGGAGAGTCAATAATTGTGTCTGCTTTAGAGCCCTGTGGTTGAGGCTTTTTTTTAGAACATTGTCAATCATGGTACCATGAATTCCCACTTAGACATGTTTCCGAATATTGCATTTGCTTAGAAAGGAACCCTGTGCTCTTTCTGGCAGCACATATACTAAAATTGGTACGATACAAAGAAGATTAGAAAGAAATCCTGTCTTGCAATAAAGCAGTAACTGTCTGTTGTGCACATTAAATTTTAAACAAACGCTCAATCTGAAACCAAAATTGGTTGGGGAAGAGAAGCACAATGGATTAGATACAATAGAACTCTTATTTTGTGGAATAATTTGTAGATGGGCCTCTCCTGGCAAGGGTTGTGACCAATATATAATACTATATTATATATTAATACTATAATAATATACATTATTAATTATAGTATTATATTAATAATACACATTAATACTATAATAATATATATTAATACTATACAGTCATCACCAGGTCTCAAAATTGTAGGTAAACAAATAGGTCATCGTTAAAAAGAAAATAAAAATGCTTAGTTTTAATATTGCCTACATTAAAGGTATTATTGACTTACAATATGGCAAATCTTATAGAAGGGAGAAGTTGTCTTTGAGATTTTTATCTTAATTTTATACATGTATTAAGAGCAGCCATGGTGGCTTATGTCTGTAATCCTAGCACTTTGGGAGGCTGAGGTGGGAGTATCCCTTGAGGCCAGGAGTTCAATATAGGAAGATCCTGTCTCTCCAAAAATTAGAAAAAATTACTAGCCAAGCAGTGGCACATGCCTGTAGTCCCAGCTACTCAGGAGGCTGAGGTGGGAGGATTGCTTGTACCTGGGAGGTCAGAGGCTGCAGTGCAGAGAGCTGTGATCACCCCACTGCACTCCCAGCCTGGGTGACAGAGCCAAACCCTGTCTCTCTCTCTCTCTTTCTCTCTCTCTCCATACACACACACACATACACACACACACACACACACACACATACATAATATACACACATATACATATGTACACACATATACACATATATGTATATACACACACATATACATACATATATGCATGCATACATACATATTTAATTTATGTAAGACTCATTAAGCATAAACTACTTTAAGGCATAGGGTATTTTGTTTATTTAATTTGGCAGACCTTTATAAGCATATATTTTGTGCCAGGCGTGATTTTAAGAGCTATTGCTACACTAATTCATTCAGGCCTCATAAAATTTACTCTGTAAAGTAGGTACTGTTACTTTCTCAGAAGAGAGAAGAGGAGACTGAAACACAGAGAAGTTATGTGTCTTGATGGAGGTCCCTGAGTAGGGAGCTTTTGGAGCTGCATTGGAAGTGACACTGGCTGGCTCCAGAGACTGAAACACAGAGAAGTTATGTGTCTTGATGGAGGTCCCTGAGTAGGGAGCTTTTGGAGCTGCATTGGAAGTGACACTGGCTGGCTCCAGAGTCCTTGCTGTCAATCCTGATAACTTTTGTCCCTTACATGTACACATGATGACTGTAACATCAAGGGATTGTTCTTAGGGTGCATTGTGAAGATTTTTTTCCATCCCATTCCTGAGTAAAGCTTCAGTTCTAACCAATTTGGTCTTTTTTCCCACCTATTTTTAAAATTTGTGTAACACATGTATGGGGCGCTATCCAGTGTTACATTATTTAAACTTAAATATTTAATGAAGAACGTGCAGTTCATCTTTGCAGCCATAAATACTTCACTCTGTCTTGACATGTAGGGTTAGTTCTTTCCACTGGTTTGTGAGCTCCCTAAGAACAAGAATTCTATCTTGTATTTCCCTTTGTGTCTCCACAGGGCCTGGCTGGCTTAGAATAGAATTCCTGGATACCTGCTTATTGATGAATGCTGCAAGGCAGCTGTTCAGTCCTTTCCCACTGAGACACACATTCCAGACACTGTTCATAAAAGTAATATTCATTCATGTGTTGGGGCAAGTCATTTCATAGCTGTAATTTCACCCAAATATGCATTTATATAGCCGTGGTTAAAAATGGACAGATACTGTAAGACAGTACATTTGACTGGAAGCACACTACCTTTTCTTTCTTTAATGTGGAAATATAGTTTTCAAAAATGAACATTTGGAGAGTCTGATACAGATTTCTCCCCTTAGTGCACTATTTGTAGATTTCATATTGTATATAATAAATCCAGGATACACCTAGCAAAGTGTATTTCACATAGTAGGTTCGTGGCAAATGCTAGTAGAATTTTTGAAATCCTGTTAAAGCATCAGTCCTATTAAGAAGGGAGTGATGGTAGGAGAAATTTTCATCAAAGATCTTTTGGATCTACTGAGTCTGAGTTTTGGCTTTATGGGACACAGAACTTGATATTGTTGCATGCACACCGATGACTTTATTTTTCACCTAATCCCATTCCTGAGTAACTTCTTCCCCCACAAAATCAGGACTGAGACAAAAAAATCCAAGGCATAGCAATAATTTATGAATTTCTTTCTGCACCAGAAAGACATAAGACAAGTGTTTTTGTGAGATAAGGGACATTTCAGCAATACCGTGAGGCAGGAATTAAGGTATAGGCAACTGGTCCCACCAGGTGAATGATTATCTGCAGTTGCCAGAGTGAGCTGTCTCAATGGCTGATGAAGCTGCTGACCTTGACATATTTATCATCATTACTCCAGGGGACAGACACCAATATCTCTATTCTTGTGCATACATAGCCAGAAAAGGAGGCACGGTCCAGTGAAAAAGAATTTATGTGTATAGCTGTGTGGCGTTTGTGTGTGTGACAAGGAGAGAGCGTTAGAGAGAGAGAGAGTATTTGGTTCTTACATCTTCCTTCCTCTTTTAACTTTTTTTCTATTTTTACTGAAATGGGAAAATGGCATTAGGCTCTCATCTAAAAGATGAGATTCACAATAGCTCCTCAGTCTGCAAGACTTGAAGAGGCATAGTTTTTCCTTATAAGGGAGCCGAGTAAGGCTGTAAAAAATAGACAATCTCTGTTGTCATCTCTCAGGCTAGGATTGCCGGATTGCCATCTCATTAGGGGAGGCCAGAGTGAGGGATGTGACCCTGGGTAATGCTGGTGCTGTATCCTGCCCCCACCCCAGGATGGTGCTGACTGCTTCCTGGCCTGGAGTTTGAAATCTGTTCCACTGTCCCATGCCCCTGGCCTGGCTTTCTGTGTTTTGCTGGCATTCTTGGCTGTCCCTTGGCTTGTGGGTACATCACCCTGATCTCTGCCTTCATCTTTACTTGGTGTCCTCCTATTGGGACTATCTGGGTATAAATTCCCCTCTTTATAAGGACAACAGTCATATTAGATTAGGGGCCCACCTTATTCCAATATGACCTCATCTTAACTAATGATACTCACAACAACTCTATTTCCAAATGAGACTACAGTCTGAGCTACTGGGGGCTAAGATTTCAACATATGAATTGAAGGGGAGACACTATATAACCCATAGAAGCATCCAATCCATTGATGGTGATTCACTTGGGAGCCTTTTCCTAATTATGAATTAAACAAGAAAGAGGCAGGAAAACAGCAGAAGAAATGATGGAACAGTCGATCTTTCCTGACAAAGGATCTGGATGTGGAAACATGAGGCCTGGGGGATGGAGCACGAGCCTCCTACTCATTCATCAGAGCAGTCACCTACTGTCAGAGGACCCTGACGGTATCTGACTTGAAATGAAATATGATGTATGAGTCAAAGAGCACTAAGGCTCCAAAGCCTTTTGCAGACTCCCAGGGGCATGTGAATTTTAGCTGCCTAGACAAAATTATTCAAAGTCCTTGGCCTTAGCCTTTAGAAATCTGCAGGTGCTCACCTGAGAGGCCTGCCTTATGGAGGGGTACTGCTTGGGAAGGAGCAGCTCCTTTGTAAGCATCTGGTCTTCTCAGCCACTTGACTTCCTAGTAGGACTGTGTTTTAAAAATAAATTTTCTATTTCCTTAAGAAATATCAAAGTAGAATGAAATTCAGCCAAGATTGAAGGCCCGGAACTTGGTTAGTTTCAGTTCTCACACAAGCCAATAATGTGCCTATTTCCATTTCCAGATGGAGCAACAAGGCTCAGAGTTCAGTGGCTTGCCCCGGGAGCTCCAAGGAGGCCAGCGACAGCCCAGTCCTATGCACTTTGTATTTGGGTATCAATTTTTGAAGGATGCAAGTGGCTTTTTAAAAAAAATCTTAAATATCACGTTGAGATAAGAATTCACTTGACCCTACTGAGCCTCTCATGTGAAATGAGGAGTCTGGATTTAGATGATCTCTGTGCGCCTGTGCAGCCCTAAAATGCATCTAAAATCATGACTTTTATTTTCCTGTTTTGGATGTAAGAAGCAGAGGATGTAGGCTGTCCATCTGCTTTTTTTTTTTTTTTCAAGATGGAATTTTTAACATCTCATCATGGAATTTCCTGGATCTCAACCAAGTATGCAGATCCCTGTCTCCCGGAAGCTTGCCTATTTTTGACTGCAATAGAATTAGAATCTGGTCATTTGGGGGGCAATCCCTTTGGAGAGATATTTTTCTCTTCTTCTAATGTCCCCGTGCTTCTACCGCTTCCACAGATGTTCAGAGCTGGCCACACACAGCCTCATTTGCACTTGGCTGACAGGCAGTAGCCTGTTGCCCTGGCCAGAGAAACACTACACCTTTCTCTGCTGAGACCGGATTCTTCTCTGGGCACCTCTCCTGTGAAGCAAAGTGGGCCAACCAACAGGC
Source organism: Callithrix jacchus (assembly GCF_049354715.1). Classification (NCBI taxonomy): domain Eukaryota; kingdom Metazoa; phylum Chordata; class Mammalia; order Primates; family Cebidae; genus Callithrix; species Callithrix jacchus. The sequence continues at coordinate 29,170,142 of NC_133512.1, forward strand.
TTTGACTGATTTATTTCAGGAAGACTCGCTTGTTGATGGATATGGTAATCATGCCAGTAAAATTCAATTACTGTATCCCTGAGGACCGTAGCAAGCAATAATAAATTAGGAAACATGAGCTTTGGAGTATCTGAACTGAAATTATAATGGGGATATTGAAAAACAAACAAACAAAAATCCAAAGCATTCATTTAATAATAGATGCTGCAGTTTTCCCCACCAAAAATTAGTTCATCAACTAACCCTTTGTTCTTGTCATAAAAGAATATGACTCAGACCCAGCCAAGAACATTTTATCTTAATTACTTAGTATTGTTGTAGCTCCCAGGTCACCCCTGCCTTCTGAGTAATGGTACACGGAGGGGAAGCAGCCTCCTGGAAGGGCCTCCCAACCACACTAATCCCTGCTGGGCTTACACATGCTCGAGGCTCATGGCCTTGGGTTTCAGGTTGCCAACCAGGGCTGAGCTTTGAATGGAAGTCATAATCTCAGAAGGTCTGCCTAGCACTGAACCACTGACATCCATCAGGAATGTCAAGTCACACATTGTCCTATGAACTTCAGCTGGCTTTCTTGCTATCCTTTTCACTCCTGGCCTTTCCACCCTGTCTTTCTTATTTTATGTGACAGTTTATGGCTTCTCCTGTTTGTGCCTTCTGCCTGTGGGTTGTGCACAGGTCTCCACTATGCCATAGTAGACTTTGCAGAATTAGCTGACATTTCTTATCCAATATACATTTTAAGTACTTGAAGGGAGAAAGAACATTCAGGCAGTCTGGTTATATCTGTAGACTCTATGGTCTATTCCCAGAACACTTTAAAGTTAAAATGGTTTGTCGTGATTGTCTTCCTTCACTGTATTTTCTTCCTCATCTGAATCCCAACATTCAAGAAGATAACACAGGACTGATGACCAGGGGAGGTATGGAGAAGATGACAGAGGACATAAAAATATTTTCTGAATCAATAGCAGATCATTTTCTACCAGTAATAAATGTCTTTTGGGGTATCCACTAAGACCAAGCCTGTTTCTTGGAGAACTGCTACCCTCTCCCCACCAGCACATGAAGGACTGCAAGCCTGGAACATGGTTAGTTTACATGGCCCCACCGAACTGGCCAAATCCTGACCCAAGCTGGGCACCATAGAATTTTTCTCCCAGAAGTCGATTGGTTTGCTAGAGTTTGGAGATGGCAGGGCTCTAGAGTTCGGAACCATTATTTTTAGCCATATGCACAGAGCCATGTACACAGGAAAGGGAGAGGGTGGTTTTATAATGAAGCAGAAGTGTCCAGAGAAACAGAGACCAGAGGTGGTCCAGACACAGGCAAATCCCTGCTTTGATTCTGGTGACTGTCACACCCGGCTTCCAGAATGCTCGTGAGGTCTGGCTGTACTCCACTGCCTGCCCTTATGTTGTCCTGGTAAATTCTCCCTTTTTGCTTTGGTTGGTATCAATAGGAAGTTTTGCCATTTGTTTGTTTTCTTTTTTTTAACTGCCAAAGGAAACTTGAGATGTTGTAATACCATCTAACACTTTCTTGGACTTTTGAGGACAGGGGCAGGAAGGGTGGTGAGAGTAGGTCTGGCAGTGGAGGTGGCTTTGCTGAAGAGGGTTACTGTCCTTTGGTGGAGGAAAATCCCCCATTTCACTCTGTCCTTGCCCCTGTGCTGGCTAACCCTTTCTGTAAGCCCCTGTCCCCAGCGCTGCATCTCAGCCCTCAAACCTTCATTATTTCTTCACTAATTTGCCTTTTAGCCACTGCCTCTTCCATGCCCATCTTCCTAGGACCTTAAACATTTTTCTAAGACGTTCACAAATGATGAAAAACTATGGATTATTTTATTCGGGCAAAGGAACTGACAATTCATGGCAGCATATTTCAGGCCTTGCCAAGCTTAGGAGTGATTCTTTCCATTACAATGAGATGGAAGCTTCAGGACATCAAGAGACAAAAAAGCAGCCAGAGGAGCTTACTGTCCCTTTATTCCCCATGAAACGCAATGCTGCGTGGTGCTCATGTTGTGCCCTCACTGCTTCCCGTGCTTCGCCACAGCAGGGATTTCATTCAGCATCCCAGCTGTTCTACAGCCTGTGCTGGGGTGCTGGCTGGGAATGGGGACACAGAAGGGTGTTGCTTTCATGCCACAGCCGTGCTCTGGCCCTCTATACAGGTAATCAGTGAATCTCTCAGGGCAGAAGCCTGTGGGAATGTCCAGTCTGACTCTGTCCTTATTTGGCCCATGAAAGGCAAATGTCTCTCCACTATCAGAAAATGAACACGCAGATACAACCTCCAAATAAAGGGGGACTTACAGAGGAGATTGTAGTTTCCATTTTCTGACATCTTCTGGAAAAAGAGCTTGGGACTTAGTGTCTCTTGTCTAAGAACCATGGTCACAATTTATTAACCTCTTCTGTTCTTACAGGGCAACATCGAATGTACAGTGCTCAGGTCAGCTGTTACACAAGCCCAGGTATGCCCAGCCCTGTACTGGGCATCTTGCAGCACCTTCTTTAGATGCCACAGTGGTCTGACAGGAAGACATTATTACTACTAATTTTCTAGCAAGTTAGGTAACATGCTGAAATAGTCACCAACTTGGTAAGTAATTGACATGGAATGTGGACCTGAGTTTAGCTGACGCCTAAAATGATGCTAATTCTACTGCACTGTCATTCGGTATTTCCCAAGCTTGTCTGGTAAGACACTCAGGGCGAGGTGAGCACTTGTTAAAACCCTGATCCTGGGTCGTGTTGCAGTTCTAAGACATGAGAATCTTTTAGAAGTGAGTACAAGAGGCCAGTCGCAGTGGCTCACATCCAAGCAGTTTGGGAGGCTGAGGCAGAGAGATCACGAGGTCAGGAGACTGAGACCATCCTGGCTAACACAGTGAAATCACATCTCTACTAAAAATACAAGAAATTAGCTGGGCTCTGTGGCACAAACCTGTAGTCCAAACTATTCAGGAGGCCAAGGCAGGAGGGAGAACTGCTTGAATTTGAGAGGTGGAGATTGCAGTGAGCCAAGATTGCACCACTTCACTCCAGCCTGGGCCACAGAGTGAGACTCCCTCTCAAAAAGAAAAGAAAAGAAAAGAAATGGGTATAGAAATTTGCTCCAGGTGAATCTTATCAGGTAAGTTAGATAAATGCTGTCTTAATGCCTTAAATGCTTTTTTTTTAACCCCGTAATTCTTAGTGAGGTGTGTGCTAAGGAAGTCTTCTTTTTTATTTTTCATGAACTTTTCATTTTGGAATAACTTTAGATTACACATAAGTAGCAAATATAATACAGTTTCCGTCCATATACTTCCTCTCACCTAATTCTCCCTGATGTTAACCTCTTACATAACCCTGGTACATTTGTCACGACTAAGACACTAACATCGACAAATTACTATTAACTTCACTCCAGACCTTATTCAGCTTCCACCTCTATTTACCCTAATGCCCATTTAGTATCCCAGGATCCAATCCACGGTACGACAGTGTATTTAACACAGAGGCTTCTGATAGTACAAATGTTCTGAATAAAGCTAATTATGAGTACAGCTAACAGCAATTGCACTCCTATATGTATACGCAGCTAATGGCATATACGGTAATGTTTACAGCAGCAGTCTCTAATGCAGGTAAAACCTAGACACAGCCCATCCATAGTAGAATAGATAAATAAAATGTATATTCATGCAGTGTGTTGGAAGTAGAAAAGTTCCTCTTCAATGTTTCGTTTCTTGTTAAAGAATAAATCCTTCTTGCTTTTGCTAACAACTCTTTGTTAAAGCCTACCCTATGTAGCTCTTAGACATGCCATGCTTACAGGCATGTAGTATATTCTATGTCCTTGTACTTTAACCAAGATATCTGTGCTGCTGGATGTGCTCACAGGCATATCCCAGCTCACAACCTATGCTCCCTCCTTATTTGGACTTCCTGTTGGTTCTCCATTGCTTTTTACCTGTTTGGAAAAGTTTTAAGTTATTAGCCAATTGGGTTTTAGTTTAGATTATGAGGTCTGGCTCCAACCAATGGAGATCAGACACAGAAGTAAGGACATCCCCAAATGCATAAGGGATAAATATATCTGTTTTTCCTTTGTTTGTTGTACTCTTATGACAAGGTTGCTAGTGAGGGTACCCTTTCTGCAGGAAGTAAAGATTACCTTGCTGAGAGATCCTTTGTCTCAGTGCTGACTTTTCTTTGTGGCACTGAATATGTACACATAACACAATGAAATATTGTGTAGAAATGAGAAGGAATAAACTATTGCTACTTACAGTAGTGAGGATGAATCTTGCAAACATGATGTGGATATGATGCAATGCAAGAAATGGCACACACTATAGGCTTCCACTTACAAAACATTAAGACAGGGAAAACCAAATTATAGCATTTGAAGTCAGAATACCTTTGGGAGGGGTGGCGACTGAGATAGGTAAGAGATTTCAGGGTGCCAGAATGTTCCATTTCTTGAGCTGCAGGCTGGTGCCACAGGTGCATTCACTTTGTGAAAGTTTATCAAACTGTGCACTCTAAGATTTGTGCAGTTTTCTGCACCTATTTTTTTCTTCTTTAAAATTAATTAAACACAGAATGAAGTGTTTCTATAGGAAAGCAGAACAGTGGCTTTGGGACAGCAACTTTAATTTATCTCTGAAAACAAATTAGCTTGATGCAGCAAATTGGATACAACTGACTGTACAGTCACCCTGCACTAGGAAACAAGCATGGCTCCTTGGCTAATTAACAGACACTGGGGCATTCTCCTCCACTCGGAAATGTTTATTGGCTTGCGCTTTTAGGGTAGGGTGTGCCTTTTACAATAAAAAGGTTTTCCAGCTGGTGGCATGAGATGCATCCTTCCTAGTGGAGTGGGGCCATGCTGCTGGAACACATGGAGAGACATGCTGGCCCCAAGCATGAGGAGCAGCTCTTCATGTGCACAGGTGACTGAAGGAGGCAGGGTGCAGGCTTCCCTTCTTGTCCTGCTGAGAGCTGTGACATCAGGACACATCACCAAGGACTGGGCATAGTAAGTAGGTGGTCAGCTCAAACATCACCTCGTAACCCCTTTCTGTCACCTCTATCATTTACCTCTGCCCTCCACAGCCAGCCTTACACAGCAGTAGCTCCTACCAGCCACTAGTTCCACCATCTCTGTTCTCAAACTTCACCCTGGCACTGACTCCTTCTCACTTAGACCCCTCTTGTGTCTTTTCTGAAATTTTACAGTTGTTTCCCAATGCCTCCCTCTGCCTGTCTGCTATCTAGAGGTGTAAAAGTGGTCCTTTCAAAAACTGAAATGTGCTTGTTTGGATTCTGGGATTAAACTCCATTATCTCCATAGCTGTGAAGACAAAGCTTGCCCCCTTGTACTAGCTATGGTCTGGATGTGTCTCCCAAATTCATATGTTGAAACTTAACTGCCAACAGGATGGTATGAAGAGGTGGTGTCTTTAGGAGGTACAGTGCCCTCATGAATGGGATTAGCAGCCTCTTTTATAAGAGGCAGACGGGAGCTCTCAGGATCTTTCTGCCCTTCCATCATGTGAGGACATAGCATTTGAGGCACCATCTTGGATGCAGAGAGCAGCCCTCACCACACACCAACCTGCTGGTTCTTTGACTTTGGACTTCCCAGCCTCCAGAACTGTGAGAAACAAGTTTCTATTATTTATAAATTACCCAGTCTCAGGAATTTGGTTATAGTAGTGCAAACGAGGTAAGATAGTACTTAGGTCCTCTATGCTCTTTCTGGAATGTTCTCCCCTCAGCCACCAACAAGGCTTGTTCTCTTGCCTCCTATAGAACATGTTTCAAACGTTCAAACTAAATGCAACCTCCTTCTCCCCCTCCCCACAGGTGTATTTGGCCTAGTCCTTGCCATATAATATATGTTGTGCTTCACTTGTCTTACCTGTTGTCTTTTCCTTCAACTTCAGGACCTTATTCCACTCTGTGCCAAAGGAGTTTCAGCAAAGGCAGGGATTTTTTTCTATCCCAGTTGCTCTCACATTGCCTGGCACATGGTAGGGATGCCTTGTGTTGACTGCACTGTGGAATGAATCTGAGCTTGGCTTACTTCTCTGGTGTATCCTCTGCCATGTCCCTACAAACTCACTGTGCCCCAGTCCCTTGTGATCCATGAAGCTCCACATCATTCCCCCAAAAGTCAGTGCACGCAGTTCCTTCCTCCTGCAATACCCGTCTCCCCTTTCTACACATACGAAGCTCGTCTTCATCCTCTGGATTCCACTGGAGCTTCAGCAACTCCATAATGCCTTCCCACGGTGCACACACAGTGCGTGGACCGCGCCGGATGCTACTGGCTTGTTCAGGCCTCAGCCTTCGCCAGAGACATGAAGCAAACCCAGGGCCAGCCAGTGCCATTGTGTCTTTCCCCCCCGAGCCTGGGTCTTTAGATGTGTGATGAGAGAATGCCTAAAGACATACAGGCAGCTAGTCGCAAGGACCACACTAGTTTCCAGATATGCTGGTCTTCCATTCATGGTACTTTACTTGTTATTTCCGTTAGAGAACTCCTTTGAGAAGACATTCTCACTAACCTTCCCTAAACTCACATTCCTCAAATTCCTTACATTAATCAAAATGTCATGTAATTAATTGCTTTTCATAAAGTGGCTCTTACTGCATAGATTATTTTGAGATGTTTTCAAATTACTCAAGCAAAAGAAAGAAACCCCGGGCAAACTGCGGGTTATTGTAACCTCAAACCTTTTAGCTGGAAGTTTGCAATGCTGCCCTACTTTCTTTCCTGGATCATTGGAGCTTTATTGAGGCTTTCTTATTTGTTTGAAATTGTCTTCTCTCAGGGTCTCGGTCAATAGCAGCTTTGGAGAACTGAGCTGTTTTTATGGCTCATGTCCAGGCCCTTTGAGGGCTGGTGCCTGCACACACCTCCACAGGCAGCCTAAATGGCAAGGTCGAGGTTGAACTTAGGTGATGAGGTCTTTTCATTTTCTATCTTCCTTGCAGATCCTGGCATCTCATCAGCATAGGGACCAGGTAACACAAAGGGGAAAGCATTCAGATTAGTGCATGCCTGTCACTGCACAAACCCAACCAGATTTGGCAAGGCCCAATTCCTCCCCCTCCTTCACTCCTCCCACCCAGCCTGAGGCTCATTTTCCCTTCCTGCTAGAGTGCTGCTTGTTTTCACTGCTTGCTTAGCAGCGTGTAACATGTTGGCAGGGCTTGCAGCGGCCTATCCTCTCCCAACAGGCTCTTTGGATTAACCCCATGTGAAAAAATGGAGTTTCGAAACACAGGGCTGTGTCACAGTCCAGAGAAGCCAGACCCAGAGTCGATAACAAGCCACGCCTTGCTTTGAGGGGCACAGATTCCCATGGGGCCCAGATCCAAGGCCACTGGCACTTGACTTTGAGTTCTGGCCCCACCCCTTAGTAACCTAGTGACTTTCTAGGCAGTGACTGGCCTTCTCCAACTAAGTCTTAGTTTTCTCATCTGTGAAAGGGGTTAGGCCGGTGTGGTGGCTCACGCCTATAATCCCAGCACTTTGGGAGGCCAAAGCAGGTGAATCACCTGAGGTCAGGGGTTCGAGTCCAGCCCGGTGACCAACATGGTGAAACCCCGTCTCTACTAAATACAAAAAATTAGCCAGGCGTGGTGGCAAAATGCCTGTAATCTCAGATCCTTGGGAGGCTGAAGCAGAAGATTGCTTGAACCTGGGAGGCGGAGGTTGCCATGAGCTGAGATTGTGCCATTACACCCCAGCCTAGGCAGCAAGAGTGAAACTCTGTGTCAAAAAAAAAAGGATAATAGTATAATTTCTGCGTATATCATTCTAAGGATTAAATGAGTTAAGTGTGAAAAGTGCCCAGAGTCCATTATACAGTGAGAACCAGAACTCACGGTGTGTTAGCTGCTAGTCATGTGATTTGCACAGCACTGCCATGTCTATCATCTGCCTCCGCATCACTGCAAGTCACCTGGCTAAGCTAACCGTTGATACTTCCATTTTAAAGATGGGAAACAGGCACCCAGAGGCAAGGGGGCTGCTCAAAGCCAAACATCTGAAGTAGGGTTGGAGTCAGGTTTCCTAATGACTTGTTTCGTGTTTTTCCTGCTTTGTTGCAGCGCCCCAGAGTTACCTAAGTCTCAAGATTCCTTCCATCCGGACTTTTCTTTGAGGAAGAGAAATTAATTGGAGGCAAACGAGTCTGCGCGTCTTGCTTCCTGCTTCAAAACAATATAACTTTGATCAATACTAACTCATCCCCAATATGAAAACTACGTGTGCCCCCACTGTCTGTCTAGCATAACGGGATTGAACACATAACGTGGACTTCACATGAGACTGGACAAGGCAAAACTGGCCTCGAGGTACATGGCATGAAATCACGCTTCCAATCTATAAAGTGACAGGGCCGTAGAAAAGCTGAGCTTCACAAAATAAAAGATAGTGAGAGGACGTCAAACCACACAGGGAAGAGTGGATAATTTTAAGTCTTTCTCTGGACTCCTAATGACCCTAATTACACTGCTTCTGATTTTTAGAGTCAGTTAACTTAGCTGATTGCCAAAAGGACAGCAAATTTGATCCTTGAAACTACAATTTCACTTTGTTCGGTTACAGCCCTGGGTTGCACTTTACCCTAGCCTGCTCCGGGTCCCTCGGGGGAACCTGGTGAGAGGAGGTGGGTGGTAACTTTCCACTCTTTTGTAGAATCAACTTTAAGACTATAAGCACTAGGTGGCATTTTGGGTATCACTTTCAAACATTTTTCTTATGTCCTGGACCATTCTGTAGATAATATTCTCTTTAAATTCACTCATTTATAATTTTAGAAGCTTTAAAACACTGTTTTATTAGTCAGTATAGGCTAGGCTTTGTTGTAGTACCAAATAAACCCTGATATTGCAAAGGCTGAACACAGCAAAGCTTTGGTTTTCCATATGAACAAAAGCTCAACATCACTGATGGTTAGAGAAATGCAAATTAAAACCACAAAGAGATACCATCTTATGCCGGTCAAAATGGCAATCATTAAAAAGTCAAGAAATAATAGATGCTAGCAAGGCTGTGGAGAAATAAGAACACTTTACACTGTTGATGGATTATAAATTAGTGTAACCGTTGTGGAAGACAGTGTGGCAACTCCTCAAGGATCTAGAACCAGAAATACCATTTGACACAGCAATCCCATTACTGGGTATATACCCAAAAGAATACAAATCATTCTACTATAAAAATACATGCACACATACATTTATTGCAGCACTATTTACAATAGAAAAGACTTGGAACCAACCCAAATGCCCATGAATGATAGACTGGATAAAGAAAATGTGGTACATATACAACATGGAATACTATGCAGCCATAAAAAGGAATGAGATCATGTCCTTTGCAGGGACATGGATGAAGCTGGAAACCATTATCCTCAGCAAACACACACAGGAACAGAAAATCAAACACCACATGTTCTCACTCATACGTGGGAGTTGAACAATGAGAACACATGGACACAGGGAGGGGAGCATCACACACCAGCACCAGTGCGTAGATAGGGGGATGAGGGGAGGAAGAGCATTAGGACAAATAGCTAATGCATCAGGGCTTAAAACCTAGATGACAGGTAGATAGGTGCAGCAAACCACCATGGCACATGTATTCTTATGTAACAAACCTTCACGTTCTGCACTTGTATCCTGGAACTTAAAATAAAATAAAATGAAAAGGTTTAGTTTTAATTCCTGTGAAATCCAATGCAAGTCAGATGACTTTCCCGGGCAGCTTTTCTTGGAGATAGATGGCAATGGCTAGATCCAGTCTTACTCCATTGTATAATGCCACCATCTGAAAAAGTGACCTCCAGGGCCACTGATGCAGAGGAAGAATGACTGGAGGGCTGTGCACCTGCCCGTCGGTGCCTTAGCCCAGAGGTTATATAGGTTTCTACCCCATTTCATTGGTAAAGATTAGTCACATGACCCCTCCTAGGTGCAAAGGGGCTGGAAGTGGAGAGGCGCACCAGGGGTATTTGCTGAGCACAACTGCCTTGCCCAGAGATGGAAAATGAAGACTGATGTTACCACTTGCTGTGCAGAAGAGGTGGTCATAAACAGATATAATAAGAACAATGGATTAAATTCTAGGTAGATATTATTATCTGCTAAACATTCTTGGCTTTTAGCCTTAAGTGTATCTAGTTTGTCCAAAAGATGATGATAGGGGAGAGAAAGAGAGAGAGAGGATGAGAGATCAAGATGTGTTACCACCAGAGACTTTCTCCCTGAAGAAATCAGAAATGTTGGCTGGGTATGGTGGCTCATGCCTGTAATTCTAGCACTTTGGGAGGCCAAGGTGGGAGGATCACCTGAGGTCAGGAGTTTAAGGCCAGCCTAACCAACATGGAGAAACCCCATTTCTACTAAAAATACAAAAATTACCCAGGGATGGTGGTGGGCACCTGTAATCCCAGCTCCTGGAGAGGCTGAGGCAGGAGAATCGCTTAAACCCAGAAGGCGGAGGTTGCAGTGAGCCGAGATTGCACCACTGCACTCCAGCCTGCCAACAAGAGAAAACTCAGTCTTCAGAAAAGGAAAAAAAAAAAAAAAAAAAAAATGGGAAGGAAATTAGAAATGTTGAAGTATCACTGGGTAAGGAATACCTTTCTCATTATATGATTCAATGTTGTTTTGTACCTTGTCCATGTCCTGTCTAAAATCACTCTCTTTCCACCTAAAACCATCTTGGCAATGTTCCACATGCCACGCTCTGGAAAAATGCTGCCCTACTGTGCCTGGAACCATGACTTGATATCTGCTTCCTGTGGTGGTGACTGCGGTGTCATCATCCAAAGCAGTAGCAAACATTTATGAAGACTGACTGTGTGCCTGGCACTGTGCCTGCACTGCTGAGGACAGAGTTGAAAATGACCATCCTGCCTTTAGGATTCCATAGAATGGGGAGAAGAATAAACTTGTCCTACAACACAGTGTAAGAAACACATCTAGGTAACTACACTGGTGCTAATGGGGTGAGTATTCGAGGAGTGATCCTTGAAGGACAGCAGACTTTCCGAGAAAAAATTCGTAACATCCTATTGTGTAGTGTTCACTGTTTCAGATTACTTCCTTTAATTTTTTCTTACAGTGGTATTAGTGATATTCCTTTCAAGGTGAAGTCCAGTCCACTGGTAGAAGAATTAAAAACCAGCTAGTATTTTCCAGGTGCTTTGAATTGAGTGTCCCTCGAGGCCTCAAACATTCTCAGAGGGCAAATGATAAGCCGCACAATGCCACGGCAGGCTATGGGGAACCGGACTCCAAGTCACAGAGAAGGTTAGTAACAGTGTCAGATCAATACCGTGGTTATTGATTGAAGCAACTAAATGTCGGCCAAAAGGAGTGAGCTGTGGTGTTGACCGGCAGGTCCTGCTCCTATTTCCCTGCTGTGCACCAGTGACCCTGTGCTCAAGTTGCCTTCTTAGTAAAATTAGAGGATTGGACCAAATGCAGAGCCCCTGCACTATGGATGTTCTCAGATGCAAAGGAGCCTCTCCCCTCAAGCCCCTCCCCGTAGATGAATGACCTTGGAATCCTCCCACTGTAAGTTTAGCCTCAGCCAACCCATCAGTTGTTACTTTGGTGCTAAATTTAGATTGGATTTTTACGTGTTGGGGGAAATAGAATTAATCTCATCACCATCGTTTTCATTTATTTCTATTTTATTTAGTAGTACTATGAGCCAGGCACTCTTCCAAGTATTTTTATAATATTAATTAATTTAATCTGTACGATGATGAGTACTGTTATTACACCGATTTTAGAGGTGGGACAACTGAGGTCCAAGGAGGTTACATAACTTGCTCAGGATCAACTGTCTACGGAGGGGCAGAGCAGGGTTTTTAGTCTCAGGCAGGCTGGGTATAGAATTTGTCTGCACTCTCTCTGGACAAAATAATTCAATCATAGTAAGATGAAAATGAAGTATGCAGTAATACATTAAAAGAAGATTTAAAAAAATTAAATGTAATAAGACAAGGACAGATGCTGCACATACCTTTGGGCTAAATCCTTTAAAAGGGAAACGAAGAATGAATCACCTACTATGGGAGAAAGAGAAGAAAAATGCCTACACCCTTATGTGCCTACCAGGCTTTCTACATATGAGCTCATTTGCTCCTTACAAGACCCCAGGAGGTAGGTGCCATTATCATCGCCATTTTACAGAGGAGGCTGAAAGACTTGTTTGAGATCACACAGCTAGTAAGTGGAGGAAGCAGGTCCCTATTAAAGTCCCTAGAGACTCACATAAGGGTGGGCTGGGGAATCCACATCAGAAGGCTCTGTGAGTCAAAGTCCTGGTACGCAGCTGCCTTGCAGTAATTAAGTCTCTGTGCTGTAGGAATCTGAAGGACCAGCTTACCTGCCCCAACACACTTCAATCAGAAGGAGCAGGTCTGCTTAGGGGAAACATGCACAGTGCATAGGAGATGCCTGTCAACGCTGAGAAGAGCTAAAGCACCGAAGGACTAAACCACACCCTCACTTGATGGAAATGTATCTACAAGCTCCTCACCCATGTTTGACCAGGGTTCCACAGTCCTGGCACTATGAACATCTGGGTGGATGATTCTTTGTTATTGGAGGCTGTCCTGTTCATTGTGGGATGTTGAATGGCATCCCTGGCCTCCGCCCACTAGGTGCTAGTATCTATGTCCACCCTATCCCCCCAGCCGTGACAACCAACCACAAATCTCCCCCAACAAGGCCAAATGTTCCTTGGAAGGCACGCTCACCTCCTGGTTGAGAACCACTACTTTGATCTTATACTCTGGGCTTATGAGCGGTGAACGCTTCCAGAAACTAGCCTGTTCTGATGTCGAGGAGTTCAATATTCCCTAAAATTCCTTCTAACTCTCAGAAACTAAGAGAAAAAAAAAATGATGGGTTAGCTTCTGTAGTGCAGATACTTGGCCATTCAGTTAAGTGTGTATATTTGAGGGGTTGAATGGTTATGCAGAAGGTGGTTTGGAAAACCTACTCATCACATTTCTTCACAATACCTGTATTTCATTTCATCTATTGGCTTGACATTTCTGCTCTTCTCATGCATGAACAAATTCTTATTTTGCACCATATTGCCCTCTAGCGGTCACTTCTCTTTGTAGCACACGGAAGAGAGGCACTAAAACAAATCGCTTTTGAAGAATGAAGCCCAGGAGGGAACTGGCTGGGGGAAGTGGGCGCGGTTCCCGGAGCCTGGTAACTTCTGGCTTCGCCGAGTGCGAGCGGCAGGTTTCTGCTCCGCGCCGCGCGTTTTCCTTCCCACGCCCCACCCTTCTCCCTGCGAGCCCTCGCCTCCGCGTTCCACCACCCAGTGACCCTTTGCTCCTCCCGCCGGGATACCGGACCTCTCCTTTGCAGAGAGAATTCGAAGCTACTTCCATTTTAAACAGAAAGAACATCCTGTGGCTAGAAATATCCGACACGGGGCGTTTTCCGAATGCCCCGAAGGAAGTTGCTACATGAAAAATGGACATGATGCGCTGAAAAAAAAAAAAAAAAAAAAAATAGAGATGCTTTGTTGTCGCTCTCGGTTCTCAGCCGGACCTCAAAAACTTCCCCGGAATTTTTTTCCTCCAAAGTCAAGCCAGCTACTTTGCAAGTGCCCCCTTTCTTTATTCTCCTCGCCCATCCCCAGACCATTTAGTCAACCCCAGTGGGACAGGAACCGTCCTACAAATGCATGTGTATGTCATCTTAAGAGCTTTGATAAACCTACTTAAATTTCAGACAGCTAGAGACTGTCATAATGGCTTTCTTCTGTCGATAGGTGACATTGTGTAATTAGTAACCCTGTAAAGCCTTTGAGGACAAAGAAAGCTACTCTCTGGAGTTAAGCGTCATCTTCAAGGAGGAAAATTTTAAGAGTACCTCTACATCTAGACGTGGGCTTCAATTATGTGTTTAACTGTCTCAAGATACAGCACCTAAACGTCAAACCATTTAAGCCTGGATGGTGAATTTATGGTAGAGTTGACTTTTTTTGTAAAATAAGTTTTCTGTTTCCAGAAAATAAAATTGTATTTAGGGGTATAGGCACATGAATTATATGTTTAACTGTCTCAAGATACAGCAGCCACACGTCAAACCACTCAAGCCTGGATGGTGAATTTATGATACAGATTTTTTTTGTAAAATAAGTTTCCTGGTTCCAGAAAATAAAATTGTATTTAGGGGTATAGGCGCCAACACTTTTAGCAATTAATCAAAATGAATGAATGACCAAAAAGTTTAATTCTAGACTAGAGCTATTAAATTAGTTCCTAACTATGAAAGCAGTTTTGATTTTAGGCCATATCAGTGCAGGACAACATACAACCAAGAGCCTGGAGGGTCAGATATTGTGAAGAGTCCATTTGCAGAAGTCCTTTGGGTCAGCAACAGCTGGGTTTCCTCAAGATTACAGGTTTCGTAAGATAAACACACACTTCTTTACTTCTGCTCTATGTGAACACCCAGCAGATGAAGTTCCACTTCCCCCTTTCCCCTGCCCCAACGTTTAAAAACCTTTCTCCTTCTTTTTTCTTTTCCTTCCCTGTGAATGCTTAAACATCAGCCTGTGCTTTAGAACCATAAAGTTCTCCTTCCAGAACTCACAGAGGCCTGTGATGAGGAAGGGCCTCAGGTTTCAGCTTCACTTGCTTCTCAGAATTTTGCATCCGGCCTCAGGCGCCATCTATTTAGAGTGGTCAGCAGCTGATAACAGTCTGTATCCATTACGGTAGGTCCTGGCCATCATAGTGCCAGGATTCTGGAAGCAAGCAGGGCGGCTCATGGATTAGGAGAGCAGCTTGGATGTGCAAGACAAGGTCTGGAGTCAAGAATATAAAATTACAATTACAGATACCTTCAATGATCCTGTAGAACAAGGATAATTAAAAGAGATCAGGGGCTGGGTGCAGTGGCTCACTCCTGGAATCCCAACACTTTGGGAGGCCAAGCTGGGGGGATCACTTGAGTCCAGGAGTTCAAAACCAGCCTGGGCAACATAATGAGACTCTGTCTCTTCAATAAATAAAAAATAAATATTTTCTAAAAAGAAATGGAAAAAACAGACATCTCCAGTGTGAATATTTGTTTATATTTCTGAAGATTATTAAGCCCCTTTTACTTTGTCACTTGACGTGCTCTGGCCCTGAGACCACAGAATGACATGGGCCTGGCCCCTAATCCTCGGGTGATAAATGCTACCTGAAAGCAAAGATGACGTCTATGGAGGGCGTGAAACAAGGCTCCCATCAGGGGACTTGCCAGCCTGCTCAGTATAAGTGGGCCCCCTGATAGTGTGGGTCCAGGAAGTTGGTGTGGCGCCAAGCTGTCCACTCAGAGGGCTCGGGCCTTCCCCCAGAGGACTCACATCCCATTCATAGCTCTGTAGTTGTAAGCAGCCAAGTTAATCTGGGGGAACTTCTGCGTGACAAAGGGGTAAAGAGGCTGTGGAAACCTTCCCTAACAAGTGGTTAAATTAAGAATCTTCAAAAACCCTCTAACTGGAGGAGCAGGATGAAGGCGAAAGGATACATGAGTGATCCCTGCTGGCGAATATAATCAGATGATTTGTGTTAACAATATGCCACAAAATCCCAGGAACAAAGTCTAGGTCCTGTCTTTAGCCACAGCATGTCCATGGCTAATGTGAACCTTTTATCATATTACTGGATGGTCCATTGAAGCCATCCTTAGGAAATTAGAACTGTCATGAGAGAAGATGAGATCCAGTCTATGTGGACGGGTGCTTATTTAATTTTATTATTAATTAATTAATTTATTTTTGAGACAGAGGTTTGCTCTTGCCCAGACTGGAGTGCAATGGTGCAATCTCGATTCACTGCAACCTCCGTCTCTCAGGTTCAAGCAATTCTCCTGCCTCAGCCTCCTGAGTAGCTGTAATTACAGATGTGCCACCACACCCAGTGAACTTTTTTTTGTATTTTGAGTAGAGATGGAGTTTCTCCATGTTGGTAAGGCTGGTCTTGAACTCCCAACCTCAGTGATCTGTCCGCCTCGGCCTCCCAAAGTTCTGGGATTACAAATGTGAGCCACCACACCCGGTGGGGTTTTTTTGTTTTTTTTAAAGAGGTGCTAGTAACAGTGGTGACTTTCCATCTTTACATTAAATTAATGACTAACTCTACATATAAAATCTTGTGCCCTTCTGCCCTTCTTCCTCCCCTCCCTCTCCTTTCGCAAGAAAACTGTATTTCAGGACTATGCCTGCAGTGATGGCTTCAAGATTCACAATAAATTGTTTAGCCTTTAAGGGGATGAAAGGCAAAATGTCTAACAGCTGAAAAAAGGCACAGGCTGGGGAGATCTCAATTTTGTGAAGCCCGAGGCTTATATAATTTCTTAAAAAAAGAATATAAAATTACAAATACAAAATCAGGCAGGAAAGTGAACATTTCTTTAGGATGAAAAATGGTATCACCAAAAATTATTGGTGACGAGGAGGTTTAGATCCTTTTTCTCCTGAAGATTTCCTTAGGTAATTTACCAAAAATGCCCGATTAGAAATGCTTTCTGATTGCAAGCCAGCTTCCTCTCTTCTCCTGGAAGACTCAGTGACTCCCCCCAGAACACACGGAGGCCTGTGATGAAGAAGGGCCTCGGGCTTCAGCTTCACCTGCTTCTCAAGATTTTGCGCCTGGTCTCAGGTGCCACCTATTTGGAGTGGTCAGCAGCTGCTAACAGTCTGCATTGATAGCGCCAGGATCCTGGAAGCAAGCAGGGAGGCTCGTGGATGAGGAACACAGCTTGGGTGTGCAAGACGAGGTCTGGATTCAGGTCCTGCTCAGTACTTTCCCAGTGAGTGAACTTGAGGTCTTGAAACCTCTTTTTTACTATATCTGTAGAACAAGGATAATTAAAAGAGATCAGGGGCTGGGTGCGGGGGCTCGTTCCTGTAATCCCAGCACTTTGTGGGGCCAGTCTGGGATTTCAAGACCAGCTTGGGCAACATGGTGAGACCCTGTCTCTACAAAACAAACAAACAAAAAACCCCACAAAAATTAGCCCAAATTCCCAGCTACTAGAGAAAGTGACATGGGAGGATTGTGTGAACCTGGGAGGCAGAGGTTGCAGTGAGCCAAAACCATGCCACTGCACTCCAGCCTGGGTGACAGCAAGAACCTGTCACCCTGCCCCCCCCAAAAGTTGGGTATATAAAACACACAGCAAAGCACCTGGCATAGGACAAACACGCAATGAGCCTTTGTCTGAGAGTGAAATGTATTTTAAAGTTTGATACAGAAAGTTATGTGTGTGTCTGCATTTGTCTCATCCATCCCCCACCCTCCCTTCACTCTTGACTACCAGAGACATTGAAGATCATTGAAAAATCCATTCCCTAGTTAACGTTGCCCGGCTTGCCTTTTATACTATCTGTCGGATCCAATCCATCATGTATGTAATCACATTATACATTGGCTGCTCTATGAATAAGAAATGAGTGGAGGGTGTGTGTTTTTGTGCCATTTCCCTATCGTGTAGGACTAGGTACAGAATGCAGATTTCAGCTCCACAGCTGAAAGGTACAGATAATAAATCATCTTCCATGTCTGGGATGGAAGACAGGCTTCTTGGGGATTCTGTCACGGCGGTGGAAGACGGGCCTTCTTCCTGATCAGTGCTTTGGGCGCCAGCTTACTCTGGTAACTGAGAACAAATGGAAACCTTAGAATTCACCATATCTGCCTGGGCGTGGTGTGGGATGAACTGAAATCCAGAGTTCCAAGATGGCTTGGGTAACGTGCCTATTGGAATTTACACTTCCTGACAAACATCAGAAAGGTGTTAAGACACAAAATACTCTTTTGTGCTGCAGAAGATTTCGCAATCTTTGGGTGACAGGAAAGGTTTTCCATTTCCTTAGCTGTAAAATAGAGATAAAAGCCCCCTTGTTTGCTTCACTGGATCACGTGGAGAAGAAAATATAAGAATGAACGTGAAAACGCCTTGCATATGCAAGGAGAGCTCGCACTATTGCTGTTAAAGTGGTAGCATAAATTAACAGCCTGAAGCCGTTATGTATCATTTTCCAGCAACCCACTTTTCAGCAGTGATTTCCTCATACTTCTTACATTTGCATTTTGGCGTTTTGTTGTTTATGTAGGTTATAGAAATTAATGGTTAAATGTTAAGTTCTACTGGATTCTCTCTGTCAAATTGGAGTAACATAGGGAAGGCAGTTCATTAATGTATTTATGGTCTATTTTCAGGCGCCATGGTCTCCTGCCAATTGCTAAAACCTTTCTCAAGTATGATGAAACAGCGCCACCGTGTGGACTCGAGGCTTACCACCCGTCACTTGTTTGCCTTTGGATTTTTATGCAACATTTGTAAGTAAACTTGATAAATTATATTTTCTGTTTGAATAAAAATGAATACATTTATCTGTATTTACCTACATAAATATATGTTGAAATAATGAAAATTGAGGTGAATTTGGTGGAATTCTCCTATAGCTGTATTTGTGAATAACTTATTAGAGAAAGTATCCCTTCATCATTGGCATGGCCACGCTTGAATAATGTTTGAATGACAGCAAGCTTAATGCCGTCCAAAAGTCTGTCTTCCTGATGGTGGTAACTAAAAAAATGCACTTTCCCAGGATATCTCCCCCTATTCTCTGATGAAAAAGTCTATATAATGCATCTGTTTCATGAAATGCATTTTATTGTATGTGGAGCGGGGAGGGGAAGAGGTATATAAGGCAACATACATTTAACGGAAAATAAGAATAAAAGTTGTAAACGTGTTCTTGGCTAGAGCCACTCATTTATCCTGAAGTTAATCAAGCAACCAAGGCAGAAGCACTTTGGGGAGCCGTGTGATAACTCTGCATTGGGCTGTTCCTAATAGAGGAGCCTTTGCCAGGAAATGTTTGTTAGGGATAATAGCAGAGCAAGGAATAGTTCTCTCTTTTTAAAATGGGTTATGAATGACAGTAGCAGTAATAACTTAATGTGTTTAGCAAGGCACTGTCTGAAGCATTCTGCCTGCATTGTTTCATATATTAATTGGAGAGGAGTTCGGTCATGGCCATTTAAAAAATGTAATGTAATCTTAGAAAATACTAGCCAAGGTAAGCAGACACACATTCAAGCTGAGAGCTACGCAGGTGTCATTGGCACTGGACTCAAGAGCGCTGACTGCGCTGGGTGGTTGATTCCCTCTGGTGGTCATTCCGGGAATTTACAGATGTAATGCAGATGTCACACAGGACTGTAATAATCACTGGCCCTGGGATACACTTTGGTGTGTGCAGTCCTGTCCAGGGAACATGAAGCCAGTGGAATGTGACCATTAAATTATGCCCACCTTTGTTCTCATTATGTTGCTGCTGTAGATGAAAGAGACTAAGTAAATGATCCACTGATCTGCTAGGATGGAACAGGGAATGTGGACAGGAGCATACAAAATGATGGCGGTAACAAGGGGCTAACATGCCACTGTGTTCTGCCCTTTAGCTGTGAGATCAAATGGGAGAAAACATTTAGAAAGTTAAATAACTGAATGGGTAAATAAACTGTGTTGCATCCGTTGGATCCATTCGAAATAGAAAGCCCTTTTTTTTTTTTGCAACATACATTACATCAGTGCTCATGCACCCAAGTATTTCTATGTGTCTATACATCGGATATATCTAGAAGGATAGATGTCAAGTTGCTAACAGTCATAACCTCTGGGGATTAAGACGGGGAGGGCAAGAGAATGAAGACTTTTGCCTTTTACTTTATCATTCATTTATTACCACAAACTTGTATTTCTTTTATAACAAAACAATCTTAAATAACGTAAACAAATTAAGAAAATGGGGTAAGTGGGTTAGGGAAATGTTGTAATTTATCTTACGATTCAGAACTGGACAATAGACAGCTTTAAATATTAGCAATCATGGAGCCCCTCTGAATAGAGTACTCTAAAAGTTTTAGTAGAATTTGTATTAACTCCATGATAATTTTCTTGCTTCTGAACTTATGAAATGGAGGAGCTTACTTGACCACAGATCTAAAATATTTTCATTACCTGCTGAGGAGTATGTGAAGCACCAGTTAAGGCAAGAAATCTGGAATTCTTCCAAGTTCCAATTTAGCTATTTCTGTATTTGTTGATCTTATTTAAAAATGTCCTCTCCTACAAAGCCAACCCAAAAAAGCACATGGTATTTTAGATACCACAGTTATTAAAAATCACTCTGGTTCCCTGTATGTTTATTAGAACTTTGCATCAAAACATTTAAAGTGGTTCACTCTGGTTCCCTGTATGTATATTAGAACTTTGCATCAAAACATTTAAGGTGGTTTTGGAAATCTACATAGAATACATAAAATAACATTACATAAAGTAAACATAGGTTTTGGGGTGGGGGAGTAAGGAAGGAGGAGGAAAGGAAAGGGCAGGGGCATGAAACAGGGGCAGACGTGCGATGAGTCCACAGAGTACACTAATGAAAATGAAGTTCTGCAGCGCTTTTGGTCAGGATGAATCATAGATTTGGTTTGCAGTTTGCTAGCAATTCAAACAAAGAAACAGGGTAAGCTCCAGGAGTCACAGGCCCACAAGGCACAGGTGAGTTGGTTGTTAAGGAGGAATGACAGCTACTGGGCTACTAAGACAAGAAAAAATTGTCTCCTGCTTGACTGGGTTCTAGCTAAAAATGAGACGGCATTTGTCAGTTACAGAGGGAGGTGCAGGAGGAGGAGATGGCATCCAAGTGTTGGCAGGCTCCTTACTCCCTGGCTGGAGGGAAGACAGCTCTGTCCCCAGTCCCTCAAAAGTTTTTATTGTTCATTTTTAGTAGTCTATCTTTTCCATCTACCCTGACCCCCATATGAACTCCATCCTTTCCTCAGTGGGCCCCAAAACGTTCCCCAACTATTCTTTATCAGGCCAAGCTCAATGAAATGGATTTACTAGACTTTTTCATATTTATGTGTGAGTGATTAATAATAGATTCTGCCCCTGCCCCACTTAGGGCATGGGCATTTATTCTTTGTTCGCTTAGAATGGCAGCTGGGCAGGTGGTCTCGGTATACGTTTGTTGCAACAGTGGTTACATTTCACTTGGCATCGTTTATCATCTCCTGTGACTTTTCACTGTGTTTACAAATTCCCCTTTGTAGAGATCACGCGTGAACCCTAACAGATTAAATTATGGCAGCTTTATTTACTGCATCCTGGGTTCTATCTTCCATATATTTTATTCCAGAATTGTTTATTTTCTTACAGCCATTGCCCACTGAAATTCAGGGTAGGGTCTTCTATGACCCCATCATCTTTTAAATCAGTCTTTAAACAAGGCCATTCATTCCCAATGGCTGTTTGTGTCATTTCCCCTATCCGCCCTCCCTGCTTTCGTGTTCTTCATTTAGCATCCAAGTTCACACATAAAAACACATTGTGCAATGACAGACTGAGATGGCCTGACCCGGGGCAATAAATGGGCTATTCATCTCACCAGCGTCTTGGCCTCAGAAGGAGACTTGAAAGGAAAATAAACAAAGTTGTGAGTTTGTGTGGGTGGAACCTTCCAGATTTCCTTTCCCAGACAGCACAAGAAAATTAGGCCAAATGCCCATAAAAATGTAAGCTCTGACATTCTTTGATTCTGCCCAGTTTTCCTATACATAGGACAGGAACGTGGTGTGAGCCCATCAAGCGTCTTACGAGGTAATGGAGGTGCCAGTTCTAAGATGGGGGATTCTGGTTAGAACCAGTGTTCCCGCTAGTTCACTTGGGTCGTAAGCGGACAGAGAAGGTCTCAAAGCAACACAATTTACAGAGTGGGCACACATGGACCAAGGTCTGTGATGGCCTTGGGGAGGAATTGAGGCAGGGAGGAGCTTGGAAACCTCCTTCCACCTTGGCCCATCCAGTGCTGCAACGTATCTGCCGTGCCATCTTGCCCCAAGTGTGCTGTGCACAGTACCTCGTCACTTCCCCTCTAGGAGGGGTCCTTGTATGGGACCTGCAGTCAAGTAGCTGGTTGATTTACCAGGAACACAGCCATACTAGTTTACGGTTTTCTGACAAAGGAGGTGGCAAGAGTGCAGTTGGCCCTGGTGAGAGG